>NC_092422.1:20197464-20516631 GCF_036169615.1 Heliangelus exortis | reverse complement strand
CCTGCTCCGTCTCAGACCCCCCTCACCAATTTTCTGCTACCCCACTCCTACGACACCCGGCCACGACGGCACGGAGAGATGCCCCGGCTCCCCCATAGAAAGCAGCCGGAGCCAGCTGGGGACATGCTGCCTGTCCCCGGTTCTGGAGGGCTTGGCACTGCCTTGGGGAGCTCCTTGTGCTGCCCCCCGGGACAGAGGGGTCGGCGGTCGAAAGAGCCGGGCAGGAGAGACCTCTCCTATAGATGTGTAAATTGAGACAGTTCCAACTTTCAACTTCAGTCAAGCCCCACAGGCAGCGTTCGTCTGGGTTGTTGGAGAGAGGGAATACGTTTGTCATCTTTTTACATCGGTATTTCTGGTGAGATTGGCATGGAAGGTGCTATTTTAGAAATCATATTTACATTGCTGTCTGAGAGATTTGACTCAGCTTTCTGCTGCACCAGTCATAACGGGCAGGTCCCAAACAATTATCGTCACGGTTATTAATGCTACTTTATGATGATAAATACAGCTATTAATACCCTGCCAGTGCCAAGCCAACGTTTAGCCACCTAACAGCAGTTGCTCCTCTTAAACACTGGTATTCAAAAGGAATTTCATTCTGGGTTAGGCTTCCAACCAGGACAGAGCTGAGGGCAGAGCCAGATACCCCAGAGCCTGTCTTCCCCATAGCCCTTTTGCCTCTAGGGCTGCCCTGCTTGGGAGCCTCCTGCCTCTGTTATTTTCTTTTCTTACCCAAAAGTACCAATTATTTTATTTCCTTTGAAAAGCCGAATTCAGCAGGTCCTTTGAGGACCTCTGGGGACCAAATTTCAGCCTTACTTAGGTTAGCTCCATCTCTCAAGACAACATCCTAACATTTTTTTCTGTTTTGGTGGATTATTTTTTTAGGGGGGGAGGGGGGAACAAAGCTGTGACCATTAAGTTTGTACATAGTATAATTCAAAGAAGAAGTTCTGTGTTTGGAAAACAGTAATCCAGGCAGGGAGCAGCAATCTCTGTTGTTGTTTATTTAACAAAGGCACCTCAGGAAATATGGTAGGAGCAGCCAGCGAGCTGTGGCATGTGTGATATGCCATGGAAGGGCTCTGTGTGCTGATGCAAACTTGTGGATTTCTGTAAGCAAATAGGAGAGCACAAGGCAAGGACCATTTCTTGTGCCAGGTGCTGTACAAAGCACACAACAGATCTCCTTCCCCTCAGAGGTCAAGGAATAGAAGAGCCCAGAGATGGCTCCAGGCATCTGGGACAGGAAAGATGCAAGGGGCCATGAGATAAGAGTAGGGGAAAGGTGCAGACACCAGGATCAGCATGTTATATGAGTCAGGAAAAGAGGTCTGGAGGTAGACCCAGTGCTGTTGTGGGCACCAGAAACAAATCCTGGAGATACTGCTTGAAATACAAGGAGGCATAAAGGACACCAGCACCCTGGGGAAGTTGTGGAGTGAGAACACTCAGCCTGCTGGTCTGTCCAGCTTGCACTGTGATCTCTGAGGACCTCAGCTCCCTGAGACTGACAGGCTGGCAAGTCATTCCTGCAGGTTGAGCTATGGCCTCACAAATATACCTTTGCCAAGCAAAGAAGAGATTCCCAAAGGGAGACAGCACCTCCCAGGAAGCCTTCAGAGGGGTCTGAGCTCAGCCATGGCACATACATGCCATGTACCCAAACAGAGCCCTGGATGCAGACACCAATCCATGGGACAACCTGAAGCTGAACCAACAATTCAGCAGTGTTCAGAGATAACATGTCCAAAAAAGAAGTCTGTGAAGTTACTGGTGGGAAGGGCTGGCCAACTATTCTCAGTTACTCTCAGTAACTCTATGACTTGTTAATATGAACAGAGAAATAAATATACCTCTCCTTGAAGAAAATGCATTTGGGTTGTGTCCTCAGCAGGAAAGGTGTTCCTATCACCAGCTCACTTCTTGATGTTCAAATCTCAGAGGAACTGTTGCTGTAAAAAAATAGGTGAGGAAAGCTCAGAGCTTGCAATTTTAACACTGAGACTGCTGTGCTTTAGTAGCACTTCAACAGGTATGAACTTGTTCACAAATAGGAACTTCTGCCAGCCAGAGTGTGCTTTAAGGGTATCTTTTCACCTAGAGCTAAAATGTTCTCCTTCTCCACAGGTTCACCAACTGCAGATTTAGAGAAGAAGCTGGCCAACAGGATCTTCAGATCTCAGGGGGGAAATGTGACTTATCCACCTGGAAATACTATATGCACACAGACACAACCTTGCTTTTTGGTTTCTTTCAATCATGGGTGAGCAGCACAAAAGCACTTTTTAGGATCAGCTACTGACTTCCATTCCACACGTGTGTGATGCTACTGTGTAAACAAAGATTCTGGCTGGAGTCAGGGTTTCCTGGGGGATGTCTCTACAGCTTTGCTGAGCAGCCTGGAGTGTGCAGTGGAGGGGAATATATCAGTCCTCCAGCTCTGCCTCCAGCCCTGGTGGAGGGCCCTGGTGCCTACCTCAGCTCTGCTGAATACAGCACTGATGCTTCTACTGTATTTGCTGAGCCACCCAACTCTGCACTTACCAGACAGAGCAGTGTTCACATTCTGCTTCAGGAAAAGCAGTGTTTCAGCAAGGAATGAGGACTTTCCCACTGGTTATTTTGTGAAGACTGTAAGAGGCTTTGTTAGGCTTTAAGACCAAAGGTGCCAGAGAAGATATATAGTCAGTTAAAGAGATTTAAGCACCGAGTCCCTCATAGCATTTAAATTGCCCTCAGTAACAGACTTAGATGATTAGAGTAAATCTCTTATACTCTTCTCCTAGGTCAGGGTTTGATTTGATCCTGTAGGATGATCAATGTTTCCTCTGAGCTTCTTCCAAGGAGACATTGTAGTGGCTGATGAGCAACAGGAAAGAAAAATTCTCTGTTCATGAACTCATCCTCATAGCTCTGGCCTGGAAATGAGTAGGAAGGGCATGAATGGGGTGGACACATCAATTTCACAGCCCTGGAGATTCTTACCAGGAAATTGTTCTTCTAAATCTCTCTCTAGTTTGCCTTGCACTGCTGAGTAGGCTTACATCAGTTATTAAACTGCTTCACCAAGTTTGGAGTATGCTCAGTCTCCTCTGACTGTTTCCCATCCCTGTTTCCCATCCACACCCTGTCCCAGCTCTTCTTTGTGCCCATCACCTCTGATTTCTTCAACTGAGTTGCATACATGCAGTTGGATGAATTCAGTTTCTCCAGCCAGAGGGGTGAGTTCAGTGAGCAGAGAATCCCCACGGGTTCTCCTGTGTCCCTCCTGGTATTGAGAGTGCATCCATCTACACTGGAGCCAATCTGTCTATATTGCCTTTGTTGAAATGGTTTTTAGGGGCCTGATTGAGCTGGCCTGGCCAAGAAATGCCTGGCAGCAGGAGGTAACTCCTGCAACCCAGTGCTTGCTCCTCTGCTCTGACTCTGGGCTCTGGCCACATAGCTGTGGTACAGCTTCAGTGCAGGTTCTGAAGATGGTGGTAGGGTTCCCATCCTCTTATTGATGCTGTGAGCTGGGGATCTGTGTGTGTGGTTCAGACAAACCATTGCAGGTCACCTCAAGTAACAAGAGCTGAGATAGGACTGCTTCTGAACACCTGCTTGGTAAGTAAGTAGTAAAGGAAAGGCCCACGTTTTAGCTGTGCATCTGAAATGTGGTTCTTTGTTATTTTATCTTCCTTTGGGTGATTCATATTTTAGTTTGTCTCATGATCTCCAGCTGATTCTAGACTTTGAGCTCCTGACCTTAACAGCCACCCCTTCCCCCACCCCAGCCCCAAGTTCCTGAAAAGCCACATAAGAGTCAGTATCTGGATACTTAAAGAACACAAAAGTAGTTAATTTCTGAGCTTCTCAGTGGCCTTTTCCAGCCTAACTGGCCTCTCCTTGATTTGAATTTGCTAGGAATCACAGCAGAGAACTCCCAAATGGTTAAAGAAATCCTTTAGCACAAGAAACATCTAATTCATCTTTGTATACTTTGTTATTTTGTTCTACTAGAAGATAGTCCAACTATATAGTATATGCTATAGCTGGTGGGAGGATTCCCAATATTTTATTGACACAATGAGTTTCTATTTAAACCATGCAGACTGGAAAGTTTCTGTGTGCAGGAAAGTTACCTGGGTTCCAGTATGCATGACACAGGTGACATTTTCATTGAGACTTCCTAGAAAACTTCAGGAGTTACCTGAGCAGCAAATGGAGGCTGGGAAAACTGTCATGTGCATCATATCTGTTCCTGCAGCCATCCCCAGACCTCTGTGTTTGCCCACTGACAGAGGTAGGATGAACATTTGGCTTGACCAAGTAGAGTTGTTCTTCTGCTTTTGCTCTTTGGAGACTGTGGGTTCAAAGAACCACCAGAGAGAAACAGAAAGCTGAGTCCTAGGTCAGTCCCTGTGTTCTGTATCAGACTGGCTCTGTGATCCCCCTCAAAGCCCAGATCTGCAGTGACAGGGCAAAAAGAGCAAATTTCTCTGCCAAATTAATGGTCTGAGCTCAGCTGGCACTTATCTTTGGGTACAGGGATCTTCAGAAATTTTAAGTGTTTGGTGTAAGGAGGCTTTTTTAGTTTCAAGTTTATGTTGCCACAACCATTGAGTAAACTCTAGTAAGTTTAATTTTTAAAGCAGGACAATGTTGCTGTGTTGCTGGTTTGCTCTGTGTTTGCAGAGGGAGAAGAGGTTTGGAGATGCCAGGTCTGAGGTGGCTCAACTTGAATGACAAATTTCACGAAATGCATTAGTATCAGTGAACAAGATGGCTCATCAGAGCCTGGAGTAGTTTGGCCATGAGTTACAAAGTTAGGAGGAAGACTCTGCAAAACCTCAGTTGTCAGTGTGATTCTCCTGTGGCACTAGAAACCATCCCTCCTCCCCAGGGAAGGGTGGCTGTGTCAAAACCAGGAACATAGTCATAGCTCTACTCAGCAAGAAATCCTGTGTCAGCTGGGCAACACAAGCTGCTGCCCAGCAATCCCAGATCTTGATCCTATGGACCCACCTGCCTTCTCCAGCATCCACACTTCCACACATTTATGAGATGGGAGCAGTTCATCAGCTTAAAGCCACCAATAATCAGCCCCAGACAGCAGACTGTAACTGCACTGGAAGGAACCAAGGCTGTCTGGGGCACATGGCAAATCCATGCGGCTCTGGCAACACCTCACAGATCACCCAGCTCAGCTCTGTGTAAGTCTGAATATCCTCAGTGACCTGAAGTTGTGTATCAGGGTAGCTCATTGTTTAATTTTAAATAATGCCCCGATACATGAGGTCATTTCTTGTACTTCTGGCTCTCCAGAGGACCAACGGGGTGATGAGCTTTGGACCACTGAGTTGCTTTAGCAATCCAAATAAAAACAAAGGTTGGGACCTCATTCGTATGAAGCGGATCCAGCTCTAGTTACCATGACACCATGACAATCAACTTGTTTACTGCTTCAAGGTACAGGCTAAACATTCTTGGCATGTAATTTGCATAGCAATATCCAGAATGCTTTGTGTCACTCTACTGTAGTCAGGCTCTGCAAACCCATTGAAAGGTTCCTTTACACGTATGCTTAACTAAAGAAAAAGAAAGGAAGAGAAAGGAGAAGAGAGCTTCACTTTTGGCAGACTATTTAATACAAAATGTACTCTAAAGTGTGTACAAAAATTAAACATAAAAACTGGATATATGCCCTCCACGTGATCTGAGGAAACAGGGAGAGGGGTAGTTATCACACAGAGGGTGGAAGACAACCCAGGAAAGCTGAGAACAGAGCAGAGTTTTTAAGCATATGCTTAGCTTTAAACAGATGGCTGACTGAAATCCAGGGAATGAAAATAAAAAGATACAGAGAAGTGCAAAAAGGTAGGTTAGTAGGAGAGAAAACATTCACGATGGGGATTCAGCCCATCTCTGTGAGCTGGCAGTGCTGCAGAAGGGCTGCAATGGGTGTGTAAGGTGATGGCAGAGTTAGGAAGTGGGGAAGTGGTGGGTTGGAGGGGTGCACAGAGGGCTGTGCTGGGATGGTGGGTACAGGGAAAGCAACATGGAATGAGTGATGCACCTGGGTGTCAGCTGATTTAAATTCATGTGAGTACCCTGCACTGAGTGCAGCTCTGCTTGCTCACCACTGCTGACAGCCTGTGTGCTGCCTTCAACAGCTGCACAGGCATGGCTGGGAGTGAAACAGAGTCCCAGAAAGCCTCTGGAAGGATGTGACTGGGGGAAGGGGCTGGGGAAGAAGACAGAAACTGGGAGAAAAATTGTAAATGATGGGAGAGAATAGCTGAGACCATGCAAAGCTTGACTCTGAGTCAGCCAGAGAGATGAGAATGTTACCAGTCAGTACGAGGAGGGAAGAGGGGCTGGAAGTCCTGGAGCTGATGCTAAGCAGATGTGCAGGAGAAGAGTAGGATTTTGAAGATGTTGGAACAGCTGGGATCTGAGTTGGGAGAGATCAGATCAGTTCTGCATTAGGCCAAGGTAGGATTCAGGCCACAGACAACATCAGGACCATTCCACTGCAACCACAAGCATCTAGGTAGAAGGCATGAGGTCCATCAGGTTTGACACAGGCAACACTTCAGCTGCCTTGTCTTCCATCCATGCCCATAGCACAGCTCATGCTCAAGAGAGCACATTGGGACCCAGGAACTAAGCACAGGCATTTCCCAAGTCATCAGTTTTCACTCAACTACCCCCTAATACATAGTGGTGCCCAACTCAAGCACTTCAGAAAATTCAGATTTGCCATGGTAGCATAGAAGATAAATATAATCTGTGGTTTCTGTGAATCTCAGAGACCTGGACTGATTTAAAGACCAAAGCTGTTTTTTTTTTTTTTTTGGAGAAAACAATTTACTGTAGGGCATTTTAACATTTCTGTGTTTGCCATAATAAATGATTCTGTAGTCACATATGGTGCTCATTGATGGGACCAGAGCAGTAGACTAGGGATACAGTCCACATCAGATGTGGGCAGCTTGCTCATCAGCACAGCCTTTACAGATCAGGCATCTCTGTGGCTCACTTACAATATATCCCAATCAGTGTATGTCAAGCAGGCTGAGAGCAACTCATAATGAGCATGAACTGGAAAGCCAGTATGTCTACAATAAAATTGGCAGATCTGAGGTAGGATTAAAGCAGTGAGAAGATTCTCAAGTGCAAAATTTCAGTGTCTCTTCTGCCTTGAGACTCAATGCAGCAGTGAATTTTTGACATCAGCAGCTGGACAAAGCACTGATCCATTATTTCGGGGGGGTGGGGTGTGTGAGGGTATTGCTGCCTTGTGTCCCTCCCATCCAAGCAGAGAAACCTGCAAACTAAAGGAGGATCAGAGCTAAGATAATATTCAAACAAGGCCAGTGTGCTGTGCTGTGCTGTGATAACACATTATAAGATAAACAAATAAAACTAAGCAAAAGTAGAGTTATTAATAGAGTTTTAAAAGAAAAAAAAAAAAAAAAAAAAAAAAAAAAAGATGTGGCTCACAAGGTAAATCCAGTTGTTAAAGCCCAGTTTATAACATTATTATTTCACCTGCTAAACTACACAAGCAAAAATCAGTGGTAAACACCAAGGGGGAAATATCTATCCAATGAGATAACTACTTTCTCTGGATGCTGCCCATGGTTATTCACATTCTTCATTGAAAACCCAACTCTTCTTGCATATGTAATACCCATAACAAGCCTTGGTGGCTTTTCCATCACTGAGAATTTAATAGCTGCTGGGACCAGCACAGAATCCAATCTGAATGTTGCTCTGTAGCATGATCAGGTGCTGTGCCACGTTGCCCTTCAAGTAAGGCAGGCTTTTGTGAGCATGAAGCTAAGCTGACACAAATCAGCAAAATGACACTGTTAATTGCTCCAGCACAACCTTGGAACAGGTCTGGGATGCCCTTGCCAGACTGGTCATATACCCATCATCTTATGCATCCTCATCATCCCAGTTGATGAGCAACCATTGCAGACGAGGAGCCCTTCTGACACTATCTCCCCTGTGCAGTCACACAGGAAAGAGACAGCTCTGGTCTGAAAGAGTCTTGTCTAGTGTGAAGGGCAGAAGGCAGACTGAATGAGGTGACTCCCATGTACATGTTTTTGTCACTCTTCAGGTAACAGTGTCTCTGTCTAACTCAGCCCCTGAGGCTTCTTTGCACCACCTGGCTTATGGAAACCTCAGAGTTACTGATTTCAGTGGATTTCTTCTGGGTGTTTATCATGCTAAATGCAAAATAATATATCTTAAATAAAACCCTAAACAGAACACACACATTTTACCATACTCTACTGTCTGTACCATTCTTCTGCTCTGCCTTGCACACAAGCCACCCAAACACCTGTATTCCAGTCCTGCAAGTCTATACCCATCATCATTCTTCCGTATTTACTGGTGTTTACATTGACTGGAAAGGGACTTCCTGAAAAAAACAAGTGTGATCCAAGGCACTGAATAGTTTCGAATCCTACTCAGGTCAGGATCATTCAAGTAGAGGCAGTTAGTCCTCTATAAAGTATACTTAAATAATATCAAATCAAGCTACATCCAGATGTATTTGCACCATCAGTAACTGCTACCAACTGCTCTCCAGCTATCTGGCTGTATCTGTCGACTCTCATTGTACTTCAGGTGTAAATTCTTCTGTTGAGAGCCATTTCATGTTCCTGGATGAGTGCCTTGTGCTATTTTAGGTGTTCTAGGGCATCTAACATCTTTAGCAGATGGGAAGAAAGGTTCTACCTGCAGCAGATGCAGGTGTCTCTGGAAGAGCAACAGGGGATCAATCCATACCATTTGCTCTCACCTAAGATCAAAAATATCAGTGTTTAAGCATGGGAGATACTGCCCATCTGTCTGCAAGGTTCCTAAAATAATGTATTCCTGGTCTATGAGCAATGGTAATACTCTTAATATTTGGAAAGCTGAGGCTGAGGAAGAGAATAGACACAGATCTGACAGGAAAAATCTACCTTTTTTCATGTGTCCTTTTTTGGGGGAAGAAGCCTAACAGAAAATTTCAAGAGGGAAAAAGGAAATTTGAGAAAGTTACAGAAGAATAAGAAAGGGGATACAGCAAGCTTAAGAATAAAGATTGTTTGTTTGTTTATTATCATTACTGCTACTTCTTTTAGGGATTTTTTGTTTATTTAGTTGTTTATTTATTTACTTATACTAGAGTATGTATGGGTACTTCCAGATTAGTCACCTGTCCAGCACCAGGCAGTCACTCCTATCTAGCTACAGGCACATTAAACAACAGGACCAACCATTTGCTGTCATCATTGATGTCAGTATCCTAGGAGATAACCTGATCTTGCATAATTGCATCCTGATAAATGAGTACTTCATGTTCACAACAAAAATACTTTCAGAATTAATGTAATTGAGAGATAGCTACCTGTCCTCAAATCATTAGGAATATAATTCAAACCATTTTATTTAGGGTATTTAGTTAACGCCCACCTGTATTTTAAAGTAATCGCATTCCCAGACAAAATTATATTGTCATTACAGAGTCAAATTTCATAGCCTCTCTCAGAAAGGTAAGGTTTAAAACTGAAGCCTTGTTATCCCAGTAAATCCATAGGAAAGATTTATTCCAAGTAAAGAGGAGTGAAAGAAGCACTCAGGTAAACCTGATGCAATGCTGTTGCAAAGCAGAAATGGTCTGATTACTCCAAACACCATTCCACATCCATGGGGCCAGCTCAGAGCTGACACTGTGCAAATACACTAACTGCAGATAAAGTGAGTAATGAAATTCGTAGGTTAATAATATCAGTTTTGTGGTTAAGAGGAAAACCCCTTAAAATACCAGTACATGCTTTTAACTGTAAATCTATTTGATGCTTCCTTTGTGTGGAATGAAGTGAGGTCTAGAGATAAAATTAAAATCACATAAATATGAAAGCCAAGTAAAGCAACTTATTGTGCTTACAGCCACTTGTTTAGTGTTGAAAAGTTTCCTCATTACAAATACTCTCTTTTTCCAAGTACTCAGCATTTCTCACATTCACATTTTGTGCCTGTACGGGTGGAGGAAGGGTGAATGCATGTGAAATGGGATGGGGTGTGGAACACCCATACTCAGCAATGCCAACAGGTGGAAAGGAAAGCCCTGGGCACTAGCATCAGCCTCTGCCCTCTTTCCCCTGCCAAGACAGCCACTTTCATTCTGGGACATAGTCTTTAAAGCCTCAACAGCATCCAAAGTTTCTCCTCTTTGCATGCGAGGGAAGAAATAATTCAGTTTCTAAATAGAAATACAGTAAAAAAAAAACAAAAACAAGTGTATGCTGGAAAATATTCAGATTCTCTTTTTGAATTTGCAGATGTGGTTCCCATCACCATCAGGAAAGACTGAGTATTTTAGATGCTAAAATGCTTAAGAACTTCCAGAAATCAGTAGTCAAAATGGCTGGAGATAGAAAGTTGAAAATTGATGTGCTATGACATTCACTTTAGCAGAGGTGCCCACACTCTTCCCACAGCAAAATGACTTTAATTTGCCCAACCCCAGAGTCCTTGAAAATGACACTCTGAGCATTTGCTATAATGATTTCTCACTAAATTAGAAAAATGCCCAACTAAGGAGGGATTATCTCTGCATGTGGATGTGGCATAATGACTGTCGAGTGCACTGAGAGCCCCACTGGGCTTTGCGAGGGCCATGGGGTCTGCAGCAGAGGCCAGCACGTACCAGAGAATATTAATACTGTCTTGTTGGGGGCATCCATTGTGATACTCTACTGCTGTTCAGACAAAATTATACTGTATGGGGGAATTCTCTTTGCTACTTTGCATATATGAGGTACATTTTAGGGCAGTGGATTATTCCTAAATTATCTGGCTGACAAACTCAGTCCATAAAGGGCACAGGCATATTTGTGCACACACTCTCTGTAATGCGTGCACACAATGAGGCAACACCACTGCAACATTCTGCCTTGCAGACCATGGCTGATGTGCTGTCGGTGAGGATGTGCTAGTGGACTTGCACCCACACACCCAGAAAGTCCCCTGGCTGCTCCCCTGGAGAAGCCCAGCAGCCCTGGTACCACAGGACAAAACATTGCTCCCCAGGTGCTGGCATGATGCTGACCAGGTTTCACAGCAAGCAAAGACCAAGCTGGGTAGTCAGTGCCCCTATCAAAAGGGACAAATACTCTCCCTGGCTGCCTCCACCCAGTCCCAAAACAGGAGCATGAGGACAGGCATTGTTTTTATATCAGTGTTTGTACCAGAGAGGTTGTAGGAAGGTGGTGGTAAACGAGGGTGTTGAGAGTTTTGACACAACTGCCATGTTAGGACTCCAATAGCAGCACTCAGATGCCCAGTGCTGAGTCTCATCCCACTGCCAGCCAAGTGGCTCAAACCCACACCATGGAACAGGAGAGAGGAGCATGCACACACACACACCTCTACGGTTGCTCACTGACTTCAGTGCCAAGGCCCTGCCTAAAAAGTCACCAGACCCTTTGGTAACCCCATATTAGGCTGTTTCTGGTTTGCAATGACTTTTTAAAACATGAGTGGTAAATGTGGGCAGGAAAGGAGGCAAGGTTTGGAGAGGAGGCTGCTGATCTAATTAGAATCTCCAGAGAAGTCTTTCTAGTTGGAATTGGAAAGGACACACAGGGAACATCATAGGGCTGAGCACCAGGTGAGACTGACTGACCTTTGTTGCAAGGTCAGGTTTTTGATCTGCCAAGTTCATCCCCAACAGTCAGAGGAAAAGGAGACAGATGCTGCCCACAGTGTCCTAACCATTATTAGCTTGCCTAGCTGTCCCACCTCAGCAGGGTGATGTAGAGAGCCAGAAAAGAAGGGGAAGCAAGAGGCCTAAGGGTCCCAGAAGGCCGTGGGTGAAGGTAGTCACCCCAAGGAGAGAAGAAGTCCAAACATTTTGTCCATATAGCCCAAACTTGACTGCACAGAACCTGCCTAGGGTTACCAACATTTTGCCATCTTCCAGACAGGGGGAACAAAAATCAGGGCAATTGCAGCAGTGCACAGGTACTGCCTGTGTTTGTCCTGCACTGCCATGTCTACACGGTGCCCCACACATCACTCCATCCTGGGGTGTCCCGAGGAGTCCATAGTGCCCTGTGGTCTGCAGAGGTGTGCCCTCTGTTCCCACATAGAATGGGGCTATAGGGAGCCTGTAGATCTCCCGGCCCCATGTCTATACAAAGAGCTGCAGGGACCTGGAGAGAGCAGATCATGACACGTTTGTTTTATGGACAGGATTTAAGGCTGTCCCAGCAGCGGCTTTTTTTACCATCTGTCTTCACCCTCGGTGCTCAGAGATCCCAAACCCAAGGCTCTCCACACCATGCTCAGCCCGTGTGAAAGCTGCATGGACTTTCCCCATGGGGCCCACGTCTCTGGGAGGGACATCTCTGTTCCTGGCCCTTCTCAGTAGCTTCGTTCATTTTGGATATGCTCCGGGGTGAAAAGTAGGTCTCATCCCAGTGCAAACAGGGATCGGTGGCAACCCCCTTCCCGGGGCAGCCTTTCACGCGGTGCAGCTCTGTAGCCCTGCGGAGAGACCGGAGGCATCGGCTGCCGGTCCAGGGACGGCCGCTCCCGGCCAGCGGAGAGCGCGGCCCCGTGAGCCCTAAGGGAGCGGGGGTAGCCACACAAAGGGCTTTCCATGCCCAAACGGAGCGGCAGCGGCAGACCGGAGCAGCGGGGGTCCCGCATCCTTAGTGGGTGGATGCCGGGGTCCGGACCTGCTGCGTGTGGCACCCCCGGGTGTTGTGGGACCTGCCGGCTCCTTCTCCGCCGGGGCTCTCTGCCGAAAAAACGGGAGTGCAAATGGGCTCTCCGCTTCCCTGAGTGCAAAGAGGGGTGGGCGGACAGAGGGTACTGTGCGGGGCTGTCGAGGCCCGATGGTGGTGCAGGACGAAGTCCCAGCGAGGCCGGCACCGACACCAGCCCCGGCAGGCCAGCGGGAGGCCAGGCCAGTCCTTCCCGGGTAGCGGGCACCTGGGGAGAGGAGCCGAGCCCAGCCGCCGGCCGGGTGTTTGTCTTCACCTACAGCCGTTCGTATAGGTGTGTGTAAATAGTGTATCTCTACCTCGCAATCTTGTGAATGGGAAGGGAGGCGTGATGAGAAGGGAAAGGTGTTCAGCCCGACCTTTAGCTTCCACAGGAGGATGGGGAGAGCCCCCGAGACAGGGTGCAAAGCCGCCTCCATCCGCTCTTGCCGGGGCAGGCGACAGCGAGTCTCCGTGCCGGGACACGACGGTGAGGGATGGAGAACGACGGAGCTCCCGGCGCACACCCGCGGACACCCCGCCGCTGCTTTCTACGTGAAGGGAGGAAAATAAACCACGGACAAGATTTTATTGTTATCGTCATTATTATAATCGTCATCGTCGTTTCTCTGCACATAAATAAATAAATAAATATCTCCCGCGGGGAGGGAGGGGGACGGAACGATACAACCACTGCTGCGCTCTCGGTAGCGAAGAAGTCGAAACCGAAAACAATTTTGTAATAAAGGAAAAAGAAAATATAATAACCCAAGGAGGCTGCGACCCTCCCTGTTCACCCTCTTTCGGTAACCGACGAGTTACTGGAAAGAGCCCCGGGAGAACATCCCTCCGGGCGGCCCGTACCGCCCGCAGCCGCGCAGCATCTGCGCCTGTCTCGGTTTGCGGGGAGGTCTGTGGGGAGCCTCCCGGGCCCGGGGCTGCGCCTGCGGGGAGACAAGTGAGACAGTACTACTGGGGGACGCCTGGGGTCCTAGGGAGCAGTTTATTTACAAAAGGGCGCACGGACACCCTCCCCCATGGGCCAAGGGTCTAGAAAGGCGAAAGAGTCCTTCGTAAATTACACAGATTATACAAAACAGTATAAAATCCTTCGGCTACATGCCAGCACCGGAGCAGGCAGGACTACCCCTCCTGTTCTCTCCACAGTTCCTGGGGAGCCGGGGTGGGTGTGCGGGGGGCTAAGGGGTAACTGCGAGGCCTCTGTCGTCCTTCCCCGAGGAAGACGGAGACATGCGCAAGTCCTCGTCGTCTTCCGAGCACTTGGTGGTGGAAAGGGATGAGCATTTGCAGCTATGGCCTCCCCCCCCGCCCCGATGGGAGCTGCTTTTGCCTTCTTTCTTGTGCTTGACCCGTCGATTCTGGAACCAGATCTTCACCTGCTTCTCGGAGAGGTTCAGGTAGGTGGCGATCTCGATTCGCCGCAGCCGGGAGAGGTACATGTTGGAGGCGAACTCTCTCTCCAGCTCCAGGAGCTGCGTGCTGGTGAAGGCAGTGCGCATCCGCTTGCTGCTGGGCAGCTGGCTGGACGTGCTGTCTGAGGAGCGGAGACGAATGCACCGTCAGGGCCTGCCGGACCCGTACCCTCAGGTCCCTGCTGCGCCCTCCCGCCGCCCGCTCTGCGGGGCCGCAAGCCCCCTCCCCGGCACTGCAGCCCGACCTCACGCTGTGCCGGGGCCGCCGTTTCCCGTTCCTAACTCCGGGGTCGTTAGGGGCTTCCCCGGCGCATCCCCCGAGCTACCGGCAGAGCGGTGCCGGGACTCCCCGTCCAGCCTGCGGGCACCCCATGTGCCTTCCGCAGGGTCCCGCCTCCTCTCACCTCGGGATCTCCATTACCTCTCCCCAACGACCCCGAGTGGCATGCAGGCGTGCCCCCAACCCCTCGTCCCCAGCGTGCCCCCTTACCCACGGAGATGCAGTGGAACTGTCGGGGATCGGGCAGCGGGTATGCGCCCTGGTAGAGAGCCGGTGCGTGCCCGACGCTGACGGCGGAGACGGAGTGCTGCTGGCGGGCCAGGGGCGAGTGGCAGTACTGGGAGCCGAAGGGAGGGAAGGAGGCCTTGATGAGAGGGATGGCGGGCGGCGGCGGGTGCAGCTGGGAGGCGGTGACACAGAGCGGGCAGACGCAGAGCAGCCCGGCCTTGCGAGCGTGGCAGGCGCCGGCCGGCAGCCCGGGCAGCGGGTGTGAGGGGTGCACGGCGTAGGGAAAGAGAGGCGGCGGCGGGCTGCCCTCCCCCTTCTTCTCGCCCGCCTCCCGCAGCACCAGCGAGTCCACCAGGAAGGAGCGCGGCATGGCCCCGCGCAGCAGCCGCGCAGCGCCCCGCGCAGCGCCCGCGCAGCAGCCGCGCAGCGCCGCTGGCCAGCCCGAGTGGTGCTGAACGGCTCCCGCCCGCCCGCCTTAAATAGCGCCCGCGCCATGTGATGGCGGCGCCGGGGCGCTCAATAGGCTTTCTGTGCCTCTTCTCTTGGCATTCACGCCGCACGCTCCCTCATTATTTCCCTTGTTAACTAAATGAACTGCATAATGTACTCTATTCTTGTCGACCCCACCCACGCCGTAGCAGGCGGCCTCTCCCCTCCTCTCCCTTTGGCGGGGTTATTTTCTCATTCTCTCGCGATTTAATATTCTTTTCTTTCTCTTTATCGCTCTCCTTCGCTTTCAGCCCAGCTTTCAGCTCTCTCCCCCTTGTTTATTTTGCCGGCTGCAATCGCGGTCTCTGCCGGCGCCAGCTTCCCCTGCCAGCCCCCCCGGGCATCTTTCCCACCTGTGGCACCAGGTCGGCCCCCCAGCCCCGCCAGCATCTCTCTCTCCCCTCGCCGGCAGGCTGCAGCGTCCCCGTTACTGTGCTCTCCGCAGTCCCCAGCCCCGCGTCTTTGTTCCCGACCCGGTGCCGGGGACCTGCGGCTTATCATCGTCGCCGCCGTCGGGCAAGACCTCCGGCCACCGAGATGTGCCAGCCGAGGCTTGGCTGGAGGCACATCCACACCGCCACTGCGCGGACCTGGGCAGGGATAAGCGCGTATGGAAACCCCGACACACGGACATCGTTCCGTGCCGGCGGCACCCACGGCGACCGCCAAAGAGAAGGGACAAGAGTTGGGCACTCCGCAGCTCTTTGTACCTGGTCCCTCTGCCCGGTTTCGGCGGTGACACCCGCCGTCGCACCTGCGGCGGCCCCGTCCCGGTTCCGAGTGCCGGTCCCTGTCCCTGCCCGGACCCCGCAGCGCACTAATGCTCCGGAAAGTCCCTGGGGCTGCGGGGATGGACGGGGGTCCGGCTTATTTCTCCCGAATGATGGGAATTAGATTAAACACATCGGAGGTCTGGATATTTTAGCACATGGATCTGTAAAACTTCCGCCGGGATCCAAGGCCAGTTGTTACTGGTTCATCTGAGCTAAAGCGCCCTGGCGCATCCCCGCGCTGTCCGCGCAAGAGCCCTCAGAGTTGGGCTGCCTGGAGCTTGTTGATTTGGCAGGTGAATAAGCGATGCCAACAAATAAGAAAAAAATTTAATATTCGTCGTGATACGTTTTCTTCCCCGATTTTTCCGTTTAATACAAGGATGCAAAAAGCAAAGCACTCTCCTGTTCCCTGTAAAAATATGGGGAGATTTCTCCCCACAGTAACCTGCCCGGCTCAAAAACAAACGGAGTTTTTCAAATGACGGGAAAGGAAAGCCTTGAAAACAGTGTAACCCCGTGTGTCCGGCTTGTATAGAGGCTCTTCTTGCCTGCGGTCTTGTTTCTCACTGAAATCTGTGGGAGTTTTGCCGAGATACTATTGATCACAGAGCCTAGAAATCTATATATGTGAACAAATAAATAGTGAACAATAAAGAACGAACAAAACCGAATGCTAGTAGCAACTCTGTCCTGCAACGGTTCAGACAGGATTTCCAAGTGTCCTTCCTCTGAAAGCGTTAATGGGGTCTGGGTTTTTTGTTTTGTTTTGAAGGAACTTGTAATTTAAAGCATTTTCCCCCTGATCTGGCTCCCGGGAAGGGGCAACTCTCCCCGCTGAGAAGTGGCCGGCCACCTCGGGGCGGCGGGGGTGAGGGGCGTTGATTCAGCCTCAACCCGAGGGATTCCCGCTGCCCAGGGGCTGAACCCTAGGACTACGAGCCTCAGGGAGGCAAAGGGTTAACAGCTCCTGAATGCACACCAAGCCCAAAGCTACTGGGAAAGAATATCCAAAAAAATAACCAGTTTTTTTTTTCCAGCCGCTGGACCTTATTGAATGTCATTGAAGAAAGTTTTGAATGCCAGATAAAGAGAGTCGAATTAAAGTGTGTGACAGCAGAGGATAAGCAAACACAAAGAGAACTCTGTCACACTTTGGGCAAAATCCGTGGGCTTTTTACCAAGCCTCTTCGCTATGATTGAATTAAGTAATAGGAAAACATTTTCTTTCAGTTTAGAGCCATTAGACAAAAACTTCAAAGCGAATAACACTTTTTAATGTGCAGCCCAACAATGGAATCTGTTTTGTGCTGAAATGTTTAAATGGTTTGTTGTGCAACTGTGGGCTGAACTAGCCCAGACTGCAGCAAAATAGCATCCTTCAGGCCATTTTATGAGCGCTTGAAAACAGCACAGACCTTTAATCCCAGCGCTTTCAACTAACCTCCCCTGCCTTTTTCGCCCCCCCCACCCCCCTCCAGTTTCATTATTATTTTTTAGTTTTAATAAGGGAAATTTGCCTTGTACGTTTGCCGTGTCGAAGTGATCGCCACTAAACGAAAACGGTACCGGGAGTAGGGGCAAGACTGTCGCCCATGGGGTACCAGCTGTAGGTGGCTTGGAGGCAGGCGGGGGGCGAGGCGAAGCCCCTCCGGGGGTTGCGGGGTGGCCCCGCTCCGCCGCCGGGCTGCCCCGGCTCCTCGGGGGGTTGCACCGGGCCGGGGACCCCGGTGCCTCCGGGGAACCACCGGCGCTTGGGCTGCGGCGGGGGAGAAATGCCGGGTGGTTAATACCACCCCCCCCTGGGCTGGGTGTCCTGCACTCGCTGTCACTCCCCGCGATGAAGGAGGTCAGGGGTAAGCATTAGGGTGCGCATCAGCTGGTGGGACCTGTACAGGGAGGGTCAGGTACCATTGCCGGGGATGAAGAGGAGGGCAAAAGCCTTAACAGTGACTGAGGTGCATCTTCTCCTTGGGGGCTGGAGGGGGTTATGTCACCACTGCCTGCGAGGAGAGAAAGTGTCACACTGCCACTCCCTGGGGACAACTGTATGGACATTGGCTGTAAAGAGGTCCCTTGTTCTTTTTAGGGACAAGTCGCTGACTTTTGTGAGGAAGCCCTCACTCCCCGGGGGAGCTGCCATTAATACCTGAGGGTGGGAGGTGGAACACACCATTAGTCCCTAGGGAGAGCACAAGGAGATTCATTAGTTTAGGGGTGGGTGGAAGTGAGGATGGGATCCTGCTTGGGTGGGATGGAATCATTATTTCCAAGGAGACCACGTCCTTGGTAGCTGACTACAGATTTGTGAGTGACTGCAATATTACCCAGACTTGCCCCAGAAATTATTTTCTAATGCCAAATAAAATGTAAATCAAAGTCAATACTGAATCACTGTGTGGTCGGTTTTCAAAAAAATGTGCCCTTTTTACATTGAGCAAATGTACCCAGGAGCAAGCCCATGAGGTGCCTGTGCACCCCTTTCATTAACTTGTCCACAGAATGAATCTGACTTTTTGAATCTGACAGAAATATATTTTTAAAAAACTCAATGCAAAAAATTTGCTTCATCAGAAAATTGATTTTTGTATCTGCTGTACTTTGCTCAGTGGTCTCTTGCTTCATTGAACAGGACTAACTGTATGACCAAATATCCAAAATGTGTTATGTTTGGTTCCTGACTCAAACTGTAGCCTGCACAGAACTAATCTTTGTTTCTGGACCTATCTTGCACACTAACAAAACAACTACTTCACAACCAGACAGTTTTGCAGTGTTTAGATCTCTGAGAACATCTCTGCATCTCACTGAGCATTTTTGAGGAGAGGTAAAGTAAGCTCTCTCATAGTAATGAGGGCTGGTACTCATCTGGGACCAGCAGAAAATTGTGCTTGTGTAGTGTTGTATCACTCTACTTCTATGTGAAGACCAGTTGAAGCTGAAGTGCAAATTTTGTACATTGACTTTGGACAACTGCTGGAAGTGTTTGGCACCCTAAAACCCAGGATTTACGGAAGGGGAGCAGTCAGCGTGACAGTGAGAAGAATACAGGTAATGACTATATACAGAAAAAACCCCTTCTTTTTATCAGTTGCTCAGTGATCTATTTTGCACTGTCTGTGAATATAGTCAGAGAAGCAGAAATAAAATAATAAAATTCAGTCTAAGCACAGGCCACATCATATCAGAGCAGAAGCTCATCTATCTGCATCCTTAACTTCTCTGCAGCAGTGGTTGTAGTGGAAATCTAAGGAACTCTATGGGAAAAGGACAAGTGCAGGGTGATCCTACCCTGTTTACTTTGTCTTTCAGTGATCCATAATGCAAAGAACTCCAGAAACATAGGTTATATATTTGTGTTTAATTCCAGTTCTTCCACAATGAAGGCAAAACTGCAGCTTGTTTTCTCCCATGTTGTTTTCTATTATTACAGTTTTCCTTTTGCCCTATATTTTACTTCAACTCTTATCTATTATTTCCTTCCAAATTTATCTTGGTGTAAATTTGGCAGCATGCATTCACCATACAGCCAAGCTGAATTTCCATAGTGGTTCATCCATTTTAATTTAATATCCATCATAAGTTATCATGGTAATAACTAATCTATGCCAGTAAAACCTTTGCACAGAGGGACCAAATGAAAACTGTTTGTTTCCAGAACTTTTTTTTTCTTTGATCACTTTTAACAGCAGGTATCTAAGGTAGAGATTTGCCATTTAGCTTTCCTTCAGGCCCATTGCTTGCTAACAGGGTGGGTCTATAACCAAATCCTGTAATCACCTTCCAAGAAGACAGTTTGCTGCAATGTTTCCCCTCCATGGTTGGATGGAAATGGCAAAAAAGTAACATAAAAAGTAGGAACATATTAAATAAGCAATTTAATATAGACTTCTGCTTTTATAGAAAGGCAGCATTTCAAATTGGTTGTGACCTTGTATGACAGAAGGGCAAACAGGACAGAAAAGTTCTTGGGAGTAATGAAGGCAAGGAATTGCCAGGAGGAGCTGGATTTGAGTTCTGCAAATCTGGTTAAATTATATCATCAGAGATATGGTCCCTCAGCCTCAGAATCCACCCTATTTCCCAGCCATTTTTGATTGGCATCTTCTCCTTTCTCCAAACTTCTTACTCTTATATGTGCCAAGTCTTTTGCAAACTGAAAATTTTAAGGTTTTCGGTCTACTCTTTGAGAACATAAAAGGAGGAATTATGTAATCTCATATGGTAAAACACTATACCATACCTATTCTTTCTATGAAACACTTGAATAGTTTTCTGCAGCCTGGTGAACTTTGAAGATTTTAACTGCAATTTATGTGGTAAATACTCAACAAACAGTGTTGATCTGTAGCGTGTGTACTTGGGATGATGGATACACTGCTTTCAGTGTTGGCTTCTCTTACCTTGCTGGGTAGATTGTGATGGTTCTGCAGTGATTGTTCTCATTGCTGAACGAGACATCTGGTCACTGCATTCTGTGATGGTAAAGAGACAAAGGTCTGTGTATAGATATATTTTTACTGGCATAGGTTACTTACTGCCTTGATAGCTAGTGATGGAAGAGGCTCTGCTAAAGATCTTTAATTTCTCCCAAGTGAAATTGTGCAGAAAGCTGATAGGAAAAAGCAGACTTTCCCTGATCCATTTAAAAAAGAATACTGAAGATCTGACAATGTTTGAGTCAATAAAGATACTCAAGATCAAAGCCTTTGCTTAAAATAATATCAGGATTCTACCACCCCTGTTCCCCAACACACAAAAGACATTTCCTAGAGGATTTTGCCATGATGCCATACAGCCACATGCAGAAACACACCGTGGTGTTGCCAAAGGAGGAGTACTACAACTAGGGAAGGATGTTTTGCTTTGGATCAGAGGCTGGTAGGTGAGTGGCAGTGGCTGTGGAAAAGAAAGGAGACTTGCTGGTCTGCTGCAGGGTTTGTTGCCCACTTATGGTGGCACAGAGAGTTTGAAAGTTGCAGATGAGAACCTTGTAAAAGAATTCCTTCTTTGATTTTGGAGAATGCATGTTCCTCAAGTGTTTATCACACATGAATGTGAAATTATTATTTTAGATGTTTACTTAGCTTGTGTAAAGCAGACCTAACAGAGGAATGTTAATTTATTTAACTTGCCCATCCTGGCAGCAGGCTGAGAAGAGAAGCACTCTGAACTTACAAAATAAGGTTCTGCTTTTTATTACATTTTGAAGACTAAAAAATTCTTTTGAATAGAGTATAAAGAATACATTAGGTTATGTGTGTTTGTGTCTGCATATCTGGATATGATGTTGTATTAAATATTACAACATATTTCCACTGATATATAGAGTGTATAGGATGGGAGAGTACAGCTATATATAACCACATTGTAGCAATTTATATAAATAATTTCCCAGAAGCTGAGCACAAGCATTGATGACCTCCTTATATTTGCATGGGAAAATTTCAGTACACAGCAGAATATTTTAGATACACAAAATAAGCATTAGTTAACAAACCCACCAGTGCTGATACCCGAGTCAGTGTATGACAAACATTTGTGATGGCACTGCACTTCTTGTGTATTTCAAATGCAGGTAAAACTATGATCCCCGTTTTTCCACTTCTTGTTTTTGTGACCCAACATACAAAGTTTGGATTTATAGATGTTATAGTCTGTTCTGGGCTAGAAAAGGACCTGGAAAGTCTCCTTCTTTAAATATGAACTTCACAAATCTGACTGACTTCTGCTTTGTGCCCTTTTCCTTTGTCTTCAGCTTCTACATTTGGAGAGTGGTGACAAAGCCTGTCCTGGGTGCCTTCATACCTGGTGTGCAGCATCACAGCTGAGCTACTGCTGGGGCAAGAAGAGAGCAAGAAGGCTCGAAGTTTCTCTTGAAGGAGCCCACTCCATTGGTCTTTAGACCAATGGCTCAGTCTCTCCCATTGCAGGCCAAGGTGATTCCCTCCATGGTGCTTCACAGACACTGCCTCTCCATAGTGTGATTCTAAGCACGAGCTGGTTTATGTTTTGGGAAGACAACACAAAGCTATGTGCTTTGATAGCTCTATGAAAAAGAGTATGGTGTTTTACTATGGGTGAAGCTCAATGGGAAGACAGCATACCCCAAAATACAAGATGGACATCATGGACTTCTGGAATCTCACCGAGCTTTGCCCTTGACCTTCAGCTGTTGCAGCTGAAGTTGCATAGGGATGAAAGGATGGATACATTTGTGGCAGTGTAGAAGTTTACTGTCAGCCTTTCAAAACATTCTTCATCTTAATCAAACTTCACTACCCCTGTAGTGCTACAGGTATATAAACTCTTCTCAGTGCCATGCCTATCACTGTACCTATTACAGACATACAGAGATTGTGCTGTTTTTTTTTAAAGGAGGGAATCCACATAAGAGCTGGTCATCCTTGGCTCACTTTGTAGTCAGTGAGGAGAAGCAGGTACTCACAGGGAGGAATTCATCTGACTTACTTCATAAGTTCTTAAAATGAAATAAATCCCACCAGAAATGCCTGTCTGGTGTTGCAGGGAATCCATAAATGCCAAACCCTGATGCATGTGTCCAAGTGAAGTCCACTCGTGGTGTCTCTCTGATGCCTGTTCTCCTGGATGGAGGCTGCAACTCCATGGAGCATGGACTATCCAGAAACCATGGGATTGCCCAGCATAATAGCCAGGAGCAGGCTGAGTGGATTCACATGGCTTCTCCCACTTACCTTTTGCAGCTTGTATAGGGGAGGTCAGAGCCCTTTAACTCCACTTCTGTCCCAGAAAATGGAAACTAAGTGGAACCCTGTGTGTTAAAAAATCCAATGGAATCCATTAGATGTTAGTCAGACATTTCTCTTTACTCTGTATTTTCTAACTTTTCCTTCCACTTTTGAAACTTGTCCTTCTTTAGATGTTCTCCTTGTTTTTCCTTCTCCAGTGCCTGCCATTTTCCCCATCACCATCTTCACTTGCTGTCTTTGTTTTCTTCAGCAAGATCACTAGGCCAGTAAATAGAGCAATTCTTCTAATAACTTTTCATTCAGGAGTATGAGAGAAGAGATCTGAGTCTGGTGAGTCTGGATGACTGGTCTTCCAATTATCCCCATCTAAGGATCAAACTAGGAGGGAGGACAAACAGGACTGATAATATCTTCTTCAAATTTTTCACATTGCTCAAACACAGGCCTAGGGAGAAAAACAAAGAAACAAACAAAACCCAAGCAAGCATAAAAAAACTCAAAAAACTAAAAACCACCACCAACAACAACACCAAAAAAAACCCAAAAAGCAAACCCAAAACAAAAAAAAAGCCAAAAATCAATATGCCATAAAAGGACAGCATTTTGGATGCCACAGACTAGGAGACTGAACTGTCTTGGTACAGGCACAGAAAATTAAATGATAGATTAATATCACCATAAACACCAGGCTAGGATAAAACCAATGTTGTAATCAAGTAAGATGAAGAGAGAATTTTCAGAAATGTCTACAGATGCCAGGAGACCAATTGTGCCCAGAGATGAATAAATACTTTGACCTAATCTTCAGCAACAGTTGAAAAAACTCAGAATTGCACAAACCATCCCTTTTTCTTCTTCAGAGATTTTAACCAAACTTCCATTTGTATTTTTTTTTATGACCAAGATTAGATAAAATACAGAAATAAGTTTCTTCATGGTTAAAAAGACCTGGAAAGAGACTGGAAGTGGGGAGGGTGTCAGAACTCTCCAGACCCAGACTGACTTCAGATCTCTTCATCAGATCTCTTCCTTTTCAGCGTTATGATCGTAGAATGTAGAATTATAAATTCCCATAATGGTTTGTGTTGGAAGGGACCTTAAAGGTTACCTAGTTCCAACCACCCTGCATAGGCAGGGACATCTTCCACTCAGCCAGGTTGTTCAAAGTCCCATCCAACCCGGCCATGACCATTTCCAGAGAGGACGCATCCACAAATTCACTGTGCACCTTGTTCCAGTGTTTCAGCACCCTCACAATCTACCTTGTGTCAGGAAATGTCCTCTTCCCTTCAGAAAGGATGGGAGTTCTTTTACCAGCAATAGCCTCAAAATGGCACATTCCTTTTTGCAACTAAGATAGTAAAGAAAGGCTTCCAAGTCCAATTTGCTCTGTTGTTCTTAGAAAGATCCTGTGGCAACTCTCGGTATAGGGAGCACTTTGCTGTAGCAAAGTTGGCCTTACCAACATCCTAATGAATCTGCACCCTCTCTTCTCTTTGCCCAGGACACTTGACTGGGATGATCTCTCTTAGGGTACCAATGTTTTTCATTGGCTGATCCAGCTACAGTTTTGTTAGAGTGCTATTTTTTGCCTAGAAAATTTGGGCTTTTCTCAGGAGAGAAATTATTTGCAATTATTATTTGCAATTCTGACTGCTTCTACTGGGACAAAGCAATCCTACAGCTCTCCTTTATTTTAGACATCTGGGGGTCTGCCCTGTTGCCAGCTGAATCCATTCCCTCTTGTTCTACTGCTGATTACCTTGAAAAGATATCATCACCAGCATCTCTACAATGTCCTTTAAGGTAGTTACAGAGTGACAAGGTCTCCCCTCATCCTCTTCTTCCTCAAACAAAACAGTCCCAGCTCTCTCAATCATTCTTTGTAAGATTTATTCTCCAGGCCCTTCACCAGCTTTGTTGTCCTACTCTGCACTTGCTCCAGCACCTCAATATCTCTCTTTTATTGAGGTGCCCCAAACTGGACACAACACTCAAAGTGTGGCCTCACCAGTGCTGAGTACAGGAGCACAATCACTTCCCTTCTCCTGCTGGCCACACTATTCTTAATAAAAGCCAGGATGCTGTTGGCTTGCTTAGCCATCCAGGCACACAGCTGGCTCATATTTAACTACTTGTCAATTAGAATCCCCAGGTCCTTTTCTGCCTGGCAGCTTCCAGCCACACTTCCCCAAGCCTGTAGCGTTGTGTGGGGTTGTTGTGGCCCAAGTGCAGGACGTGGCACTTTGCTTATTGAAGCTCATACTGTTGATGTTGGCCCATCAATCCAGTCTATCCAGGTCTCCCTGTAGAGCCTCCCTAACATCATGCAGATCAACACTCCCACCTAACTTGGTGTCTGTGAATTTACTGATGACACACTCTAGGTCCTTAGGAAGATCATCAATAAAAACCTTAAACAGAAATGGTCCCAACACTGAGCCCTGTGGAACACCACTTGTGACCTGCTACCAGCTGGATTTAACTCCACTGATCACCACTCTTTGGGCACTTCCATCCAGACAGTCTTTGATCCAACAGATTGTGTGCTCATCCAGGCCATGAGCAGCGAGTTTTTCCTCAAGAATTCTCTGGGGAACAGTGCCAAATGCTTTCTGAAAGTCTAGATAGACAAATCCTTGGATGGTCCCCTTTTCAATAGCCAGGTTTTTTTTCTCATAGGAGATCAGATAGGGTCACTCAGGATCTGCCTTTCATAAACTCACTAACTAGGCCTGATCCCTTGGTTATCCTCTATATGACTTGTGATGGCACTCAAGATGTTCTGCTCCATGACCTTCCCTGATGCTGAGATAGGTCTGTGGTTTCCCGGATCCTCCTTTCTGCCTTTCTTGGGGGTGGTGCTACATTTGCGACACTCCAGGGCACTGGGACCTCCCAAGTTATCCAGGATTTCAAGTAAATAATGGGAAGTGGGTTGGCAAACACATCTGCCAACTCTTTAAATTTTTACTCATACTGCATGCATTGGTATGGATGTACTTTAGATGAGCTGATGATTCCAACACCTTTTTGTGAGTGTGGGCCCCATTTCCTGCCAGTCCCTTCTCAGGTGCTTCCATGATTTCTAAATGTCTATCCCTTCTCTCAGTTGAAATGACAGAGTGAGAGGCCTCCTGGTTCAATATCCTTCAAGTCCTGGCATGCTTCCCTTGGGCTTATTCGTAACAGGTCCTGTTATCTCCCCTTTCTCCTTCATAACTAGTTTAAAGCCCTGTCAATGAGTCCTGCAAACTCTTTCCCCAGAATCCTTTTTCCTCTCACAGGTACATCCCATCTGCCACTAGCAGGCCATGTGTCTGGCTAGACCCTGATGACATCTCCCAGTTAGGAGAATTTTTGTCCTCACCATCATCCTATTCCACTTGCAAGGCACTTACCTGCTATTCAGTGGCACCTGGGAAGGTATAATTGTCGGGCATTTGCTTCACCTCTTGTGCTGAGCAGGAACACTTTGCCATTGCCCCCCCATCTTCAGTCAGTCAGAGAGATGACTGGGAGCCTGCAGCAGCAGGGGTTCTCTCCACCTGCTGGGTTTCTACCTCAGGAGGCAGGGTCTGACCCCAGGCATCTATTACCCTCTCACATTCCCTAATGGTCCTTTACCTGCCTATCTCCTCACAAAGCTCCATCACTAGGTAGAGGAGTTCCTTCACCTGGGCACACCTCCCACAGGCATGCTCACCACTACTCCCTGACAGTGGTGTGTGAGCAGGGCACATCCTACAGCCTGACCCCTGGGTGCTGGTGTTTTCCCAGGAGAGCTCAGTATGGGAAGCTGTGTCAGCCCTAGAGTGTGTGGAGCTGAGAGATTCCATTGGCTTCTCCTGTATGGAAACCATTGCCAGTTCAGTGAATGAGCAGCTCCCTTCCCATGGGAACCTCTGTGCAAACTGCTGTGCCCTTCTGTTGTGCTGCACCCTCTTTACCTGCCCATTTCAGTGCTCTTCTGAGACCAACTCTTTCTGCAGACCCCTGGTCACTCCAGAAGCTGCTGTCATGAGGCTCTTTGTTGGAAAGTATTGCAGATCCTGTCCCATCTCTGTCACAGCTTCTATTTAGCACTCCAGACTCCTTACATATTATTGGGATCATGAAATATCTGCACTTGTGGCACTGATCCTTGTGTCCTATGATTTGAATTTTTCGTATTACTATTATTAGCACTGTTGCATATTTAAAATGTTGTATAAAGATGCCCAAATAGTAGCTGGAACCTGTAGCAGCTGGCAAAGATATTTTTTCAGAAAAATCAGCGTGGAAATTTTGCTCAGGATTTTAAGAACAATTTCTTGTTTTCTGCATTTCTTTTACATTTGGATCTCACTTCATAGAATCATAGAATCATAGAACTGGCTGGGTTGGAAGGGACCTCAGAGATCATCAAGTCCAACTCTTGACTCACCACTGCGGTTGCTAGACCATGGCACTGAGTGCCACATCCAGTCTCTTTTGAAATATCTCCAGGGATGGAGAATCCACCACTTCCCGGGGCAGCCCATTCCAATGCTTGATCACCCTCTCTGTAAAGAAATTCTTTCTAATGTCCAACCTAAACCTCCCCCGGCACAACTTGAGACCGTGCCCTCTTGTCTTGCTGAGGGTTGCCTGGGAAAAGAGACCAACCCCCCCCTAGCTCCAACCTCCTTTCAGGGAGTTGTAGAGAGTGATGAGGTCTCCTCTGAGCCTCCTCTTCTCCAGGCTGAACACCCCCAGCTCCCTCAGCCTCTTCTCATAGGATCTGTGTTCGAGTCCCTTCACCAGCCTGGTTGCCCTCCTTTGGACCTGCTCCAGGACCTCGATATCCTTCTTGAACTGAGGGGCCCAGAACTGGACACAGTACTCAAGGTGTGGCCTTACCAGGGCTGAGTACAGGGGCAGAATCACTTCCTTGGACCTGCTGGCCACGCTGTTCCTGATACAGGCCAGGATGCCATTGGCCTTCTTGGCCACCTGGGCACACTGCTGACTCATGTTCAGCTTCCTGTCAATCCATACTCCCAGGTCCCTTTCTGCCTGGCTGCTCTCAGCCACTCTGTGCCCAGCCTGGAGCTCCCCATGGGGTTGTTGTGGCCAAAGTGCAGGACCTGGCACTTGGACTTGTTGAACCTCATCCCATTGGAATCAGCCCAACTCTCCAGTCTGTCCTGGACTTGTTCAACATAGGCAACTCAAGTAAAGCAGCAGAAGTTCAACACTCCTTGCACATGTCCCCTGGGTGCCCCCTCCAGCTGTGCTCACAGGTGAGGAACAGAGGAGCTTTACCTCTGCTGCAGCCC
This sequence comes from Heliangelus exortis, assembly GCF_036169615.1. Lineage (NCBI taxonomy): Eukaryota > Metazoa > Chordata > Aves > Apodiformes > Trochilidae > Heliangelus > Heliangelus exortis. Next base: position 20,488,630 of record NC_092422.1, on the reverse strand, counting down.
CCAGAAGAAGGGGGAAGGCAGCCAAGATGTGAGTGTGGGCAGAGAAGAGCTTTGCCACCACCACGCCAGAGCATATCTGGCACTGGGTGGGGGAAGCAAAATAGGAAAATACCAAGACAGATTACCCTTCATCCCCTCAGTGCCCAGGTAAGCTGCCACTAAACTAAGTGGCGTAAGCCCTCACTAAACTGTGTGGTGAACCCAACCATCCTCCCATCTGCCTCCCCTACACACACATTCCTCCCCACTACCAGCTGCTTCCTAACAATTTCCACATCTCTGCATTTTCAGCATGTGATTTTTGCAGGGTGATGCCCTCCACTACAGAAAAGCATCTCAGAATTGGTTTGAATATCATGAGGAATTGTGTGGGGACTCAAGTGGGGTGTTTCCCTAGGTTTAAAATTGTAAAAGTCTCAGCTGCCTGTTCCTTAACTAATATGTACCAGAAGGATAAAGTGCTGAGCATCACAGTGCCAGAGAAACCTGGCTCAAGGCAGCACGGCACATGGGGGTTCAGACACCTACCAGCAGCAATAGCACAGGGCAGAGTGTTGCTATGCTGGTTTCACTTGGCCAAGTCACACATCATCCCACTTGGAATTAAAGGACATAGGATAGACCCTCTTCAGGAAATGGTGGTGTTTCATGCGTGGGTTTGTGTTGATTTTTCTGCTGTGGACTTGGTCATCTGGGAAGATGTGTCTGAGGATAAGGCTGAGTCTGCACCTCCCTCCAGAGGTAAATGAAAAGGCAAGGAAAATCTCCTTTGTGGTATTGCTGGCTGGGTTGTGAGAAACATGTACATTTAATTTCATCCAAATTAGATGTGAAAAATGTTTCACACTCTTTACAGGAAGTTTAAGCAGACAGAGCTTGCACACCCTGAAAAAGGTCAAAAAAATCACCAGCAAATGACTGCTTGTAAGAAGGGCTTGGAGCAGCTGAATGTGCATGTGTGTGTACATCTGTACATCTGTGTGTGTCTGCAGGTTTCTTGGCTCCATGATAATGCCAACTTACTTTGCCCTGAAGTCAAAAAGTTATGAAAAACTGGGCTGAGCCATAAACAAAGCCCTCAGTATAAATTTTCCCTATTATTTCCTACTTTTATGTCCCTGAACCACATAAACAGAACTCGCTAATAAAGTTCTTCCTTTTCTCAGAGCACTGGGTTCTTTAAGGTTCATTTCAGCCCTATTAGCAGCCTAGGTCACAATTTTGGACAAAACAAACAGAGAAAAGTGTGTAAAGTCCCAACATTTCGAAATACAAGCAGCCTGCACTCACATTGCCTTTCAGTCTGTGTTTTGATGTCCATCTTCTGGCTCTTCCTTGGGCTCCTCAGGGCAGAAACCACTTTCTCACCAGATGTTTGCACAGCACAGGCTCCCACAGGATCAGTGCCAAAAGCCTTCTATTTCCACAAGCCAACCCTGTACCAAGGGCATGGAAGCCCAAGCTAGCAGAGTGACACTTCACCACAGCATTTTGCAGCTCTTCTCTCAGATTGGGAGATTCTGGAGCAGGTCAGACATCAAATGTAAATCAAACTTGAGACAATTTTACTCTTCACCATGCTGGAGGGGGAAGGAATTATGTCCTCCTTGAAATGCTTGTCAAAAAGGGCATTTTTTTCAAGCATGCATCCTTCATCTGCACAGTTTGAAGAGATGATTCCAAGAGCAGAAGACAAAATGCTGGTGACACATTTGCATTATTTGCAAAATACATGGAGGAGTTTTTAACATTGGATGCCTGAGGCAGCATTTTAGATACTGAGGCAAATGGTTTCTCCTTGTTCAGGGAACTTGTTCAGGGCAGCTTATCTTGTGCATTATGATCTCCCATGTATTTTAGTACACACTTAGTGGAAAATACCCTTCTGTTAGAGATACAAGATTTAGCAAATAAGGAATATGTGAAAGCCACAGAAATACGTTCTGGTTAGAACAGCCTTTTAAAAATTATGAAATAACGAATAATGAAGAGGGTGGAGAACTCTAAAACAACAGTGAAAGACCATAAGGTATTTATGTGTGTTAAAATACAAGGATAAAATTGGGAGCCCATTTGGTCAGAAGAGAAACCTGGCTCCCTTTGGTTGTATTAGTCCCAAATCTGTAAGTGCACCCATGTAAGTTGTTTCTGGGAAGATAGCAATGCAGCTCCATGCATTACAGTGTCTTACAGGAGAGATAGAAAATACAGTCCAAGGAAAGAGCCAGGAAATCAGTTTTAATTTCTCTTTTTTCACCTCAGTGATGAAGGTCTTTACCCCAGCACCCCTCCAGACCAGCATCAAAGCCAGCCTGTGCAGCAGAGCAGACCTAGATGAGGTAGTCCCTTGTAAATGTGGTATTTCTGGTGGAAAGATATTTGAAACCACAGTAAAACTGTTAAAAGGCTGAGAAGCAAGCTCAAAGAAAAGATAGGAACCTCTAGTGCTTGCCAGCATTATGATGTTCCAGTAATTTAAGGGGGGCTACAAAGAAGATGGAGACTCCCTGTTTGCAAGGAGTCACAGGGACAAGACAAGGGACAATGGGCACAAGTTGCTCTTGGGGAGGTTCTGGTTGAACACAGGAGAAAAATTTTACACATTGAGGACAGTCAGACATTGGAATGGTCTCCCAGGGAAAGTGGTGTATTCCACAGTTTTGGAAAGTTTTAAATCTCAGCTCAATGGGGTGCTGAGACATAACATATAAACAAGGTTTTAAAAGAAGGGTTGGACCAGATGATTCTTGAGGTCCCTTCCAACCTGACATTCTATGATTCTATAACAGTGAACACATCCTTGTTAATTCTGGGGACTGGATAGAAATGGCTGGTGGCTAAAGGTTTTGTGTATCAAAAGACATCTTGCTGTTCTTCCCCTCATGGCCATGGAAAAGGAAAAAGCATCTCCACTGCTCCCCCCTGGGATGGACAAGCACAGATGCTGTCTGCAGGAGGGCAGAAGGAAGGTGTGAGCAGTGCCATGGCCAGGGGGTGTGCACCTGCCTGCCTGAGCACAAAGTCTCCCTGCTGAACCACTTGAAGTCCCAGACTGTACCTTTCTTGGCTCTCCAAGTAAAGAAGAACTTGAGACTCCACCAATTCACTTCACAGCAACATTTTGTGGAGTCAGGACGTGAACCTGTAAAGATCAAGGTTTTAACCCATAAAGATTAAGGTCTAGTAAAATCCAGAGTTGAGCGATATTAATGAAAATGTAACATGGAAGTCCAATACCATATATTTCTCATGATTTTTCATTTCTTCAGATTGACAGTGTTAGGCAGCTTCACAACCAAAAGGGAAACCAGAGAGCTCAACATAACATAGAAATGTGTGCTTCCAGCCCAGAAACCCAACCATATCTTGAGCTGCATCAAAAGAAGTGTGCCCAGCTGGGTGAGGGAGGTGATTCTCACTCTCTACTCCATTCCTGTGAGATCCTACCTGGAGCCCTGTGTCCAGTTCTGGACCCTCCAAGACAAGGATATGGAGCTGTTGGAAAGAGTCCACAGGAGGGCCATGAAGATGATCAGAGGCTCGGAGCACCTCTCCTGAAGTCAGGCAAAGGGAGTTGGGGTTGTTCAGCTCGGATAAGACCTTACTGACAGCCTTCCAGTACCTGAAGGGGGACTGCAGGGAAACTGGGGAGGGACTTCTAAGAAGGGCATGTAGTGATAAGGCAAGGGGGAACAGTTTAATGCTGAAAGAAGGCAGATCTAAATTAGATATTAAGAAGAAATTGGAAATATTAGCAATACTAGATATTTAAATTACCACATTCCTTACAGTCTCAACAAATCTTTGTGGTTATTTCCTTGGAAAGTCACTTTTCTGAAGTTTCACCCCCAAAAGAAAAGCGTGAAGCAGCGTACATACTTGCTGCTATGTGCCATGCTTCTCCAAGAGGACAATTGCCCTCAAACTGCACAGTACAGTGTGTCTTCCAACCCAGGAGGCTAAATACCCAAGAGAAAATTATGACCTGCCTGTCTGATGCTTGCTACTTCCTCATCCATGAAAGAACAGTGCACCCAGAAGTAGGAAAGCTCTGAAGACAAAGCTGTTAAAGCACAGAAACAACTTAGGTCCCATTTCCATATTAAGTCCAGCACAAAACACTTACCTTACTACACTGACTTGGTAAAATCAATGGTATTTTTACCTTTGATGACACTAGGAGAAGCAGAAGTCTCTGAATTTACAGGTTTTACACTGGCTGACTTTTTACAAGTTTGGGGTATTATTTTTACCACTAGAATAGTATTATACCACTAGAATAGTATTCTAGTATTACCACTAGAATAGTAACTTAATAGAGAAATAAGTGTAAAGCAATTAATTTAGGCAATTGGTAAAAGGAAGGACACTTGTCTTTCTACAGCACAAGAAGAAAACCAGACACAAACATATTATTGAGCTTTTTTTCCTGAAACTGTCTCAAAGGTTTCTTTGTCCACTTTCTAGATTGCTCATAGAAATGCCTTTCTCAAGCAGTGATTATTCATGGTTTCACAATGGACATGGAGGTCACTATTAGAATCAAAAAATTAGAATCTCCAAATTTTTCTCTTACCATTAACTTCAAATATGGAACAACAAAAGTCTTTATTTCCAACAATAATAGATCAGGGTCAAGGGCTGCACATTAAAATCCCCTCCATTAGGCACAGTCAATTGAATTTTGAAGTTTGGTTTTCTATTCTGGAGTCTTGGTTGGGAACTAAATGTCAGAAGAAGTCACATTTCCTGAAAAAAAAAAAAAAAAAAAAAAATGCCTGAGGACAAAGGGACCTGCTGACCAGTGTTCACACGGCTCTGGGCTACAGCAGCAATATGGACCAGGTTCTGACTCTTAGCTCTAAGAAGGCAGTGATGGATGATGTCCCAGTGTGAAGGCTGAGCAGTGATAAATGAGGCAGCCATGCTGAGCACATGCAGGGTAGCATGGCAGTTTTACAGCACATCATAAAACAGCACTGGCTGCTGCTTTGATGGACAAAACTCATGGAGAGTGGAGAGGAAATATCAGCTGTCTGTGATAAGGCATTGGGAAGGTCTGGCTGGCAACTGAATGCAAACAAGAGCACCTTTGCTGATGTCTCTGCTGGGAGAGCCGTTTGGCTGGTAAAGACAGCTCATGCCTTTGCTCTGTGGGGGGTCACCAAGAGGCAGTGGGCAAAGAATGCTGAGCAACACAGGAGAGAAAACCTCTGAGGTACTTTGAGCCTTGGTGTCAGTGGGGCATTTGGGATGTTACTGCTGGACTTTGGAAAGAGGCAGGTGCCGAAAGTGGGTAAAAAATCAGAGAGATTAAATGAGTGCGGGTTCTTGTTTGCATTGCTCTTTTGACTGAATTTTCCATATTGAAGATACAGGCCCTCAAACCAGGGTGAGAGGAGAAATAATCAGCTGCTACATCTCTGGTCACAGGGGCCCCATCTCTGGGACCTGCAGCTCTGCAAAAGCAGCCAGGGCCAGAACTGTGTCTGGCTGAGACAGGGAGGTGGTGTGGGCAGTGGGAGGCAGGAGGCAAAGAGGTGTTGAAGAGGACTGAGGTGAAATCAACTAACAGTCCTTTGCTAATGCTTTTTCTCCAATGTTGGCTACAGATGGTGCCAAGCAGCACTGATGTAGTCAAAGCACCTTAGCAAGTGGGAGTTCAAGGCACTGAAGCATGAGCTCAGCACAGCAATCACTAATTAGGTTTGTAGTGGAATATAACACCAAACATACAATCTCCAACACACAGAGGTTGGAAAGTGGAAGAGGGTGAGGAAGGGGAAGGGTAGTTGATCATCCCAGCTGAAGGGGAACCAGCAGTAGATATCCTCTGAAGGTGGCCCCAGCCATTCCCTGGACATACAGGGATGTTCTTCTCTGTTTGACAGTGATGTAAACATAGCAGGTACTAAACCTCCTTCATGGACCTCCAGAAACACCTGGCACACTCAGTGACCATGTAAAGATGGGAGTCATCACATCCACCCCTGGAAGTCCAGAACACTGGGATCGGCGGGAAGCGAGTCAGCTGGGCTCCTGCTGTAGCTCCTGGAAGGAGGCATCTCCAACTGGACACTAATGCCCCCTCTTTTCCCTAGGACCCCAACTCAAAACACAGGCACATATATTATCTGTCACCATCACACTCCACTTCTGGGTGATGGCAGTGACCGCACTGCAGTTGCTTTACCCAAGGCAGCAAACTCTCTTGCATGTGCCTGGCTTTCCACATGGGAGTGCATAGTAACTTCCACATAAAGTTAAGAACATGCACCAGTCATTGAATTATTAATGAATACATTAATGATCCTGAATTATCAGTGCAGATCATATATAAAAACTATGAAAATAAAAACGTTCATGCAGTACTGAGGTCATATGGTGAGCAATATAATGATCTTGAGCTGATTAATTTTCATATCAACTTTTTTTTTATTTAATTTTTATACCCATGACAATTTGTGTACATTGCACAATCCAGCAAGTTACCATTTAGCATCTTCAATTTGAAGTTGAATGTGTGGATCAGTGAAACCAACAAAATGAGCCAAGTTTGGCAAAGGAGAAAAAACCCTAATTTGTTGATCAGTGTTTTTGTTTGTTTTATTTGATCCAGAATTGCCAAATCAGCAGCAGTTCTTAGAGGGAATACTGAAGACAAAAAGCCTTTAAGACAAACTTCAGTTCCTTTTGCCTTCTATGAAGTCAGAGTATCTTTAAAAGGACTCATCCTTTATTCAACTGATTGACTCAATTTGTCTTATTTTATTTAATGTATCTGATATAATGAGCTTTATGGATGACCCAGTGTATCTCTAGAATATTGCCCTTTTTTTTTTTTATAGCCTAACTTACTTGATTTTGTAAATACAACACTGGGGTCCAGATCCAGTATGAAAAAACTGAAAAAAGGGAATCTCCATCAAAAGTAAAGTAAAGATGAGGAAAAATGCAGAAATGAACGGTGTTCCAAGGGGAAGAGGATCAAATACAAGTATTCAGGAGTGAGAAGGCTGCCCTCCAGGCTCAACAGGTATTACTGAGCAGATCTCCACTCACACTGAGCTCAGGGACAGACCTCTACACAGAATAATGCTTCATAAATTCTTAATTAATAGTTAATAAATACTTAAAGGGTGGGTTTCAGGAGGATGGGGACACTCTTTTTTTCAGTGGTGCCCAGTGACAATGCAATAGGTGACGGGCACAAACTTGGAACATAGGAAATTACCTAAATGTGAGAAGGAACTTCTTCACTTAAGAGGTAGCAGAACACCAGAACAGGCTGCCCAGAGAAGTGGTGGTGTCTCTGTCTCTGTAGGCATTCAAAATGCACCTGGACTTCATCCTGTGCAACCTGTTCTAGGTGAACCTGCCCTGGCACCGGGGGGGGGGGGGGTTAGACTACATGATCTCCAGAGGACTTTTCCAAACCCTGGCATTCTGTGATTCTGTGAGTCTATGAATGAGACTGATGGTCCGAAATGATCAGGCAGGGGCAGAAAACCCTTAGCATCCTACCATAGAATGAGATTTCTGCTCCCTCATTGTGTGTAAGGCATACGATGGAGGGTAAAGCTGTGGTGAACTCTGAGCATGGTTTCCTACCCTGGGCTCTCATGTACAGACAGCAAAGCTTTCTCCGTGCAAAGTGAGGGAAAAGAAGCACACTTCAGACCCATGAGTTGCTAAATCACAGTTCGTTGCAAACTTTGCCCTGTGACTGCCAAAGTTGAAGGCAGAGGCATAAGAAACCTGGATCCAGTCCCAGGCAGAGTATGTTTGGTCCGATGCAAACAAACACGTTTGCATTGATCTGGACCTCAAAAACACAGCAGGAAATAAGAACAGCCCCCAAGCATGAGAATATTAGCCCTCTGGATTCAAGACCAAGATGTAAAAAATGCCAATGAGGCATTTATAGCTGCAGCTTTACAAGGTCACAAAACCTCAGAGCTAATGCTCTCAGCTGTTTCCTGCACCCTGTTCTGCACCAGTCCTGCTGCAGGTTTCCTGACCTGCCTCTACTGCTCCTCTGTGCAACCCTGCAGTGTCCCCCATCAGGGGGACATCATTTTGCCCCAGAATACTCAAAGACTGGCTTTGTAGTTTTCCTTTCTTTTTACCTTGTATTTTGAGAGGCATTAAGGTCTTCTTTGATCATCCCCATTACAGTGAGGTATATACACCTGAAAAGTCTCTTTTTTATTCTGGGGAGTTAGTTCAAGTGTTCCTGACAAGATAGTGTCTTTTGTAGGTTCAGGATGCTCTTTAGGTTCAGCATGAGGGCAGATATTATTACTGCATCTCATCTCCAAGATAAGCAATAGAGAGAGCTTTAGACCTTAATGAATATGTCCAGCTCCAGAAATTAGATCTGTAATAATAAATTTGAGTTTATCTTTTTTGCTTCTGATGTGATTTAGCCAATAGTAGTCACCTTTTCAAACTCTTCTCTATGATCTGGACAACATGTCCAACATGTTCTGGTTGTTTCTTAGCCCAAATTGAGAATATCTTATAACTCAGATCTGTAGGAACTGGGACTGGTAAAAAAATATCATGAGACATTCATCAAGTCTGACAAAACTAGAAAACTATAAAGCTCATTGGGTTTTTGCTGATGCTGTCAGACCATATTGTCCCATCTGCTAGGTTGGTCTGGCAGAAAGTAACCTGGATAAGGACCTTCGGTCCCTGTGCATCTTTCCCCAACTCTGTGTTCCCAAGTCTTTTCCCTTTCTGATCTTTTTCCTGTGTTCCTTTCTTTCTGTTGCCTTGGACCCAAGGTTTGTGGTTGGATCTATTCTGCTTCTCATCTACAGGACAAGTCCAGCTCCAACCATCATTCAGCCTCTGAAAGAAGTCTTCCTTTTTTTCTGCACTTTCATTTCTTTACTTTCTTTTTCCTGCTGTGCTCTAAAAATAATATTTGGCTCTTGATTCATAAAGAAATAAACTAACACATGAAAGAAAAAAGCACAACTGCTTTCACCTTTCCAAGTGAAACAACCCCCAGACTCCCATATTCTGTTGAATGGATCACAGTGATAACTGAACCTGGATGAAAATGCCTAATGACAATTTTCTGTCATGAAGACAACTTTATCAAAATGTGTCGAAGGAAGACATGAAGCCTGAAAATTTTTCAGTTAGGACAAGTTGTAGTTGTTTGTCCTGACTTTATTACTTCTTGCTAGTTGCAAAATATTCCATTCTTGTAAAATCAAAATATAACAGTTTAATATTTTTATTCTAGTACTGGTGTTACTGTAGCACACATATATAATCATTACCTGACATTTTATTATAACACTTATCACTTTATTGAGGTTGAATGAACTGTATAATGAAAATGTGCTATATTATCACAGCAAAATCTTTCAAGGATCCTAAATCACCCTTTTCTAAGTTCAAATGTGCATTCAACAGGAAATTTGGGCTGCTGGCTTTGCATATGGATGCAGTTCAATGTGAAATGCCAAACAGAGAGGTGTATCCACAGCATTCCTCTCCCTTCCTCCAGTCTCCTTGGAAGGGAGCAGTTGGCTCCTCACTGCTCCTCACATGCTCCTTATAGAGGGAGCAGTTATTATTACTTGATATTTAGAAGCAAACTTCATAAGCTCCTGGGAATGCTATAGATTGGCTTTCAAGTTAACATGGCTGATAACAAAACACATCAAGCACAAACCTTGTTATAGCTACTGATGGGAAAATCACCAGTTTGCTGGATATTTTAATTACTGAAAAAAAAAAAAAAAAAAAAGATCTGTATAAATGAAAACCCAGAAGAAAATCAAGTTCATCTCTGTGCAGAATAGATAAAAAGGTAGTTGGTTGCCTCTTTTAAAAATTCTTTCTACTTCTGAAAGGCAGATTAATAATACACCAAAGTGTTCATACTCATCCACTTGCACCAGGGCAACCTGGTGCTGAAGACACCCTAACTTCAGCTTAAGATTTTGGGGTTTGATTTTATGACATTAACTTCTCTTAAACTTTCATTGAAGTGGGATGTACATTTAAAAGACTCAAGGATGTTCACAAAGCTCTTCCACCAGTTGAATTAAACCAGTTCAAGCTCCTAATTTTAGGCAAGCTTTGTCCATGTTCTATTACTTATGAGACAGAACAGAAGGGAGATGTCTCTGGTCATAGAATCATAGAATCATAGAATCATAGAATGGTTACAGTTGGAAGGGACCTTAAAGATCATTTAGTTCCAACCCCTCTACATGGGCAGGGACACCTTCCACTAGACCAGGTTGCTCAAGGCCCCATCCAACCTGGCCCTGAACTCTTTCAAGGAGGGGGCATGCACCGCATACCTGGGCAACCTCTTCCAGTATCTCACCAGCTTCACTGTGAAGAATTTCTTCCTAATATCTAACCTAAATATCACATTCCAGGAGCTCTACATCCCTCTTATGCTGGGGGCTCCAGAACTGGACACACTCCAGGTGGGATCTCACAAGAGCAGAGCAGAAGGGCAGAATCACTGCCCTTGACCACCTGCCTGTGCTTCTTTGGATGCAGCCCAGGACCCAGTTGGCTTTCTGGGCTGCAAACACACATTGATGGCTCATGTTGAGCTTCTGATCCACTCCCAAGTCCTTCTCCTCAGGGCTGTCCACAATCCATTCTCCTCCCAACCTGTATTTAGGCATGGGAATGCTTCGACCCAGGTTGGTCAAAACACAACACGCTGCCACTGCCCTGCTGCAGGATAATCTTGAGTTTCAAATGAAAGCCTTTACAGGCCTTTACTTTTGTCTACATGTCCCTGATCAAAGAACATGCTTGAACAACACATCTGGGAGTGAAGATATGTTTGAGCAGTTTCCACTTACCTTGCAAACACCAGGAGCAACGGGAAAGCCAAGTGTTGAGATTTTTGTTCAGCTGATGTCTACCAGCTCATATGGGGTTGTGGGAAGAATTAGCTAAGGCAAAATAAGAGTATAATCAAAACCCTATGAAAATTATCATAACATCTTTGGCTTCGATAGGATTGAGAAATTATTCAAAACTGTATCTTTATGTTCATAATAGATTGTGGCTCAGATATAAGAGACCAATATACCATGAATTTTAAAAAATGAACTTTTCTGCCCAAGAATTAAGTATTGCTTCTCAGATCAAGATAAAGTTTGTCCAAGTCTGTATGTATGAAGCAAAAAGAACTCATTATCCAATGAGATATAAAGTCTAGGGAGGAGCCATGGGCGAATTACTGTTGAGTTTCTTCTTCATGGGAAAACGAGAGGTCACTTTCAATATTCTCTGCTCCATGTGACCTTTGAATGGAGTAGAGATTATATACAATTTTTCTTTTTTTTCCTTACACCTTTTTTTTTCCTTTCACCTTTTAGTCCTGCACAGGTATAAATCACTCTGATGAGATGTTCACAGGCCTGTAACCTCTTTTTCTGACCTCATCCAAAGAGTTAATCTCTTACTAACTTCCCTACATTTGCTCACCTGTATCTGCCTTGGCACAATGGAAGGGAAAGGAACTTTTTTCTATAACAAAAAAAAAAAAAGCAAATCCTCTCCTTTCCAATAAAATTTTATAAAAATAGATTCACAGAATCATTTTCATTGGAAAAGGCCTTTAAGATCATGATGCCCAACTGTTATGTTATGTTCACATAACATTGCCAAGTCCATCCCTAAACCCTGTCCCTGAGCACCACACCTATGTCTTTCAAGTATTTCCAGGGATGGTGACTACACCACTTCCATAGGCAGCCTGTGACAGTGCCTGAAAACCCTTTTGGTAAAGAAATTTTTCCTAATAAACATTTTTTTCCTCCTCTAGAACAACCCAAGGACATTTCCTCTTGTCCTATTGCTTGTTACTCGGGAGAAGAGACTGAATACAAACCCACCTTGCTACAGCCTCCTTGCAGATAGTTGTAGAGAGTGATAGGGTCTGGCCTCAGTCTCCTTTTCTTCAAACTAAACAACTCCAGGTCCCTCAGATGCTTCTCATAAGATTTGTGCTCTAGACCTTTCATCAGCTTCGTTGCCCTTCTTTGGACATGCTCCAGCATCTCAATGGATTTTTTGTAGTGAGGGGTCCAGAACTGGACACAGAACTTGAGGTGCAGCCTCACCAGTGCTGAGTACAGGGGCACGATCACTTCCCTTCTCCTGCTGGCCACACTATTCCTGATAGAAGCCAGGATGCTGTTGGCCTTCTTGGCCACCTGGGCACACTGCTGGCTCATATTCAGCTGGGTGTTGACCAACACCCTCAGGTCCTTTTCTGCTGAGCAGCTTTCCAGCTGCCCTTCCCCAAGCCTGTAGCACTACATAGGGTTGTGACCCAAGTGCAGGACCTGACACCTGATCTTCTTGAATGTTAAAATGTCTTGATAGAGACTTTTCATGGTTCAGTGAAAATTCCCCTATCCTCTCTTTCCAGTTCTGGTACTATGTGCAGAAATAGTTAAAACTGAGGCTTTGACTCCACAGGTGAATTGATGTCAGGGCTGGACTGTCCCTGACTCTTGTTTGCAGTCCCAGAGCCTCCCAAGGGAGTGTTCAGCCTCTACCATGCACACCCTGTAGACCCAAATGGTAGGGAGTGCATCAGAATTTGGCTTTTCATTTCCAAAAGCTGTAGTGAATGCTATTCCTTTCCATTTCTCCTGAAAACTGTCTGCCTTAGTTCCTACCTGGCTCTCATACATTACAGCAGAGAAAATGTGCTGCCCATCAGACCTGTCCACAGTAGAGCTTCAGCAACATTGTTCAGCTATGCAACTGCTGTCATCCAGCTAGGATGCTAGTTATGGTGCTCAGGAGAAGGTGAAAGGGTCATAATTATGCACATTTCCACTACTGTTCCACAGTATTTCCTTCTCTTTAATGTAGATCTGTGACAACACATGAAATAGTGGGCAGCTGGAAGGTGTATTTCTCTCCATTGTCCAGCTGTGAATCTCAGAGCACTACAAACTGCTGAATATGGTGCCTTCTTGAATCTTATAGCCTTCTCCTTGATGATGGATGTGATGAAGATAAGTATAATACCCTATTGTCTGCAGTCCTACATGGTACAGGCACTTGCTCACTACTGTACTTTGGCTGGATTGTCTTCTCACATGTGGCAGTTTAATATACAGGTTGTAACAGTCAGAATGAAACATGTTTATACTCTTAACATTTTAAGCTATTATCTTGTTCAAACCTTTAAGTTTCAGGTTTGGGCTTGCTGTTTTTTTGTTTTGGTTTGGTTTTTTTTAATGGAACTTAAACTTGCAAACCCAACATTTTTGGAGAAAGCTGAGATTGTTAAGGAATCAGCAGGACACATTACCAAGCTACAATAGGTTCACTTTCATGTGGATGCTGTAGCAGGCAAGCCTTCATGGAAAAACTCTGAATGTGAATTTAGCTAGTTTTGGATAAAGACGCCTTTCAGCGTCAATAAACACCATGAATGCAGCCACGGTAGAGTTACAACTTAATGAGATGAGGGGAAGTGCACAGGGTCAGGCCTCATCTCCCGGCCTCTGTCATGCTAATCAGCTGGGCAGCCTGCAGCTGAAAAACTGCTGGAATTTTTATTTGCATTTCATTTAGTTGGAAGGAAATTGACCCAGATGGTCCACAAAGGCAATAGAAGGCTGGCAAGCAGTCTAGTGCTGCACGCTTTTCCGAGGGGCTGCACTTGTCCGCCCGTCCCTCTCGGAGCCCAAAACATAAAAGATTAAAACAGCGTAAGGGAATTGATTTCATGATTTTTAGATAATTTCCCTAAGATTTCAGAAAAGACCTAAAACCCTAATTTAATCAGCCAGGAGCTCAATAGTAATTAAAGGGAAGAAAAGCTGAGATAATGAAAGAGGTGGTGGGGATTTTTGCTGTTGCTGGTGGGAACCTTTCTTAATTAGAAAAAGTTTAAAATCTAAACGATGTTAATGATGACAAGCATGAACATTTATTGCAAAGACACAGTATCCTTGGTCAGCTTAGATGATTGATTGCCAAATCTAATAAATGTCCTTAGAAAAAGCTAAAATGATTTGCTATGCATTTGTCCAAGTCCAGTATTTCCATGTGCTTGCTCAGATGCACAGTATGGGTGTCACTGTTACTCATTTGGACAAAGCTTAAATATTTGTGCAAGTGATGTGTGATTCCGCACCATCTGCTCATGGTTTCACCTATTTTGCTTTGAAAGTTTAGTTAAAACTCTACTAAAAATAAGGGCACTTCAGATTCCATCTACTTTTGCACTGTAATCTGAGAGACTATTTCAGAAAAAGCGCAGCAGCCTCATGGAGGGCCAGCTGATGGCACACCTACTTCATTGAAAGATAGAAAATCTAACAGTACTCACACTACTAAAAGTATTTTTTAAGGGTGAACTTTCAGCCATAAATTGTTACGTCACCCCAGAAGTGCATGGAGCTGGAGTAAATGGCTGGGTATCCCTTATCTTCCAGTTACACCAGTGGAGATGCTGCCCTTTACCTCCACCCTGCCCTAAAAGAGTGGAACTGGGTCTTTCATTTCTACCAGCATTATCCAAGTCAGGAGGAAGCTTCATCTTCTTCTACAAGCTGTCTTTCTAGATGGTTATGTTGCCTCAAAGAGCAGTGTGCCAACCACCAGTACCTCTGGAGAGCTACTGAACAGGTGCAAATAAGTCTTCCCAGTGCAAGTCCTGGGTAACCAAACCCAGCAGCTTCTGGAGAATTAATTCTGATTTCCAGTTCTATGATGCACTAGTTACATTGAACCCTAAAAGCCTATGAGAAACCCCTGAGGAAGTTTAAAACAGGTCTTCCCAGTGGAGGTAGCAGTGGCTTCACTGCAGGATGCTCCCTGGGGAATAACATTGGGCTCAGCAAGGAAATTGGTAAAAGGCTTAGAAAGATCTGGATGGACATTCCACATCACCTGGACAAACTTACTCACAGATATGAGTGTTTCTGTCTCCCCTTGGATCTTCTCAGTGCAGATACAGTCCAATTTTGCAACCAAATAGGGGCTCAGTGCTAGAACTCAGAGCGAGAGACCCTGGTGCCAAGGCTGTGCTCAAGCTATGGTTTAAATGGTGCCTGAAACCCAGTTGCAAAACCCAAATTGCCTCCTCTGCATACTGACAGGGCAGAAGAAAAAAAGTTTGAGATGAACTTGGTGCTTTCTAGTTGAAGGTTAGCACTTCTCCCCCAGAGCTGGCCCAGCTGCAGTGTGGGTGAGATGCTCAATACCAGGTTGCCTGTTCCGTGTTTCAGTGTTGCATGAAATCACCTTCTTGTTGCCACTGCCTGTCTGGGGTAGCTGTGATGTGTGTCTGGACTGAATTCAGTGTACTCTACATGAGGGCAGCAGCAGGCTGGGCTCTGTGAATCCCACTGGTAAGCCCTGCAGGGTGCCCACAGCCAAATCAGGACAGATGATGGACAGAGCTTGCTCTCTGGTCCATCGTGCTCATGAAGCTCATGCTAGAGGAGTTTGGATGAGCAGAGTAGCAATGGAAGTTAAAATCTGGAAAAAACCAAACCAAACCAAACCAACACAAAAAAAAACCCCTCATAAAAAACAGCAATGTCTTTAGAAATCATTCAGGATGGCTAAAGAAGCCTGTTATCCTCACAGCACGCTCCTCAGCAGCTATCACTACCAAGGGTTACAAGAGCACAAGCCATAGCTGCTGGAGGAAATGAAAAAACTCAGTTTTAAAATATAAAATGTAACCCTCAGAAGAACAGTTAGAAACAAATTAAAAGATGTCAGATAAACTACATGCAGTTCTGGGACTGGTGGGTCCAGTCTGCTCCTATTACAGGACCCTGACTTCTGCTGTTTTCCCAGATAATTTTTTCAAAGCATTTTAGTGTCCTCACCACATTTTCCTTGGAGGCTTAAGAAGCCAAAATTTGTTGTTTATGCTGAAACACTGAGAAGGTCTCTGGCAAAACAGGAAATGTTTGTTCAAACATCTGGCAAAGGAGATCCATGGGCTAAGTTGCACCCAGGCTGACTCTCCCTCCCTACTCAACACTGGTCTGGGCTCAGAAGAGGATCTGCATGTCTGGGAAGCTGCAGGAAAAGCCCAGAGGAGGACAAGGAGAATGATAGTAAATCCATAAAACAATGATAGAACTGGGTTTGTTCTAGTGTATTCCAAGGATTTCCTGAAATATTTTTTAATTACACCAGGAGCTGCTGCAAAGAAGGAACAAAATGCTCTTTATGCCAATATAGAACAATTAATAATATATTCAGGTGCAGTGTGGAGGTTCCGGTAAGATGCTAGAAACACTTGCTGATGGTATGGACAGTGAAGGAGTGGAGTTGTGCCAGAGGGGTGTGTGCTCTCTACTACAGGAAACTTTCTGTTAGGGAAAGGTGATTGTGTCTTGTGGCAATGGCCTGGAGTAAAAGACTGCTTGAAAACTCCTCCAGTATTATTGGAATACTTAGCTTTTTTGTAACCTTTCAGAGTGAATTTTCCTTGATGACTTCAGCTCTGTGGATACTTCTGACTTGATTATGTAGAGTCACCTCACATCACGGACAAGGATGTCTGCACTGGTTCATCTCTCTAAAAAGTAAAATAATTAAAATATAGGGTTGTAGTATGTGGATACAACTCAACGAAATCTAAGAGTTTTGCGAATTCTTACCCTAAGTGAATTTGATCTCTGTGAACCCTACTGAAAAAGTGTCATAGGACTAGTAAATTAGAGGGAAAACATTCCAATGAACTGAATTATTTTAACAGAATAAAAATCATGCTACAGAACCCTGTAGATTAGTTTAAAATTCAACAGAAAGTTAATTCATCAGTAAAGTCACTCAAGCTTCACTAATAAGAGCCCAAGCCAGAAAATCTAGCAATTTAAAGCAAACCTTTATTTGCAAACATAACTTGATGCATATGATGCCAGCTGCAGAAATTGCCATTTCAAACCTCGCTCTGGTTGGCACAATGGGAACAAATAACTCTCAGCTGCAGGTGAAGCCTACCAGACCTTTCTCCTCAATCTTTGTGTAGAGTCAGTTCTTCTTAAAAAACAGCCATTAAATTATCGCCATTGTCTTGGGGGAATGGTGATTGATGTCTCTTCTTTTATGCTAACTCAGCTTGTCTCTCTGCTCCAAATGGCCTTGTTTTGGTGTGGATGTTGGCTGTACAGCATTAGGGTTTGGTAAGCACCGTGCAGCTCTCTCGCAGCTTGGCAAACGGGGCTGTCAGATGATGTGGCCGTTCAGTGTACGGATACAGCTCTCCTGAGCACCTCCATCCAGAAAGTCCTGGGCTCCCACCTGCTGGGGCTCAAGCAGGGTGCTTTGCAGGGAGCTCCTTCCCTTTTCTGAATGCCAAGGTGCCAAGGTAAAAACATCGGGCTTTGCACTTTTGCGGGATCTGTTTGGTTACAGCTCAGCTGTAACAGGAGCAGGAGCTGTGGGAAGCCCCATGACAGCAACAGAGCCCAAAAGAACCAATTCAGGTGCTCATGTTTGCATTCAAGCACTTTTATAACTTTTGTTGTTGCACTGAAAACATGAGCTACTCACCTTGTGTGCTGGCACACCACAGAGGAGGGCTCTTTCTAGTACACAGCTGATGTCTGTTCATACAAGTACAACCTTGGGAGAGGGACCAAAAAGAGAGGCAAAGCCACGGGGAAAGAGAAAGCTCTAAGGGTCTGTAAAGAAGTAAAAGCCTGTTCTGCTAAACCAGTACAAGCCCACAGTAAGCCCAGAGATGCTGGTGCAGTCATCCCTGTGACCACAGCCACTGCAGTTCCGTGTGGTCTTTGCCATGCTGGGTCCCCTGGCTTCACTGAGGGCTTTAAAATGTGACCCCCATCTTCTGGCCAGCAGAGCAGAGGAATGGCTGCTGAGGCCAGGAACCTGCTGCACTTCCATGCCAGCCTGTGCAGGGATGGAAACTGAGTCCCAGGAGCTGGGAGCTGGACCTGGCAGTGCTGCTCTTTTGGGTGAAAGGAGTTATCAGTGTGAGCTATGGTTCCACCCCAAGTGAGTCGTTTTGCTGGGTATTTCTGCAAAGCATGAATAATTGTGGGATGCTCACAAGGTGGCTTCTGAGGGGAAAAGGAGCTGAGGTGTTTTGACAAGGAGATGTAGGGAGGAGAGAAGGAGGAAAAAGGTAGGAGTGTTTGAAGAGACTTTCCTTGTGTGAAAAATCTTTCTTCTCAAGACTATAAACCTGTAAGAAAAAAGACAGGTTTTGCATCCGTCTGGTTCCCCATGTAGTATCACCCTTCATCTCACCAGTCCTGCTCCCCCTCTCCCTCCCATAACAATTTTGGTTGCACGTTCTTCAAACAGGGAAAGTTTCCTGCCATGTATTTGAATTGGCAGAACATTCCTCTAGTGCTGAAAGTGGTTTGTACATATAAAATGAGCCTTAAATGTTTTATTTTTTCCTTTCTCCTCATCAAACAGCCACAGGTTGAATTAGCTGTGATCAATCTCCACAGCTTGTAGACTTCGAATATCTGTGTAAAGATACAGATACTAAAATAAATAGACACATGAAAAATGTCATCCTAAATGGATAAAAACTTAGCCTATCAGCTGTGCATCCCACCTGGGCAGTGTGTGAGGCTTTCCCATGCATCTGTACTTCAGAGATGGGTGACAGCTCAGGCCTTGTATTTTTAAGGAGGCTCTGCCCCAGGAGGGAACCAATGTGTGCTGCAGGCACCAGAGTACTTGGCAGACTTCAAGTCAGCAAAATCTCTCCCCCTGGGAGAGCCTTGTTGAACCAAGGTTATTCACAGGACACTACTAGTGAGATGACTTTGGTGTTCATGGTATAACATCATCCATTTTAATTAGCGCATAATATGATTTACATTTAACTCAGGTTCTGTATTCTTTTTTGTTTTCTTTTTAGAATAAGAGAAGTTGAAAACCTCATGCATCCCATACATGGAGTACAGAGTACAGTTCATGTCTCTGCATCTCAAGAAGGATTCAGTGAAGTCAGAAGATATAGAAAAAGGCAATGATAATAACTGCAGGATGAAGCTGTCCCTTTATGAGGAGAGACTAAAAAAACTCCTCAGTTTAGAGCAGAGAAGATTGAAGGGATATGTACAAAGTTCAAACAACCATGAGGATGATGGGTAAGGCAAACATGGACCACCATTAACCAAATCCCTTAACACAAGCACCAGAGAGCACTCAGGGAAACTTAGGGAGATCAGTTTAAAAGGACATTACTTGGATGGTAGCAAAGGTCCACAGGAGGCCACAATGGTGAATGGTATCAGCAGATTCACAAGGGAATTAGACACATTTGTGGACAGCAGGTCCATGAGGTGGTACTCAGGTGCCTGTGCAGATACCTCCCACCTAACATCCACCACCTCTGGGGCTGGGAGCTCCCAGCAGTGCAAATGGAACACAGCAAGTGGTGAAACTCCTCTGTTCTCCTTTGTAGCAGCTCCTACTGCCACCAGTGGAGAAAGAGTAGGGGGGAAGAGGACCACTGCTTTGCCCCAGCAGAGTATTTCTCAAGTTCACCTTCTGCAGTTTCTCCCAGCATCTTCTTTCTCTCCTCAGAGCCCAGATAAAGCTCTCACTGCAAGGGGACCACCACAGGCTGGCAGGAAGGGGAGCATGCCATGGACTAGATGGTTTCCACATCTCTGAATGTGGTCCTGGAGTTACTTCTAATCTGCTTTGGTGGCCAGGAACAATGCCCTTTAGTAGAGACACTGTTTTAGAGTGGCTGTTTATAGTCAACTCCAAACAGATTTTTGCAATGTGAGGGGAGTATGCTTTACTAGGATGTTCATGGACATGGAGCCTCTGGCTCCCCCATGAAGAGTCACAGTAGGAAAGGATCATCTGGTAAATCTTCAAAGCTCCAGGAATTGCCCAATTTGACATTAAAAACAAACAAACAAACAAACAAAAACTGTCTCTAAGTTACCAATTATGAACCAGTCACAAAACATTTAAAAAAAAGCATCTTAGGAATGCACAAAACAATGGATGAGGAGTCTGCAGACAATCCAGAGACTGCCCAACTGCTGAGCAAATTGCTACAGGTGAATAATAAATAAAGCAGGAAAAATCCTTTTACAGATGATGTTGCAAACATAACAATGTCAAATAAACTAACCTGGGTTCAAATCCTGTTCTAGCTTTTATAATTTAGATTCTATACCAAACTGCAATCACAGAAAATAACATGTCAAAAAGCTGGTTTAGATCTGGGTTGTGTTTTTTCTAATGTTTGCAGTTGCTGCTTTTGACTGAATACTGCACCCTTAGAAGATGTCAGACTGACCTGTCTGAGAACTATAGAACATCTTCTTTTTAAGGACACTTAATCCAGAAGCTTTTATTCCTCTATTTTTCTACCCAGTCTTTCTATAAGGTGACATCCTGTCACTACCCAACACTGAAGGCTTTCCACATGTTGTTTCTGCTGTTTTATTTCCACTAGGACTTCTAGGTGGTGAGATCTGTAAAATCATAATTATGTAGACCGAGAAACAGAAGAAAAACATACTCTTTTAGAGACCTACTGCTAATTGAAGAGGTTTTAACTTGATTCTGGTCTTTCTTTTGAACATTTAAACTCATCAGTGTTCCCTGCATGAGCTGCTGTGTTTACTGTGTTCATTTGTATCGTAGATTAAAGCATTCTGTTTGCCCTGGTTCTGCATCAGCTTGGAGCTGGATGCAATTTGATGAAAGTACCTGAGGAAGCATTTCAGCCACTTCAAAGCTCCTGAGAGCATTTCTGCTCTAAGGGGAACAAGAACAGATAGCTGTGTTCAGTGAGGAAAAGGATATAGGGTGGAATGGCTAAACTTTTGCTGAGCAGGAATGCAGACAGAATACTGGCCTATACCTCTCCCATCCACTTACTCCTTTTGCCTTCTTACCACGTCTGGATTCTGCCCTGCCTTAACACCTCTTAATTTCATAGTCATTCATACCTGTAAACAGATCTCAAGGTTCAAACAGGAAAGATGTGCAAAACGAATGGTCGGGTCTGTGGAAAATAAATTCTGCTTCTCCAGATCCCGTGGAGATACTCTTTGAGAGCCAGAGTCCAGACTCTTCAGAGTCCAGCCAATTTCTTCAAGAGTAAGGATCACCCATACTTGTGAAATGCATTCATCCCATGCTGGAATCACATTAACTCCTGGGAGTGGGATCACACACAGAATCACACAGAAAATAAGGGGTTGGGAGGGACCTCTAAAGATCATTGAGTCCAACCCCACTGCCAGACCAGGGTCACCTACAGCAGGGCACACAGGAATGCATCTAGGGGGATGTTGAATGTCTCCAGAGAAGGAGACTCCTCCAACCTCCCTGGGCAGCCTGTGCCAGTGCTCTGTCAACCCCACAGTGAAAAAGCTTTTCCTTATGTTTACATGGAACCTCATATGCTCCAGCTTGCCCCTGTTGCCCCTTTTCCTATCACCGGGCATCACTGAGGCTTGGATCCATCCTTCCAACACATGCCAATTATATATTTATAAACATTAATGAGGTCACCCTTCAATCTCCTCTTCTCCAAGATGAGGACACCCAGCTCCCTCAGCCATTCCTCAAAAGGGAGACATTCCACTCCCTTAATCATTTTGTCCACTGTGCTGGACTCTTTCAAGAAGTTCCTGGTCTTTCTGGAACTGAGAGGCCAAGAACTGGACACAGTATTCCAGATGTGGCCTCACCAGGGCAGAGGAGAGGGGCAGGAGAACCTCCCTTGACCTACTAGCCACCCCCTTCTAATGCCCCCTAGGATGCCATTGGCCTTCTTGGCCACAAGGGCACATTGGTGGCTCGTGGTCATCCTTCCGTCCATCAGCATCTCCAGATCCCTTTCACCTTCACTGCTCTCCAACAGCTCTGTCCCCAGCCTATACTGGTAAGACTCTACATTTGCCCTTGTCATAATACATTAAATTTCTCTCTGCCCAACTCTCCAGCCTATCTAGATCCCTCTGAATGGCAGCTCAGTCTTCTGGGGTGTCAGCCACTCTTCCCAGTTTTGAGTCATCAGCTTCCAGGTCATCAATAAATACATTGAACAGTACTGGTCCCAGTACTGACCCCTGAAGGACACCACTAGAAACAGACTTTCAACTGGACTCCATCCCACTGACTACAACTCTCTGGGTTCTATCCTTCAACCAGTTCCCAATCCCTCACTACCCAGTCATCCTGGCCATACTTCTTCAGTTTAGCTCCGAGGATTCAGTGGGAGACAGTGTCAAATGTCTTACTGAAATCAAGATAAACTACGTCTACTGCTCTGCTGTCATCCGTCCACCTGGTTATGTCCTCACAGAAGGATATTCCCATAGAAGGGAATGTCAGTGAGTGACTGTGCTTTGCTGAAAGGAAGAGATCAGGGAATCACAGAATCATAGAATGGTTTGAGTTGCAAGAGACCCTAAAGATCATCTAGTTCCAACCCCCCTGCATGGGCAGACATACCTCCCAGTAGACCCAATTGCTCCAAGCCCCATCCAGCCTGGCCTTGAACTCTTTCAAGGAGGGAGCATGCACAGCATACCTGGGCAACCTCTTCCAGTATCTCACCAGCTTCACAGTGAAAAATTTCTTCCTAATATCTAACCTAAATCTCCCCTGTTCTAGTTTAAGGTCATCGACCCTTGTCCTATCACTACACACCCTTTTTAAAAGTTGCTCTCCAGCTTTTTTGTGGGCCCACTTCAGATACTGGAAGTCACCACAAGGTCTCCCTGGAGCCTTCTCTTCTCCAGACGGAACAATCCCAACTCTCTCACCCTGTCTTCGTAGGAAAGGTGCTCCAGCCCTCTGATCATCTTCATGGCTCTTCTCTGGACTCAATCCAAGAGCTTTATGTCCTTCTTAGAGTTGGGGGGTCCAGAACCAGACACAGGATATGCATTGGATATGCACAGATGTGCATCCAGCATTTGGCACAACACTCAGATACCTTAAGGGCTTTATCCAGGTGCCTGGCTCAGGTGTCTAGGACTATCTGAGAAGCCACAGCAGTTGCTGGGATGGGGCCATGCAAGGCTGACAGCTCTGCTCTGGCTGCTGGTGCTCAGACCTCCAGGCATGCCCAGGCATACCAGGCTCCTTTGCCAAGGAGAGGAGCCAGAAATGGAGTTTAATGGGACAGACTGCAGTGATCAGGCACAGAGATTGAGCAGGAGCTTCACTGCACACAGCCAGCCTTTTTCACCCTTTCTGCCTCTGTTTTCCCATTCTTGTTTACCCAAAGCACTTCTGTTCCCCTCTGTTCCCACCTTATTCCTCCCCTTACAAGGTTCTGCAACAAGTTCTGTATAATCCAGAATTCTTCCTCTCTTGCCATACTGAGTCCTATGCCCCACAGGCACTAACCCCTCAGTCTGTAAGGTGACTAAGGAACCTTTTGGTCAGGGGCTGCCACCCCCGGACTATGGGACTGATGGTTTTCTGGTATCAGCCCTGGGAAGGACAGGTTTTCTCAATTAAGTTATCTTGGTTTTCTCTAACGTATGGGGGCTCCTCACCTGTCATCCATGTTCCTCCCGGCCTTTTTGTGTTAGCAGAGATGAGACTTTAATCACATAACCAAATACCTCTAAGCCACTGAATCCCTCTCCTAATGCCAGCCATGTAAATAAGTTTCTGAAAAGCTGCACCAAAATCTTGGATCATGGATGGCCAATTTTATTGAAATACTAAGCTTGCAAATCTTGTCAAGGAAACTTGTTAATTTTGAATATCTGTGTGGCCTGACACCTGGCTAAAGTGTTTTCTTTCATATTTCTAATATATTTTTCTTTCATTCCACTCTTCCTGATGTAGATAAACCATGAACCTGAGCCATAGCTGAGTGCAACAAAAGGTGACCAGCCCACTCCAGACTCACACAAATGCATCCTGGAGGCCAGATGGGGTCCTGGAGCCTCCTCTCATCCACATCCCCACAGGGCAGGACCAATCTTCTCAATCAACCTGAACTGCTGGCACTAAGAAAGCAGTCCCTGACCTACAGTTGTTCTCAGGCCAAAAGCTTTACTTTTAATAAGGCATCTCCTTCTCAGACCCACAACACCATCTGGGTAAGCCACATAGAATCACAGGATTATTTTGGTTGGAAAAGGCCTTTAAGATCATCCAGTCCAATCATGATCCTGACATTGCCAAGTCCATCCCTAAACCCTGTCCCTGAGCACCACACCTACGTCTTTCAAGTATTTCCAGGGATGGTGACTACATCACTTCCATAGGCAGCCTGTGACAGTGCCTGAAAACCCTTTTGGTAAAGAAATTTTTCCTAATAAACAATTTTTTCCTCCCCTAGAACAACCCAAGGACATTTCCTCTTGTCCTATTGCTTGTTACTTGGGAGAAGAGACTGAGTACAGACCCACCTTGCTACAGCCTCCTTGCAGATAGTTGTAGAGAGTGATAAGGTCTGGCCTCAGTCTCCTTTTCCTCAAACTAAACAACTCCAGGTCCCTCAGATGCTTCTCACAAGATTTGAGCCTCTATACCTTTCACCAGCTTTGTTACCCTCCTTTGGACATGCTCCAGCATCTCAATGGATTTTTTGTAGTGAGGGGCCCAGAACTGGACACAGAACTCGAGGTGCAGCCTCACCAATGCTGAGTACAGGGGCACGATCACTTCCCTTCTCCTGCTGGCCACACCATTCCTGATAGAAGCCAGGATGCTGTTGGCCTTCTTGGCCACCTGGGCACACTGCTGGCTCATATTCAGCGGGGTGTTGACAAACACCCCCATGTCCTTTTCTGCTGAACAGTTTTCCAGATGCCCTTCCCCAAGCCTGTAGCACTGCATGGAGTTGTTTTAACCCAAGTGCAGGACCTTACACCTAAACTTTTTGAACCTAGCACATGCAGGAAAGCCTCTTGGTTCAAGACTGTACTCTTCATTGTGGATCAATTAAACCCCTAGGTTTCAAGCTTTTCAACACCTGAGTCATAGCATCATATAATAATTTGGGTTGGAAGGGAGCTTTGAAGGTTATCTAGTCCAACTTGCCTGCAGTGAGCACTAATTGAAAACTAAATTAAGACTTAAAACCTAAGTTTACTGTCTAAAGGCCTTGGGTTTTCTGCTATATTCCCGGAAAGAGCAAACACTAATTCTGAAATTTGGTCTCCAAACACAGAAGAGGGTTCATTTCACAACACATAAATGATGATTATTTCTTTTTCCTTAATAGTACTGTTGACTATAAGCACACCGAGCATCTAATACAAAGCAACATACCCCATCCCTGCCTGTCTGTGTACTATAGAAATTTAAATAATATTTATCTAGCCCCGAACCTTAGTATGCCCTGTTGAACAGATGACTCAGAACAAGAAAAAATGGTCAGTGGGGCTCTCTGCAAGCTTCAACTTTTTTGTCCTCATTTAAGAGACAGAAAGCTCTGGTGAATCCCTTCAATGCTCTTGAAAAAAATGGACAAAACTGGCACTCCAGCTATAGCCCACACTTCAAATGGCCGTGAGATGGCCTTTTCTGAATGTTACATAGTTCAAGGAGGCAGTGAAGTGCTCAGTGGAAGATTTTGTATGGGAACTTTAACTTCCCATTCCATTTGACTTTTGGTCTTTAAAATACAGGTCAAATCAATGAATTTAATGAAGGCCGTGGAACACAAAGGCTTTGCCTTGCATTTTGACCTAGATAAAGGAGAGTCAGTCCAGGTCAAAAGGCTTTAGCAGCACTTTAAGTGGTTAGTACACAAATGTGACAGAGTGTTTAGACTCTTGGAGACTTGCAAGACTCGGTGACAAGCCGTTAAAAGTATTTGAAATAGCTGCTTGAATGAACTTTGATAAGGTACTGTTATTGTCTTCTATTGTCTCTTTCTTTTCATACCAAAACACCCCCAAAAGAACAAGAGTCAATGAATGTATAATGCAGTCCCACTTTTACTGGATTTGGGGCTTCTTTCGGCCCTTTGGACTTTTTTTGTGAACTGTTTATACCATTTTCATTCATTTCCCCACGTGAAGCCTTTCTCAGAAGCTAGTGATTAATGTGACTTGTCAGTAAGAGCTTTTAAAGTGCTTTCAGAAGCTAGAATGTGTCAATCGAACCCAAGATTAAGAACAAATTAAGGGTAAATTTACTCTTACTGAATCCTCGTGCAAGATGGAGCTACCGTACGTGGAGGTGGTGCTGCCACTTCTCAGCTCCCACACCACAGATCCAGACCTTGGAGGCTAAACCAGTGCAGGGGAGCAGACCTGTATATTAATTCTGGATTAATATCTTTCCTTTCACTGGGTGAGACAATCAGGCACTTAACACACATTCACATACCCTACACAGGCATCTGCCTTAGGTGGTTGGAATCAGCTTGTTGGTAAGGGTAAGTTACAATTATAAATAATAAATATATTTTAATTGTGGAAAATGTGCTGTCAGAAAGTGCATGATCCTAAGATCTGCCAGAAAGCAAATCTCCATTTAAACAAATGATTATTTTCCATCACTAGAATGCATTTGTCCAAGGAAAACTGGTAAAATGTTGAACAGTTCATTACGCAGGACTAAATTTGTCTGGAAAGACCAAAATCCTAGGTAATGTGTGTAAGGCAGAAAGGTTCAGTTTTGTTTTTCTTTTCAGTTTTGTTGTAAAAAGTCTGCTTCTTGAAAGCTTTCCAGGCCAGAGATCAGGTTCCCCCTTTATAATGGGAGCTATTAATGCCTGAAATGGGCCGCTCTAAAGAACCACATGTCCGTTTCACATGGTTTGATAGTTCCAAGATTTTGCTCACTGTGCTTTTGGGACTTTTCTCAGTATTCTCTATAGCAAGATTTTTATTGTATTTTACCCTTTTGTCTGGTTTTTGTGTTTGAAAATTTTCCCTTATTCATTGACCAGCAACTTTCTGTCACCCATCTTTGACTTTTCTTCTTACATCTGCATTAAAGCTGTCATTTACTTCTGCTTTTTCCCCTCTCTCTGTATTTGACAGCAAAAGCCTTCATCAGCTTTTATCCCTTTTTGTTCAGATTATGACATAACCTGCGCAAAGTGGCACAGCTCCCCAATTCTTGTATATAAAATTTGCAACATTTTTTGAGACGGGTCAATGCCCATTTTTGGGATCCTTTTCTTTATCTGAGTACCGTGTTAAAACTTTTTGCAGATGTGAGCTATTCAGGAGCAGCCTGCGGCTGCATGCAGAGATGGGGAAAAGAAGAAAAGGCCTTCCTATTTTGTGATTGCCATAGTAACTCAAACATTGCCAGGGTGTTTGTTGGTTTGGTAGGGCACAGCCAGGGAATTTTATTTCCTGTGCAATCAAGCCCTCTACTGGAGATCATGGCTTGTATGACACAGGGTTACCGAGAGGACAGTGGGCTTGTTAGGTCTGCGATTAAGCGTTTTGCTTTAAAATAATACCCATTTGTATCCATTTTGTTCAACATAACAGCTGCTGGCCTTGGGATGACAGGCTTGCCTTTTTAACCAAAGTCTCATATGACATTTATGAATGAGGCAGACCCCATTCGTTTTCAGTTTGAATTCACATTGGTTATCTTTGGGGGTTTGACTCTTTTCTTTTTTTTTTTTTTTTTTTTTTTAGAAGCATATGGTGATAGTCAACATTGTTCCTGCAGTTATATTCATGTTTTATGAGAGGGGAAAATCCAGCATTATTTGGGTTGTCAAATTATTTATTTACTCTCACTTAGGGGCAAACATGTTTAAAAAAAAAGGACAAAGAAGTAAAAAAAGCATCTTATGCCAGCATAGAGGAAGCTTTTTATTAGAGCAATGGGTAGAGATGGAGATTCTCAGGAGCAGGAGCCTTTCTTCAGACCTTAAACAGGAGCTGCAGCCTTCAGGTTGAGGTTTCTGTCTCCGTTCCAGGTCAGAAGAAGGACTTGCTGCTCCAAGATTTTCCCATTTTTCCAGCCTGTGGCAGACATCACCTCTCCCTGCACACCCCAGGTCATCCCAGCCATGGCTGCTATCACCCCACAGCCCCCCAGGATTTTTAAACTCAGCAGCAGGGGCTGTGCTGACCTCAGCTCCTGGTCACCTGCAGACTTCTAGCAGAGGGCTGGAGGCAGAGACACTAACACAGGCAGAAGGAGGAAAATAGCAGCTGATGATGAGGTTCCCTTAATCCCTCTGTTTCAAAGAGAGTTCAGTTCTCTGCTACTTCATGGTCATGCTTTCTGCTAAGCACCTCAGGGCTGTAGAGAAAGGAGTGACCTATCTGAGCAGTAGTGATGAGGCTGAGAGATGCCCTTCACCCCTCATTCCTTCATCCACACCAAAGGGCCTGTGGTATGGGTTTGCATTTTTAAACTGAAGCAAGTAAAATAAAGCAAGGACCACTGTGACCCTGGCAGCAAGTTTTTTACCTGGAGGACAGGGGGTAGCTCTGCAGCTACCTGTGAGCCTCCTGGTCCTTGGCCCTGGTGAGCCCTCATGCTGGTGCCACCTAAGCAGAGAACATTCCCATGCCGTGGAGCAAGGTCAGCATGAAGCACATCCAGTGCTGTAATTTGCTACCATAGCTCTGTGCGGGGGAAAGAATCAGCACTTCTCCCTCATCCCCACCCTCACAGAGACAGTCACAAGGCCAGGGCTGCCCTGAAGTCTCCAAAGAACTTGGGGCATGGGCACAAGTCCCATGTGTCCTACCAGCTCCTCTCTCAGCTTCCCAGCTCCTGCAGCAGAGCTTAGAGAGACACCCAGATCTATCTTGATAAACTGGTATCTCCACTCTAGGACTCCACATCCCCTAAAAAGTTCCGTTTGAATACCAGAGTAGTGGCACATGAGGCAGGCTGTAAGGGATGCCTACCTTCTGTGAAGCCAGAGTTGAAATTTGCCTTTTCTTTTCCCCAAAATATTTCCCAGAGTAGGCAGTCATTCTGAATGTTCTCCCCCACTGAAGCTTGCATTTATGGATTTCCCAAATCCAGGACAGCAGCATGAAGCAGTTTGGTGGAGCAGCCTCAGGGGCACGGGTGATGCTTCATAAAGCCTCACAGCTGCCTGGAGAAGTAAGAAGATGGGGTGGGAGAAAGAGAATGCTACTGGAGACACTGGCACAGCAAAGATCTGGAGCTTGGTATTATATCCTCCCTGAAGAAGAGAAGCTGCCTCATGCTGTATCAGATCTGTGAAAAAGCTCCCTCCCTCCCAGTGAGGTCCAAGCTTTTCATTCCTACATCACAAAAGAAGTTTCAAGTCATGTAAGACCTGAAGGCATCAGTGCTAGTGACAGAGGGAACAAAGATAAAACCCACTTGGGATACCATAGGGGCTACAGTCTTACTTAGATGCATGAGCTACTGGGAAATTTTTTAATCAGCTGTGTGCTTCATCTTGTAAACCTGCCATTTGTGTAAATCAGAGCTTCCTCAGACCCATGTCCTAATATCTTCAGGCTCCAGCTCCTGGCTTGCCAGTGAGATGTTGGAAAAGCCAACGAAAAGTGTATTTTTCTTTCTATGAACTTTGGAAATTAAATAAAATCATTTGCTTTTCTATAGAGACTGATGCAATGATATAAGACTCAAAACCACCAGCAACCAAATCTGGTCATTCAAAGAAGGACTTTTCCTGATAAATAAATTGGAATGTGGTTTAGTTTGGGGTCGGAGCACCGCTCCTATGAAGACAGGCTGAGAGCTGGGCTTGTTCAGCCTGGGGAAGAGAAGATTCCAGGGAGATGTTGTGGACTTTCAATACTTAAATGGGTCTAAAAGAAAGACGGGAACAAACTTTTTGGCAGGGCCAGTTGCAATAGGACAAGGGGTAATGGTTTTAAACTAAAAGAGAGTAGAATTGGACTAGCTATAAGGAATAAATTTTTTACAGTGAGGGTGGTGAGATACTGGAACAGTTTTCCCATAGTGGTGGTAGATTCATTCAAGGTGAGGTTGGATAGGACACTGAGCAACCTGATCTAGTTGATGTCCCTGTTCATTGCAGGTGAAGTTGGACTAGATGACCTTTAAAGGTCCCTTCCAACTCAAATTATTCTATTATTCTACTTTGCTTTTCCATTCCAGAGAGGGTTCACAGCTGTGAGACTGATGGATATGTCCCATACTTCCACAAGGATTGATCCTCAACCAAGTGGGAGTGTAATCACAGCCAAGATCTATTTGAGCTGTTTGACTTCAGGAAAGCCTGTAATGAGGTAGGGTTGCCCACCAGCTGGCAGCCTCTGTGGTTACTTGCCCAGCCAAGCCCTGCGAAAGGCTTTCTCCTATGCCAGGGATGCTCATCAGCTTGCCCTGGGACTCTCCTCCTCACAGGCACTCACAACTCATACCACGAAGAACCAGAACAGGAGAAGCATCCCTGGCCTTGCACAGTTCATAGATAAGACATTGAAAAGATGTCTTCAGTTGCATTTAATGGTGGATCAGCCTTTTTTCCCCTCTCAAAAATAAATCAATTAAGCTGAGGTAGAATGAAGAGAAAATAAAATCATGTACAGCAGGGTGGTGGAGAGGATGTTCTCAAGTTTTATTTTCCATGAAGCACTTGTCTTCAGACTGAAGAGGTTAAGTTTAATATTCACCTATCTCCTTGAAGCAAACAGGATTGTAGCCCATGACTGCTTCTTTAAATACACTTAAGGATCTGGATTCAGATCACTCAGAGCACAATGGGAGCAAATCCTAGGAGAAGCCTGAACATGCACACGACTCTTTAGCCCATGGAAGATCTTCCTCACACTCTTCTCTGTACTGCCTCACTTTGTGTGGGCACAGAGGTGGAAAAGCTAATGTGGTGATTTATGAAAGGATTACCTATTGTGTACCTCTTCTGTATGTGCTGCCAGCCTGCTGGGTGACACTGCAACAAAGTCAAGTTTGTATCCCTTTCCCCTTGCATGGACTTGCTCGCTTGAGACTCAAATCAGACAAATTAATGTAGAAACTGAATGCAACACAGAATAATCTTCACACGTGAATCACTTCCTTCTGCTCCATGAGAGAAAACTTCTGCCATGCACAGGCAGCTGTCTCAGGGCAGGCAGTGACCATGACCTCCCTTCTCAGTGCCCATGGCTGTGCAAACCAACACTGTAGCCACTTGTACGGAAGGAAATCACAAAAAATAAGGCAGAAGCTTCTGGAAGTACCACCAAGATCACCATTCTGAGTGCAAACAGGATCCATCCATCCTAAAATCCAGATTCTGCCCTGAGGTAGATTCAATGATCTCAAAAAGCCTCTAATGCAACCCAGAGAAGAATTTCCTTGCTGACACAAAACTGCCTACATCTTGCAGTCTTGTGACCTCCCTACTTTGCCAATAAATTCATTTTCCTTTTTCCTCTCTCCCTTCCCTTTCCCCAAACATACGTAAGTCTATTGGGAGAGCCACCATTTAGAGAATAAACTCCATCCTGCTACCAGAGCTGACATACTGTATTCTTTAAATATTTCCCTGTTTCCAGTACCAGGAATTCTTATTCTCCCCCTACTGCAGGTAAAAACCTCTAGGGAGTTGGCCTGTTTTTATGATGTCCATTGTCTACACACAGTGAAATGAGTCCTGTTGTTATCAATAGAAGGTGCACTTGTAATAAAACATTGCAGTATGATAATGGGACGTTAAGATGATTGGAGATATTCAGAAGCAGTCTGGACACAGTCCTGGGCAAACAGCTCTTGGTGTCCCTCCTTGAGCAGAGAGGTTGAACCAGGTGACCTCCAGAGATTCCTTCCAACTTCAAACCCTCTGTGATGCTAAGTTGAATTCTGGCTGTTATAATATTGCTAAAAACTCATTATGACACTTGTATACTGCTGTAAATAGTCTTAAGAAAGTCAAGATAGTGAGAATTGACAAAAGATCTTGAAATTTAAGGATAAAAGAGACTACAAAACAGTTTCACTTCTCATTTTCACTAGCATGAATTCACAGTAACCCCTCTGATTTGCACAGATGTAAGAAGGGAATCTTGCCCAAGTCCCCCAGTTCTGAAATAAAAATATTTTTAGAGGTCATTCAAGTACAGCAATGCATGAAAACCTGTTGTTGTAGAAGACTTCACTTGCATGCCATGTCATATCATGCCTACATAGATTATTTGCAGAATTCAGTGTTTTGTTTTTTTCATACGGCACTTAATTTATAAGTTTAAGAAGCCCAAGTAATTAAAAATGTTATATATATGTGCAGCTGTTTTCCTCATAGTCAGACCTATAAACACAGCTCAGGTCTGGTGGTACCATCACTTCTTCACTACAGCTGATGAAGAATATTATGGGACAACTAAACCACAGCTGTCCAGGGAAAATCAGCTCTGTTCAACTCAAAATTTCTGAGACAAAATAGCCGTAAACTGCTTTTGTGAGACTTCATAACAGTGGACTATTTGATGTATCAAATTTTGAGCTTAACACAGCTTAGTAACTACTTCTATCATTATATTCTTTGGAGAGAGAAGGCTGCAGTGGGACTTCACTAAACCTCAGTACAATGCTTCACTGTGTTATTGCTTGTCCAGGTGTTTTAAGATGATATAAACACATGGAAAGCCAAATAAAACCTTCAGCCAACTCCTTCTCAGTGAGGTACATAGTGTTCAGCTCCATTGCCCCTGCTAATGAAGAAAGATACTCAGACCAGATGATTAACAGCACAGGAGAGAGCAGAAAAGAGCCTGCACTAGCCATGGCACCACTGTTGCTGGCTCTGGCCTGGGAAGGGTTAAACACTTTGTGGTGAGGTGGGACAAACTTCACTTAAACTCAGTTCGGTGGCCAGCCTGATTGTTTTGACACCTGCACTATGTGAGGGATGGCATGGTCTCCTTTGTGGTGCATAATGGCACATCTTCATTATTGTTCTAATACTCTGAAAAAAAAAAAAAAAAAAAAAGAAAAGAAAAAAAAATCCCTAATCTTTCTGTGGTGCCAGTGACTGTAACAATGCTGGGACATTTTATTTTCCTCCTTGCTCTCTCTTTCCCTTAACCCCCTATTGTTGCCATAGCCACGATGGAGTAGTACTGCTGGTTCAGGGAAGTTTCTGTACTGTACCGCCCTCAGCTTATTGTTTAAATCTTTATTATTCAACTGTTCTGAAGATTTACATTTTTAATGGCTCATTTATGTAATCCCATAAATAAAGTAGCAGAAAAGCATCCCACACAAATGAGTGAATTGGGGTTTGAAAAAAGCTGCTGAAGCAGGTCACTCAGGGTCTCAGCTGCGGGGCCTTGATTGGTATCAGCGATATAGCCACTGTGGCAATGGACTTAAGACCACCCAGTCAGCCCCAAAATGGTGCATTACCAGGGAATAGTGGAATGGTGCTATAGTTCAATCTCCCCTATTTAGCAGGGAGCAGAGTTCTGCTGCAAAAACCATTTCAGCCTCAGACTCATTTACCTTATTGCTTTGACAGCTGCACCTCTCCCGCAGTAAAGTTTAGATGATTAGCTTTTCCCTCCTAGCAGCTGATGGTGATAGGTTTTTTCTTTTTTTTTTTCTTTTTTTTTTTTTTTTCCTTAACCAGTATATTCCTGGGGCTGATAAATTCCCTCTAAAGAGGCTGTGAATTCAAGCACCTGCCTGAAGAATTTGTTTTGTAAACTTGAGCACTGAGATGGAGATATGTTCTAACAATTCACTTTTAAGCTTCTCCCCAGTGCTTCCCTCGCCTGCTCCCTCCTCACAGACAAATCCTTCAGGAACTGTAAATCCTTTGAGCAGGGCAGGCACATTTGTAGCCACAGCCTTGATAATGAAAGACAGGGAAGATATTTTGTTTCCGGTCAGTTCTAACCCTTCAAAGTCAATTTTCAGTTTCTGTCTCAAAGAGCAGCCACCCATCCGCTGCACATCCCAGGGACTCTGCCACTGCATCTCCCAGAGCATCCCCCTCCAAGGAACAGGTACCAGCACCCATCTGTGTGCCCTGCACCTTGCACCTCTGTGCTTTTCCACTCAGTCAGAGGGAAAAAACAAACTCCAGTCTTGTCTCTTTGGCACCCTTGTTGGTCACTGCCACTCAGGCATGGCTTTGGCCCCGTTAGCACCACCACGCAGCATGCCCAGGCTCAGCATGGGCAGCTTGCCTGGGAATGCCCAGCTCCAGGACTGCTGCCAGACATGTGATCCAGCAGCCCCGGAGCTGGAGAATCACTCCTGCCCTGTCTTATTTATTAGGACAGGTGTAACTGTGGAGAGGTAATCCTCAGAATGAGCCCTCATCACCTGGACAGCCTGAGGCTCCAGGACACTTGGGTCATACAAGATCATGCAGCCAGGGTAGAGGGATGAGCTGGTGCTGCTTGAGAAAGGGATGTAAGACTGGCCACTCCTCTTCCTCACCCCCAGGAGCTCTTCTGGGGACCTCAGTTGGTGTAGCATGTTTGAGGATGTTTGCCCTCCTCTGAAATAGGAGGAGGACACCCCTGCAACTGCAGTGGTGTGAGCTGAGCCCCTGCCATGGTGAGCTCCCACCCTGGAGGCTGTCAGGTCTCTCATCCCTGGCAGTTCCCATCTCCCACATCCTGCTTCTGGGTAACAATGGGCATCAGCCCATCCCTTCCTCAGGACAGCCAGGCCAGGTCCTTGCAGCACTGCTCCCACACACCTCCCCTTGTCCCAGAGGACTCCACATGGCTGTGGAGGCAGCATCATCCACCCTCCCTGGCTCTTCACAAGGACCAGGACCAGCCAAGGCACAGGCTGCCAGAGAGACAACAACCACACAGAGCTGAAAGGATTGCAGCCCACTCCCAGCACCCAAACCATGCCCCATGGCCTGCTGTTAATCAATGCTGCCTTCTCCACCCATGAGTATTTTAAGTGCAAAGAAACAGTGCATTTTTCCTTAACCAAAAAGCCAAGCAGCTCTTTACAGAGGTATGCCCACGTCAAGCTCTGCTGCCAGATAAACCACAGCAGTCCACATGCGACGGGTGGCTGGACAATAGCCCTTCCTCAGTTTACCTGCTGGATCTTGTTCTGCCCGGCTGTGTGGAGCAAAGTCAAAGGAAGCTGCTCAGAGGCAGGGAACAGGCAGCAAAACAAAGGCAGGGAGAATACCAGCCAGCCCAAAGGAACAGTGGGGAAGCTGGTAATTGGGCCGTGTGTGTTTGGCTTTCGCCAGGCTAGCAGGTTTGTTTTTCCCAGGCTGGAGCCTAGGCTGAAAGAGACATGAAATTATTAAAGACCTCAACCTAAAAAGGAGAAAAAAGGAAAAAAAGTTGGCAGCGGCGGCTGGAGGTGAATCTCAAGCAATGAGAGCACAGTGGGGGCTCTCTGCTCCCATCTGAGGGTGGAGGTGGCTGGGAAATTATTTTCAATGGGAAAAGAGAAATGAATCTTAGGTAAAATTCATTCCCCTGGATTTTTATTGCTAGTTTAACTAATTTCTCAGACAGCGGGGAGCCTACTAGATAGGATATAATAGGTCCTGCTACAGAAAGGTAGAGCTGTGCCTTCCAGTCCCTTCCTTGTAGCACAAAGATTCCTGCAGGGTTGCAAAGCCAAATGGGACCTGTTGGTGAGGTATAGTTAGAGCTACTCTTGGGCAGGGATTTCCCTGCAGCAGGGGTGATCTTCAGGCAGAATTCACGAGGAGCTGTACCTTTACCTGCTTCTGTCAGGCAGGACACATGCAGGAGCTCAGGGCAGACCAAAAGCCACGCCAATGCAACACCAAACCTGAGCTGCTTCACCCTGCTCTGATCCAACACCCTGCTAAACCCAGGTGTTGGCACAGAGGACTGCAATTCCTCATATATATTTGCAAATCCCATTATACATATAAAATTTTTTTAAACCTAAATATAAGCCTGGTGACAGGAAGGGAAAACAGATTGCTGCCTCTTTTCCTTTTAGTTCAGGGAGTACCTACCCTGAAGGATGCAAACCAGCCCAGCTCTGCTGACAGCAGCACAACTTCACTGATTCACACCAGAGGAGGATTTACTCATGGATACAGTACTATCCACTTTCACAAGGGCCTAGGCCTTCTCCCACAGATTTATTTAACCAGAACAGTCTCAGGTGTTTGACATGACAGGGTCCTTGTAGCAGTGATGCTACACACAACATCTTGCTAATGTCCTCAGGAAGGAGGCACAGAGCCAGACCATGGCAAACTACATTTGTCTTCTCCTCCAGGCACAGCCCAGCTCAGCAAACTGAGACCAGGACAGAAAGGAGGAGATAAAACTCAAACTCTTTTCTATACAAAATGTATTCCATCCTCCAAGGACTTTGCAGGTGTCTTCTCTGTGTGGTGGGTTTCAGAGAGGGACTGACCACCCACTGCTGGGAGGAGGATTAGAAATGAAGCCAGCAATGCCCTGAAACCCCAGCAATATCCCCTCTCTGCTGCTTTATCAGCACAGAAGATTACACTGAAGAGCAGTGCTTTAATTTAGAGGTTTGCTGTGGGCAGAGTAGCCCATGTTTAGACATTCAGATTGGCAACACTAATTATTTTGCTTACCTTCCTTCTGGCTTTTGCTATTACCCTCATGTCTGTAAATAAGGTAGAGAGAGAAGACTGCATATGAATAAAATACACTGAATAAAGACAAAACAAAAGCTTTGATTTAGAGCTTTGGTTTTATTCCAATTTCACACTCCTTTCTTAATTTTATTATTGGACCAGCTCATTACCAGGAAATGTATGTCCTTGCTGTTCCTGATGAATTAGCTGCTTGCTGGCCCTTTTCTGTCCCTGAGACATTTTGAATGACTAGAGATTGAGTGACTTTCAGCCCTTGTGGGATGTTTCAAAAGACAGTTCCTCTTCAGGAAAAGCTGAAGAATTCAGAAGATAGAGCCTCAAGCAGAATGCCCACCCACATCTCCCAAACCCAGATTTGTGTTGTATTTACACAGCTGATACAAAGCTGCATGTAATTCTGGCCTTGGATCTTTGTATAATCTTTCCCCATTCCTCCTCATGTGCCCCAGACACCTTGGCTGGGCTGTGGGTTTTGTGTCAAGCAGAGGACAAGGGACATGCCTGGCTGGAGGTGACCAGGTGCACTCCTGCTTGGCGGAAGGGGGAAGTGAAACTGAGGCTATTCTGGCTGCCAAGTGCCTGAGCAAACACTGGGCCGCAGCCCTGCACACCACGGTCCTGTGTCCATGCTCCTCTTTCAGATTCTCCCTGACAAAATGGAACTTCCCTGAGCTGCAGCCCTGCAGTGGCCAACCTGCTCAAGCTGCCACCATGCAGGCACAAACCAAGGAAGGATCTCCACAAGGTGAACTGTAAACTATATGTGTTTCAGTGATAAAGTAGCTACAGCACATGTTAGGGTTTTTTTGTTATTCTAATTACCATACATTTTTGGCAAGCATCTGAGTCAACCCTACTAACTTGCAAGGCTTCTGCCTTTAGCCTCAAAGCTGACAGATGTTAAGGATCTTTGCCATCTTGGCATGGACCTGACATGAGTCAGGAATGACAAGAGGGCAGGGAAGGCTTTTTCATTGTCCTGCCTCTGACACCCAGGGGAACGTGAACCCTGTGCCATGGGGCAGCCTCAGTTCCTCCCTCACAAAGCCAAACCAGCACAGGCAGCAAGATGGCAGCAGGCAGCAGGATTTCCTTTCTGCTCACTACCAAGAGCCTCTGTCAGCTCTCTGGGGTTGTATTTTCAGACTCCCAATTAATTCCTCTGTTACACTGGTTTTCTACCATGATCTAGACAGCCTGTTCTCATCCATACCATTGAAGATGTAATTGCATTCATTTTCTGACATTTTTTTTGCTTTATCACATCCTTGTAATGCTTTTTGTGACCATGTTGTCCCAGCCCATAATAATGAGATGGATGAACATGAGCCTGTTTGTCATACCATACTCCAGACATAATGGTGCTTCACAGGTGATAGAGTCCCTGTGGTTATTAGCATGAGGTTGTGATGTAATCCTCACAAAGCATCCTTACATATCTATTCTGGGTATTACATCTCCAGTATACACTTACAGAGGGGAAACTAAGTCCCACTTCTACCCTGCTCACCACCAAAGCCATGGTAGCCTTGGCTTGTGTGCATCCACAGCCACAATCATGGCAGTGGTGGCTGGGAGGTCCAGACAACACTGGGTTTTCCTCACAAGAGAGATGCTCCAGTCCCTTAACCATCTTTGTAGCCCATAGCTGAACTGTATCCAGTCGTTCTTTGTCTTTCTGGAACTGAGGGCGCAGAACTAGACACAGTACTCTGGACATGGCCTCACTGGGGCATAGTAGAGGGGGAGGATAACCTTCCTTGACCTACTGGCCACCCACTTCCTAATGCACCCCAGGATGCCATTGGCCTTCTTGGCCACAAGGGCACATTGCTTACTCACTGTCATCCTGTTGTCCACCAGGACTTCCAGATCTTTTTTCACAGAGCTGCTTTGCAGCAGGTCAACCCCTAACCTGTACTGGTGCGTGGGGTTATTCCTCCCCACATGCAGGACTCTACACTTACCCTTGCTGAACTTCATGAGGTACCTCTCCACCCAACACTCCAGCCTGTACAGGTCATGCTGGGTGCCAGCACAGCCTTCTGGTGCACCAGTAACCAGTTCGGTATCATCAGCAAATTTGCAGAGGGTACATTCTGTCACTTCATCCACATCACTGATTAATAGGTTGAACTGGGCAGGATGCAGTACTGACCCCTGAGGGACCCTACTACTACAAGGTTCCAATTGGACTCCACACCACAGATCACAACTCTCTGAGCTCTGCCATCCAGCCAGTTCCCAGTCCACCTCATTGCCCATTTGGTTGCACAAACCTCTGGGATCTCACCAAACATGACCACAGTGGGAACCTGATGGTTCTGCAGAGCAGGCAAGAGGACAGAAGGTGGGTGAGAAATGCAGCCTGCAGTGCTTGTGGCCATGCAAATCCTGCTCTCTATGGTACAGATGTATCCAAAACAAGATAACCTGCCTAAAATCCTACAAGGAAACCGTAGGTGGAAACTGAGCTTTTCTCCACTGACCTACAGCAACATTACAGAGCACTGCATCCCCTGTCCAGGGCACCATGTGTGCAGTGCTTGTGCAGCTTGCCCTATGCAATCACATGGTAAAAGACACAGGACACTCATTTGGAGAACCATGCAGAACTTGGACTGTTCCTTAGCCTAAAGTAAGAGGCTCAACATTCCAGTTGTAATGCATTTTGGGCAGCAGTGAATGATGGAGAGTCTATGTTTTAAGACTGAATACAGATGCAACCTCCTGGCAGAATTTTATAAGGTGGGGGCAACTCACTGAGAGTTACTAAAACTTTATTTGGTAAATTTAAAGTCGAAGCAACACTGAAATGATGAGAAGAGATAATGAAGACACAGTCACAGTATTAATTTGAGACAATACTAAATATTTGGCATAAAAGTATTTGATGCTTTGTTCTAACACTATTGTATCGAGAAATGAGGGAGTGAATATATAGATAGTTAGCAAATTTCTTAAGTTGTTTTTTTTTTTTATTTGGAGCTATGCCCTCTTTAACATTTACTCTTGACTGTTTCTTATTAACAATTGCTAAAACAAAGAATGTTTATTAATGGAGATGAGAGTTCCATTCATAGATGGGGAGCTACAACAGGATTATTTGCAAGTGCAAAGATCACTCACATGAATAAAGATTTGGTGGATCAGTGACACTACTGATAAAATGAATAAAATCCTTCTCCAAACACAGTCCAAGTATGCTTTCTTGCTACTTAACCAAGCAAGTCTACTTTTGTGTTGTTCCAGTTTAATTAATCAAAAACACATAATTATTAATGAGAGCTCTGATGGGGCAGGAGAGTAAACATGCTCCTCAGTGATGAGCTTGCAGCCACAACACAAAACCCAGTTCTGTTTCTGCAGGAAAAGCAACCCCCTCCTGCTACATTATTCCATTGATCTACAAACATTTACATCTCCTTTGTTAGCTAGTTTGCTGTAGAAATTTAATAATCACTAAAGAATGCTCTTAAAACTGCACCTCAAGGAACTTCTGTGCAGTGAGCTTGGATCAGTCTGAAAACAGGGTCTATTCTTGCCTTTAAGCCATGTTATACATTAAATCTACTGGGCTTTTCTTGAGTCGTTGTAAATAATTCAAACTGGATTTACAAAAGAGAAAAGGCTGTACAATCAACATAAGAACTGCACATTATTATACCCCTGACAGTCAAAACTAATCAAAGTATTTAATAAAGCCCCATCATAAAATGTTTTATCCTCTTTCACATTGTTTTGTGTTCTATATTCAGCATCAGGTTGATGAAAAATCAACATTTTAAGGGATTTCTGTCCAACATAATAATAAAGTCTGACTAACAAGTCCTTCTGGCTACAGTAAGAGAATACCCTCACCTGAATAAAACCTGTTGTCCATACAATGCACACTGGAACTAAAGAAATAAAAATATTAGTAGCTTAGATAAAAGACCTTTGAAGTATCACTGGAGCAACACTAACATAAGGTGCATTCTCCTCCAATGTAACCAGGCTGCAACGTGCTACTATGGGAAGATGAAACTAAGAACATACTTTTTATTCATCTATGTATTTACTCATTTTAAGGACTGTGCACTTTAAAAAGTATTCTGAGTTACAGGAGTTAAAATGCACTTTAAAAAGTCACATTCAGCTTTAGGTTTCAGGGTTTAAATCCTACTTTTAAGGTACCTTATAACTATGATATTTGTTCTGCACAATAGGAGCAACTGCAGATGTAAGACTTATTTAGCTTTATGCAACTAATTTTGATTTTAAAAAGTAATCAGCAGGTGAAGATTTGTCTTAAAACAATTAGTGAACAGCAGGTTTTTGTTATGTATACTTACAAAAGACAGGACTAAAATATGGACTGAACCAAAGAAAGAATGCTAATTTACATATATTCACTTTTGTCAGCGAAAAGTAGAATTAGATCTGAACCTACCACCACTGATGAACACAGGCTTTCTCCAGCTTGTTCAGTTTAGGTCATGTCAGATCCTTTTGATGAATATTTATAGTACAGAAGCACTCTATCAACAATGCAGATGCATTTTGAAAGCATACTCTAATTACTTTCCCTACCCAAAAATCATCTGAAATTAAGACAGAATCAACAGCAGCACTTATCCTAAAGGGGTGTGTGAAGGCCTAAGTGCAGAAAGCTCTTAGGACACAAAACACTGCAAACCAGACCAGTAAGAATTCCCATGGATTTGTCCTGTGCAACATCTCCAGCCCCAATCCTCACCCATGGCAAGATGAATTCTCTGCTGCAAAGCCACATCCATCCAGCAGTGCCACTGCAGCAGAGCCTGTCTGGAATTATAGGTGCTCTCCTTCCAAAAAGGATTATTAAGGAGAACAAAGGCAACATCCTGCAAAAACATGGACTGCAAACAATATCTGTCCATTTAAACCAAGGAGAGTCCCACATTCTCCACAGATACTACTTTTTCCTTGATCCCACTTAAATCACTGGACACTCTGAAAGGCTGGGACTTCTACTGCAATGCTAAGGTTCCTGCCAGACAAGAGAGAAACTCCACAGCTTCTCAGTGGAAATAAAAAAGTATCCCACACTTGGATGGATGCACTGACCCTGGCAGCCACCGGTGGCCTCACCACCTGCTTAATTACCTTCCCATAATTCAGAAGAGTAATTTGCAGCTCATGTATCAACATTCAGCCACGGCAGATTTCCACTTTAGTCTCACCATCTTCTAGCTAAAATAATCTCTCCATGAGAGACCGTACTTACAGCAAGATGAGGTGTACACAAGCCTATAGGTGGCACTCTTGCCCTGACACAACTCTGAAGGACCATGAAGCGCTGTCCCTTAGAGGAAAGAGGCCATGTTAGCTAAAAAAAAAAAAAAAAAAAATCCACCAGAAGCAGTAATTCCACAAAGCACTTGATGAACATTTTTGATTTTATTGTCAACACACTTAAAAACAGAAACCTATGTTCAAAACAGTCATTTTTGAGAATACCGAAATACAAAATATTTCACACAGAAGTTTGTTATTCTGACACAAAGAGAAGTGAGACCCACAATATGCTGATGTGTATTACGTGTGCTCCAAGTCATTACAAGTTTAACACCTGTACCCCTACAGAACTCTTCCACAGGCTTGGAAAGTGAGCATTTGACTGTTCTAAGCATCACCTCTGCATTTCTAGGATTACACATTTACTTGGAAACTTCCTAGCAATGGACAAAGAGCAAAATAATTTTGTCTTCAAGATTTGTTTTGAAAGCACCATGACAACAGGCTGTTCAAACTACTAGAGGTTACTACAGAGTAGAGTCTAAACAGAGACAATTATTGCAGTTATGGCTTTTTAGGGGTAATGTTTATTATCTACAACAGGTTTGTGAATATACATCAAGCAAAATCAGTACAATTCCTAATAGTTGCTCCTGGCAAGCAAAACCAGTCTTATCCATTTTAAATTTGTTTTTTTTATACTAAAGGAAGCAAACCTATATATTCCATAAAAAACCACACGAGCTTGGCCAGGCACTGACCAGCTTTCCCTTCTTCTAGGTTCTGTAAAGCTAAACAAACCCAAACACACAAAACTTCTCTATTGTTTAGCAGCAAAGAAGTTCTGTCAACTTTACACAATAAATAGATTTCTGCTTAATTTAAATTTATTTCCAAAAGAGTGACATGACTAAATGAGTTGTATTGGACAGTGACACACATCTCACGCTCCATCACCAAGACCCTAAGCTTAGTCAGAGGGGGAGAGGGGAATGGAGCAAAGGGAAAGGTCTGTTCTAAAACAAATGAAGTATTTATTCTGCACTTTGCTTTTCTCTTAAAGGTCCCAAAGAAAGGTTCGCTAAAGCTACCCCAAGGTTACTTCTTACACAAGCAACTTGGTTCCAAATTCAATATTGAAGGGCATCTTTTCCTGAAAAATCAGAGACACCCCTGCAGTGTGCAATGCTTAATGACATTCCTGGCTTGCAACAACACATATTCATCACTCCCCACTCCTCATCGTTTGCTTGATCGCTTTTCATGCTTCTCCTTTGTGTGCTGGTTCCTGTTTCGGTGCCTGGGAGGAGAATAGCTGACTCTCCTCCTGGACTGAAAGCTGGGAGTGTATGGATGAATTCTGCGTTTCTTGGGTTTTTCTTCTTTCCTGCTTTTGTTTGGCTCAGGCTCCTTACTGTCTTCCTTCTGCTCACGTTCTTGGTCTTGTTCTTTCTGTGATGGTAACGTGTTTTTGATGGTATTAATAAGAAATCTTTTATTTGTACCAGCAAGAGGACATTTCAACCTGTAAAGACATTTAAAAGTCGTCAAAAGGCAAGATAAAAACGTCCTGAAACAAGTCTGAGATTTTTGCTTCTATAATTTTAAGACAGGTTTGTGCTTTTGGCTTTCCTTGCATGCCACCTAGTGTAAACTCTCAGTACAGAAAAAGATATGCTCAAGGTTGTCTCTGTTCTCTTATCTTACTCTCAACAGGATGAAAATTATTTTCTTCCAATAGAGTGAAAATTCACATGATTTTCACAAGGTAGCATGTGCAGAGGGAATTAGAGGATGACAATATATTTTAAGGTTAAAAGTGCTTATCTTAGATATTCAGGAATCAAATATTTAATAGTATATTCTAAGTTAAATCAGAATGGTTTACACAGTCTGACCTACTAAGCCAGCATTATTTAATGAATTGGGATATTTAGAAAGTAAAAAGATAAAATTGCATGAAGAACCAGAACAGCTGTAGTAATAAAACAGACACAGGAGGCACACCTTATCTTGGGCAACCAACAAACAAAATATTTTACTTCGTTTTCTAAAACAGAAAGGATAC
Organism: Heliangelus exortis; assembly: GCF_036169615.1. Classification (NCBI taxonomy): domain Eukaryota; kingdom Metazoa; phylum Chordata; class Aves; order Apodiformes; family Trochilidae; genus Heliangelus; species Heliangelus exortis. The sequence continues at coordinate 20,444,807 of NC_092422.1, read as the reverse complement.
TTATCCAACTCCTTTCTATTGTTTCTCATTTTCTCCTCTTGCAGCTTAATGCTTTTGCACATAATTTGGCATAATATTTTTGCACATGATTTATCAGCTAGTTTCAGTAAAGCAATACTCTACATTTTATTTATCTTGCTGATATCAGTTGTGTGCCACTTATTTCAAATTTATCACCTCTGAAAGGGAATGAGAAAAAAAGTTTGAATATATTTCTGTAGTAAGCAGATATCACTTTGTTTATGGTAAGAGCTTTTGTCTTCATAACATCTTTGAGTCTGCACACTAATGAAGAAACTTACAGGATTACTCTAAAAGAGCAGAACTGTTGGAGATCACAGTGCCACTTACTGAATCAACTACAGAGTCAATAAAGCCAAACACCACAGCAATAAGATAGATCAATCTTCTTGAATATTTTGTGTAAGTGCAGAAACTGTACTGTGACCATGTAAAAAACTTCAACACCTCTGAATAACTGAGGTATCAGAACAAGAAAATTGTAACGAAGATCTCATCTGATTATTTAGTATATTTCCTGACTTGTAACTAGGCATGGCATTTATTGTGGTGTTTTTCTTCAAGTCAGCATACTGGTAATTACTGGTAATTGTTCTTGTCCTAAATTCTCAATGAACTTATGAGTCATTTTCGAAGTATACATAAGACAGCCACACTTTTATTTCTGCTAGGTACTTCCTGACAAATTTCTACAGCATAACTGGATTTTTTTTGTTTCTTCTTCTAAACTTTCTGCATATAATTCTACACCGTTTTGCTCAAATCCCACTTTTAAAAGCCCCACATTAAAACCAAGTCTAAATCTGTACATCTGGTATAGCTGTTTTGTAAACTAGGGAGACAGTATTTATCCATTAGCTGTATCAATGCAAGGCTAATATATGTCTATTGAATAGGGTTTCTACTTCAAGCTACATCAGCTGTGCACATGCCATGGCATAGGTTATGCTCAAGGTATAACACAAATCAGGCAACATTTACATCCTCTGTATGTCCTATGCCAGAATTAAACTGCTGGATCTCAACACTTCCTACCAAGGAGGGCAGCTTTCCAAGTGAAAAACTATTTCACATCCTCTTGGTTTTGTTTTAAGAGCTAATATATTGATTGAGCACTAATATATAAAGCACTAGAATGAGACAATCTGCCCTAAATAAATTCATTTTAAGTATTTATTTCTTTTTGGCAGGCTGAGTGCTGTCTGAACTATACTAAGAATGAAAACTGACAAGAAATGCAGGGCTTCAGACTCAGCCAGGACATGCCATTACTTTACCATCATACAGGAACAGCAGCAAGCAGCTTTCATGGAGCAGCAGTAACTTACAACACTGAAGAAAAACATCAGTCATATTGTACTCCTAGAACACTGAGTTGGAAAGACCTCAGGGATCATCTGGTCATAGAATCATAGAATTGGCTGGGTTGGAAGGGACCTCTGAGATCATCAAGTCCAACCCTTGATCCACTGCAGTTACCAGACCATGGCACTGAGTGCCACATCCAGTCTCTCTTTAAATATCTCCAGGGACGGAGAATCCACCACTTCCCTGAGCAGCCCATTCCAATGCTTGATCACCCTCTCAGTAAAGAAATTCTTTCTAATGTCCAACCTAAACCTCCCCTGGCACAACTTGAGACCGTGCCCTCTTGTCTTGCTGAGAGTTGCCTGGGAAAAGAGACCAACCCCCACCTGGCTCCAACCTCCTTTCAGGGAGTTGTAGAGAGTGATGAGGTCTCCCCTGAGCCTCCTCTTCTCCAGGCTGAACGACCCCAGCTCCCTCAGCCTCTCTTCATAGGATCTGTGCTCGAGTCCCTTCACCAGCCTAGTTGCCTCCTTTGGACCTGCTCCAGGACCTCAATATCCTTCCTGAACTGAGGGGCCCAGAACTGGACACAGGACTCGAGGTGTGGCCTCACCAGTGCTGAGCACAGGGGCAGAATCACTTCCTTGGACCTGCTGGCCACGCTGTTCCTGATACAGGCCAGGATGCCATTGGCCTTCTTGGCCACCTGGGCACACTGCTGGCTCATGTTCAGCTTCCTGTCAATCCAGACTCCCAGGTCCCTCGGTAAGAACACTATTTAGATGAGATGGCCCAGCACCTTGGGTAAGCTGAGTCATTAAAGTATCCAGTGTTGGGGAATCCACCACTTTCCTGGGGAGATTATATCAATGTCCAATGTTCTCATAGTGAAAATTATCTTCTGATGCCAAATCATGGTGTCCTCAGGAGAAAGTTGTTATTCCTCATCTTTTTCATGCAACTCAAGGAGTCACCATCTTCTTGGAAACAACCTTTTAAGCACGAGAACATGGCCTCCCCCTAAGCCTTCTTCTCTTCAGGCTAAACAAACCCAGTTCTCTCACCCTTTCCTTGCACAGCAGGCTTCCCAGTCCTTTGATCATCTTTGTGGTCCTTCTCTGGACCCTCTCCAGCCCATACACATGTGTCAATAGTGGAGAGCAGAACTGAACTAACAATGAACTGGTGATGACTCTGTTGATGCAACCCAGCACCCCACTGGCTTTCTTAGTGCTTAGTTAGCAACCTCAGACTTCAACAAAGCAAATTCTGCCTGCACACCCTAAATGACATGTATGGCACATGCTCTATTACACATCCATGCATACAAGCCCATAATGTTTACATATATCCATGGTATATATGGGACTGTGAAGACTAAAGATGGACTATAATAATCCCCTGATAAATTTTGAGATAATTTCTAACAGTGAGAAAATTGCAGAACACTTCTACGGTTGATGTGCCCAGACACAAGCCTTTTGCTAGCTGTAGGTCTAATCCCACAACACTCAACTCAAAGACAGTTTTGACCTCAAGGTAAGCTCTAAAGGGCATAGAATGCAATACTGGTGACCAGTGAACAGTGCCAAAGAACAGATTTTAAAAGCGTTTCATTAAGAATAAAACAAAACACATATTAAAAGAACATTAAAGTTCCAAACTGAAGGTTGCCTGAAGCGAGCTGCAGGTGTGACCAGAGCAGGCATGCAGCCTGCAGTTCTAGAGCACTCATCTACAAAACAGACTCCAGTTCTGTAGCAATGTATTCACTTAATGTAATGGTTTACTTTTTGGTTTGTAAGCTCCATTAAGCTTAACCAAGTTATTCTTCCCAAAAAGAACCTCATCCCCCTCCACAGGTAAGCCCCACCCCCCTCCCCCCAAAATATCTCCACCATGCAATGGTGAAATATCAACATCACATTTTTGAGCAAGAAAAAAAAATATTAAATCTGTTAATGCAAACATAGGTCAAATCTTAACTAATTAGTACATTTTAAGCCAAATTCAGTGCCAAAACACAGAATTTCCAGCCAATACTGTCATCAAGTGTAGCAGTGCAGTTCAGTACAGAAGTGAACCATCCAAGTTCATAACAGTGAAATATGCTGACACCATCTCAGACTCAAGAGCAGAGTGCCATGACCCACAGTCTTTTCTCTGCTGAGCAACTGGACACAAAGAGGCTTGGCATAGTCAGCCTCAGCACACAGCATAAATCAGATCTTTCCTGGAAACACAGTACATTATGAATGAACTTTAAAGTATATTTCTACCACTTCCAAACTGTCATGGAAAATATCGTACTTAGCAGAAGAATGATTGAAATAATAATAATAATAAAAAGGTTGTTTTGCCAAGCCAACTAATCCAAGCTGTTAAGCTTTCACAGGGGATCTCACAAGAGGATCCCCTGCAAGCTTTTATGTATGGTCTTGGCAGCTGATACAGCTGTCAGGACCTTGGGTGGGAACCTGTGGTCTTATCACAAGATTTTAATGTATTTCCTTTGCAACCTGCCTGTACTCTGTTTCTCCTACTCTCCACATTCAAATGAAAGAGATGAAGTGGAATTACAGTGCAGCATTTCTGCAGTGTAACTCATTCAAAGACAAGAGTGAAGACAACATTTTGCAGCTCTCAAACCCTTTGGCCTCATCTTTGTTATTTTGTATTCCACAGTACTTCAGACTAACACATTTGATACTGAACAGAAAGCAATATATAGGAACAAAACTATTTTAGGATTGCCTTACAATAGGATTAAGAAAAATAATGCATCCAAAATTTATCCTACTTTTGGAACTTTATCTGCTCTTACAATGCGAAGCTGAACAAACCATCCTAAAATATCTAATTTTCTGTATCATATTTTAGGTAAGCTTTTAAAGCCAAGAAGAGAATTACATTCAGTCTTAGCTCACTTAGCATCTTTGAGCACCAGACTTACACACTGGGGGAAATAAAAAAAAACAAACCACAACAAACCTCTAGAACTTGTCCAAACAGTAGCTTATGTGGCATTTAAAATGCTTTTCTTCATTAAAGCAGAACAACCCCTTAAAAAGGGACCTAACTCTACTGCTCTAAGAAGCTTATGCATGTACATGGGGCCAACAAAACCACTTAAGGAAAGCTGAGCTTTTAGCTGGATTTTACTTAGACATAAAATGGAAATCCCAATACCTTACAGCTTTATTCCATCTGATGAATCAAGGATACATTTATCCAACTGTTCTAGATATTCTTACACTATTTGTCCACAACTTCCCATCCTGGGATCCAGCTGTCCCTTCAAATGTTCACTTTCCAACAGCTGCTCATGTCTTTTCTCATCCCTTAAGTCCAGCATCACAGCAGCACCACTGAGAGTCAACCCTAGATTCTGCTCTGCTTTTCTCAAAACTTGCAGGATTAAGACACCTCCAGAAGAGGAGCCTTCCTTACTCCTCTCTCACACATCTTCTTACTTCTGGTTAGTGCCACTAATGCTTGAAACAAACATCAGCATCAAGATCTACAACATGTGGTATCTCATAAGGATGTGGGAGATCCCCAGCAAGAATCATATGGACAGTAAGTACCTACAAAAGGAAAACTGCAGGAATTAGAAATACTGTAGTGTTGAGAGCCAGAATCTTGAGGAAATCAAAGGAACAAGTCAATATTGGAGACTCAGTAATCTTGAGATCCACACAAAATCACATACCCAGTATTTCTTGCATTAAGTTTCCATGGATCTGGATACTTACAATCTAATCAGTCCTGAGAGCATGGAGGCCAATGAGCTTAGACTCTAAATCAACTAAGAGCTCATGCAGGCCACTGGCAATAACGGCAGCTGCTCCATGTGCAGTTTCAGATAATTTTCCTTCCTGCATACACTCTTGCCTGGTATCACCATCAACCTCCCTGTTTGGGACAGGCCCTTTTTCTACTGCCATCTAATCCCCACAGGTTGCAGCAACAATGAAATCCACAGCAAACCTGGAAGACAATGTAACACTGCTAAAACGTTCCCAAACTGGAATATTAGTAACACCATCCAGTATTTCAAGGCTGAGTCTTTGTATCAGACTGAATGATGAATACTTGGTACATTTTTTCTCTACCAGTCAGGCTTGGCTGCTTGCAATTCAGGCTGAAACAGCAGCTGCTGGCTATCCATCTCACATGAGCAGACAGCAAAAATTGAGCTAGAGGTGCTTGGGAAACTTCTTCAGGCAGTGCATTCAAGCTATGGAGAACTAATCACTCTGGACAGTAATGAAGCAGTGGCTTGGCACTGAAAGCAGTCCCAAAACTGTGTTCAGAGGCTTGCTGGCTAAGCTTTTGTTTCCATCAACACCCACCAGGAGACACTACTCCTTTGTACTGGTATGCACAATATAATTCCCCAGTAATGTCACCTCCCCACACATCTCCCTTTAACCAATTTCTATCAAGTGCCACTGACTTCAGAAATTTATTTCCCAGTATCCAGCAAGTGCTGGAGATCAACATAAACTGGAATCAGTGAAGTATGAGCAGTAGCAACCTCTGCTTCTCCTTACCCAAAGACAGATGGCAGAACATATCTTTTCTTCATAGGCCGAGTTGCTTCAACTATCCAGGGCCAATGCAGGATTGATGACCTTACACTAGATGTCTCCAGGGTTTGCCATCTCTTCTCCAGGACTCCTCTGACAAAGGGCTAAGGAAATCCCAGAAGTCCTCATGAAACACACCTGTAAGTATTTTGAGTTTGGCAAGGAAGGAAGGTTTTGTGTTTTACCTGTTAAGACTGTGCTTTTAGCCAAGTTGGAGATGACCTTGTCTCTTTGCTTCTACCAGTTATGCTTTCCTGGGTTTGGTCTATGAATATACATCTGCATGAACTAACTTTTCTGCCAATTTTCTTTGATATCCACAAAGCTCAGAGGAGCAGCTACCTTCCTTCTAGTAGTTTACAGCTGCAAGGTTACATGTCAGTCCTAGACTTAATTTCTGAAGCCCTTCAGATTTTACCATAACACCAGTTACACCCCATAGCATTTTGCTGGATACCCAACTCCTTCCCAATACCTTACTGGTTATCTCATCTCTTATGTGTACACACAATACCTAGCTGCTGGGCCATTTCAGAAGGATCAGAACAGCACACTAGGGTATGAAAAATATTACATGGAAGAGAACAGTGGCAGCTTCTGTCTAATGTTCTGTGTCTTGCACTTGTAGAACTAGACACCAAAGACTGACTTAGAGTCTGCCCATGGAGGGCTTTACACCTTCCTTATGGCCACACAACAGCTGTACACCAGACTATGCCAAACTCTACAGCAGCAGATTTGTGACAAACAGGATCACTACCAGTCTCTGTAAGGATAAATTCAGAGAGGGAAAAATTCCTAGAGAAGCATCATATATAAAAAAAGTCATCTCTGAATGCAGGATATCCTGAGCTGCAGACTGTCCAAAATTAGGACAGTACCTTAAGGAAACAAGGCTACTTTCCTGTACTTTTCCTCCTCCTTTTCCTAGGCTCTGGCTATTGGCCCCTGATGGAGACAAGGCACTGCAGAGATGGATCCTTTTTTTGATCCAGTACAGCTACTCTCATGTTCCTTTGCAGTTGAAAAGATCCTTACTTCAACAGACTAATTTCAGGATATCATCACACCAATCCTTTTATGTCAACAGTCTTCCTGCCTGAAGCCTTCTTGACAATCCTCTCCTCCTACACAGTTAACACAGCCCTGGTCTATCCAGCCCCTCCTCTGGAAGGTCTCAGGCATCAGGCTTTGGCAAACTGCATGTTACCCTGAGCTGATCATCACAGCCAGCTGAGCAGGACCACTATTCTTTTACAGACAAGGAAGAAGTAGTAGCCAGAGCCAGAAGCCAAAATCCAAACAGACTTCTGGAACGTATTCCTGACTGCACAAGTGGCAGTGGAAGTTGCACAGAGACACTTGGCTATCTCCCAACAGAAATCCTCAGTCTCCATATCTGGAATTGCAAACTCACAGTAACTGGATGTATGCAACACTTCCCAGTGCTAATTATCTGTACTGGTTTTCCCTGTCCATTTGGTAAGGCTGACAGGGTAAAAGCCTGCTCATCAGTATAGCTATAATCACTCTAGGGACTAAATCAATTTAACTGTTTCAACATCCAGGATGTAAACTGCACCCCTAGCACAAATACTGGATAAAATGTAAGAAAATCCCAAAACTTGTTTAGAAAACAAAGAATTAGCTTTTTTCCAAGACACTATTTTAATCTCTTCAAAGCGCTTCAAACAGCCAAGATATCAGCTGAGAACTTCATTAAACATGCAGGCTTATCTTTTAATACTGTTGATGGAGGAAGCCAAACCATATTTACAAATGAGTTTAATACAGTCAACTGGTGCACTACTTGTATGCACATCCCTAGACCCACTTGCTTCTTATCAAAGTCATTTACATTATTTCAAGTTGAATGACTCTTCTAAGCCAGTTATTACTTCTTTAATTGCAATTACATGCCATAATAATCTAGCTGTAAAAACTGAAATACTGCATTTAAGAATTAATACTGTATTTCACTTAAGATTGAAATACAAATTAGTCCCTGGGTTTAAATATTTTTTTTTTTGTTTTGTATTAAAAATATATCCTTCCAAAACTGGATTATATGTTGAGTTAGTTTTTGGCTGCAATTTACACATGGATTCTCTACTAGAGGATCATTTATTATTTTTATCATTGTAAGCCTTTAGGTTTGTCAGGCTATGAATTCTTCTGACCTAAACAGAATCTAACCCAGTAACATGTGGCCAGTATGCAAGTACATGTACACTGAAGCTACCCCATTTTAAAAACCTCATAAGGTTCCAAACAAGCTTTGCAAATCCATCTATTACAAGGAAACACTATCACAGAAGCTACTCTCAGTTTTCTGATTGCTTTGACCTCAACAAGCAATTCCATGCAGGAAGAATTTACTTCAGCTTCTTTTTTATCTCAACTTAAATTTTTGCCCAGAAAATCACTATCTGGATGAAGACAAGTTATTTGACCATGAAGCAAATTAAAAGGCAGACACAGCTATCACGCACTAAATGTTAATTTATTTTGGCATCAGTCATAGCATTCATTTCCTCTTGGCACAACTTACCAACCCATAGCTCCCATTGTTTCAGCTCTGGTTCTCCCACGTTTTGCCTCTTTAAGCAACTCTTCCACAGCTTTCCTAAATATGAGTAAAAGAAAAAAGTTACCACTTACAGAACACAGGAACTTGGCACCTTATCCACATCAGTCAATAAAGTGGAGAGCTTTTCCACTGTAATGAATTAAGCACTAACAATCACTTTGACTCTTTTTATTAAGGTAATTCAGATTCCTATGCACCAAGATTATAAGAAACACTGACATACAAAAAGCTATTAAAAAAAAAATTGTGACACGAATTGAAAAGTAGAAATAAAATGTGTAATGCTGATGTGCTATACTGGAAAGCCCAGTCCCTATCATTTCACCTTGGGAATGCTCTTCCCTGCTGTCACTTCACCTAGGTTCTTCCTAAAGTCTTTCAACCACAGCAGACCTACTTTGAGCACAGTTAAATAACAGCAGCAAAACAGCAAGCAGTCAGATTTAAAAAAATTTTAAAAATTTTAAAAATAAAAATAAAAAAATAAAATAAAATAAAAAATAAAAAATAAAATAAAAATAAAATAAAAATAAGAATAAAGAAATAAAAATAAGAATAAAAAAATAAAAATAAAAAATTAATAAAAAAATAAAATAAAAATAAAATAAAAATAAAAATAAAAATAAAAATAAAAATAAAAATAAAAATAAAAATAAAAATAAAAATAAAAATAAAAATAAAAATAAAAATAAAAATAAAAATAAAAATAAAAATAAAAATAAAAATAAAAATAAAAATAAAAATAAAAATATCACTGCAACTGCCAGTTCTTTGTGAAACACTGGAAGTCATGTATTTGTGACTTCCACCACTATCCAAAATGACCAACATTTACATGTAAGTATCTTCTAGAACAATTGGGCCAGACCAACACTAAAGCAATTAAATAGCTATGCTCGCATAAAAAGTCATTGGGGAACTTAAATTATGCAAATTATAGGTAACTTCTGTAATGTTAGTCTTCTGATTTTCTTTACAATTTAATTTCAATCTCAAATAAAACTTAAGTAATTGCTCTACAGCAGTTGATTGAAGTTAATGGGAAAACAAATTACAGGATAATGTGAGCCATTTATTATATAAATTGAATGCATAAACTAAGAATCTGGTTAATTAACTCTAAGAAACTATACATGTCAAACATACCTGCAACACACAGAAAAGGAAAGCTATGCACCTGGCCACGATACCCAGTATATGAAGCTAAGCATTAACAACACTGATATGGTAAGACTGAAAGCTTGAGGAACTGAAGGTAGGAGGCAATAGAGAGGGTATTTATTGTTTACCTTTCCCAGCTATGATGTTTCAGAATGGCTGCTGGCATTTGGACTACATGAGAAACACAATCACCATGTTCAATGCTCCTGGAACGTGTCCAGAGGAGAGCCACTAAAATGAACAGAAGGATGGAGCACCTACGAGGACAGGCTAAAGAAATTGGGGTTGTTCAGCCTGGAGGAGGCTCCAAGGTGACCTCATAGCAACCTTCCAATATCCAAAAGGCAACTACAGGAAAGCTGGGGTAGGATTTTTTACAGAGAGGACAAGGGGAAATGGTTTAAAACTTGACGAAGGGAGACTTAGTTTAGACATTAGGAAAAAATTATTTCCTGTGAGGGTGGCGAGACACTGGAACAGGTTTCCCCAGGAAATTGTGGCTGCTTCAAGGCCAGGTTGCATGGGGCCTTGAGCAACCAGGTCTAGCAGAGGGGCTGGAACTAAATGATCTTTAAGGTCCCTTCCAACTGTAGCCATTCTGTGATCTTGATAGTGCAAGAGCATGTGTATCCTGTGCAGAAAAGGTAACTGACAACACACTTCAAATCAAACTGCAAGAAAGACGTGTCCCATCATGTTGTTTCAGTACTGTCAGCATAGCAGGATTTTGCTATGCTGACAAGTTAAAAAAGTGTTAAGTTAAAAAAGTTAAAAATAATCCTGAGTATCAATTTTGCTGTCAAGCCTAAGATGAGACTAGAGAAATCAAGAGCCATTATCTAATAGCAGAAGCATGTCTAAGGAAAACAATTTATATGGCAGGTCCATGTGAAGATCTAACGAGTTAATTCTGGACTTTAAACATCTAATAGAGTGGTTTATCATCATTTAGGTTGTTAAAGTCTACATAGAAAACACTAGAGCTTTAAATGCATACACTACATGTGCACAGCACAAAATGGAAATAAGCAGCACAGAATTTCCTTCAGTAGCCAGTGAGAAAATGCTACACAGTTATCTGGCTGCCTACATCTGTCAGTCTAGATCTAACTTCCTCCAGTTTGTTATGGCCTTAAAATAAGCCTTTACCAGCTCCCTTCACATTTGTGATGGTGGATTTGTACATTTGTTAGGATAGGCTGGTGACATTTTAAAAAGAAAGACATGTTTTTTCTTCTGTCTGCATTGCTTTTGGCATCCCTTTTTTTCCCCTGGCAACAGAAAAGAAATTGGTGCTAAATAAGTGCAAGTACAGAACACACCAAAGTGCAGCTACACTTTCTACAGCTAGTTTGCAGTTCTGCTTGAATATAATTTTCATTGTTTATACTTACAACCAGCTATCATGGAACAGCTTCCTTACTTCATAGTAATTTCAAGCAAGCAATATCTGAGTTAAAGATTCCTAAACAAGCCTCCAGACTCAGTCACAAATTCTCAAACAACATAAATAATTCTTTATCAACTTAAGTTGATAGATTCCTTTGTCCAGGGAGCAATTATTCCATCCAGCAAAAGCCAAGATCTATGCCAGACAGACATGCAAATACTCACAGGTCACAACATTTTTCTTTAAGAATTTGCATTTGAAGAATTTTCCAAAGGAAAGCATTCCAAGACTTCCACTCAATCACTAACAGAGAAATGCACCAAAACCTGTAGTATTGCTTCTTTGTGCACAAATCTATTAATGGTGCACTGGTTTAAGGTTTCTTGTTAATATTATCTTTATGTCCTTTTTTAAGCATACATTTTACTGCAAGGTGTAGCAGGACACTCTGCCTCAGTTTTCCTTTGTGATTCAGTTTCTCTCTGCCTCTCAGTTTCACTGCTCCCAGCCTGGAACTGTTTGGTCCCCATGGAAAAGCAAAGGGCATAACAGGCTCTGAACTGGTAACAATCTTGAAAATACAAATAGAAGGCCAAGTTGATGTCTCTGACACCAGCTGCTCTTCTGCGTTGAAGAACGTGGATGTCAGCTTAGCCACAGCTAGGCCAGATGGAGACAGAAGGAGAACAGGTAGATAAACAGAAGAGTTTGGTGAAAAAAAAGGCTTTCTTCTTACTTCTGTTTCCCTTTTGTTGTCTGACAGGGAATTTTGAGGATGGCTAAGTAGTTAAGCGACAGCAGCCAATCACATTATTCTAGAAAAGCCTGGTCCCATCTTTGATCAGAGGAACTTCTGTACACTTTCCCTACAAAGTGTGGTCAAACTTCTTCCCTCCAGTGAGGATGCCTGCAGAGTGGTTACTCCTCAGGAGGTTGAAAGGGATGCGCTGCAGCACCCAGAAAAAGGGTTAGAAATATCAAATCCCTATATACAAATTCTTATTTATATCATCATTACCTAGCTTTGAATCTTAAAGAAAGCTTTAACTTTTAAGCTTTGGAACTTTAAAACTTCAGGAGCCTTTTAAACAAAAGAGAGAAGACTGCAATATTATTTTACTACATGGCCTTCAGGTATTCTTTTAATTATTATTCTAGATCTAGTATAAGAATTATTAGGAAGTTGCTAGTACTCCAACTAGTAGTCTTCTTGTAATAGTTACTCAGTTATTTGGGAATTCTATTGTTAAGGTTCCTTATTTTGTTATGTCCTAACATTCAGGTAACCCAATCTGTCCAATTTTAAAGATCTTTTACTATCTACAACAAATCTTGGTTTTGTAAACATACATCTCATCTGCTATTTTACCCCACATGGGACACAAGGACACGTTGCATATCCAGTCATAGCATGGGCATTCATGGAAACTGAGTTACCTGTCCAGGTAAGCTGTCACCTCTTTGAGTTCCCTGCACCTAGATATTAAGTACAGTGTCAGGAGCCTTGCCAGCTACTGCTGCCTTCCCAGGTAGAAGCAGTGGGACAGCTACTGCCAAGAACAAACAAACAAAAAAGGATAAAAACCACAGGCTTTACCACTGGACTGTGGGAGATGTTGCATACACAGGTCTCCATGAAATGATGGCAAAATTTGTTTATTGTCCAGATCCAGAATTTGCTACCTGAGCAGCCTGCACTAATTTAGAGTGATGACAGCAGGAACACGTGGCCTTTATAAAAGCTTGTGCTGAGCCTGCAAACAGAATGTCAGATAAAGAGGAAAGAGGGGAAAAAAACCACCAAAGTCTTATTTTTACTCACCAGCTAACAAACTTAGTGGTTGTTTTGAGGAATCTGACTAGGAGGCAGATTTAAAGCCATGGTATCTGTCGTTATTTTATAATTAAAATCATAAATCGAAGTATCTGAGCTACAAAGCACTAATAAAACACACATGCACACACATTTTTAAACAGCTGTGATTCAGTTTTAGGGGAAACTGTAATAAATTAATATGGTTGACACCAATTCTATGAACCTAGGTAAGAATTATAAGCAATTAAGTATGCACGAAGTTTATTTTACACTGATGATAGCAAATATCAGACTGACTTGGCATCTGTCTTGGCAGCCTTATAAGTCAACACCTTCCTTTCTTATTAAATATTATTTCCCAATATTGGTCTTTCAACATCACTTATTCACTGCACCTTTACGAAGTCCTCCTGACTTGCACAGACAAATGAAAAAATGCTCAGATCCTCTTTGAAATAATGTTTCCACTCACTGAACTTATATCCCATACACAAGTAAGCCAAAAGCTTAAAAGCTATGCAAACAAGGTTTTAACATTTGCTTTTAGAGGCCTCTTGGGACTCAACGTTCTTTGCTCTCTTCATTTTTACAGCTTGGTTACAATACAGACAGTCCTGTGGCTGCCAGCTTCAATTCCAAGAGCAGCAAGCATGAGAAAAGGGAATGCAGCATGTAACTTTCACATGAGAAGAACCCGAATACTGGGGGACTGGATATATGGGAGGGAAAAAAAGGGACAGGGGAGGGGCACATTTAAGTACACTGTCATCATTCTGGCACCTTTTATAGAAAGCACCACTTGAAACTTGCTGTGGCAACCCTTTCAGAGCAATCAACCTTAGCTGCAGAATTACAGTAACATGGAAGTATAAGCAGTGATGTTTTTTAGCTTTAAGAGTATGGTCCAAGACCTATTCACAGTTCTGAAGAATTAGATTTTCCCCTCTATGTTCCAAAAAACAAAGCTCCCATTGCATAAACCACAACACCTTGAATTACAAACGCATGTGCCCTGATACTGTGAGAATGCCAAAGGCTCCAAAGTCACAAAAAAACAAGGATGTTTTCTATTCTTTACTCAGGGAAAAAGCTTCACCATTTTTAATTGGAAGATCAAATATAGACTGAAAAAATTAATAACTCTTAATGAAAAAGATACATCTGATACAGTTACAAGCAATGAAAACACCATGTCACTACAGAGACCACTCAGTGTTTATAATTATAGACCACCCTGTCATGGGAAGACATTATTACACTGGACCTGAGATGCAAAAGGCCAGACAGCCACAAACTTCAAGCCCAGGTCCAACCAGTAACAAAGCTGAAAATCCACTCCCAACAGGCACGCCCACACCCCACATGTATACACTGCTGGCCACACGGATCACAGACAGACACACAGGGCATCTGCACAAACAGATCTTCTCTCTGACCAGACATAGGAGCCCCCACTGTCTCAGCACAACCCCAGTTGCTGACACAGACCATCACACAGAGCTGGCTGGGACCCAACCCCACTGCAGTCCTGCCTGGAGGGACACAGAGGCACATGTGTCTCACCATGGGAAAGCCCTTGGTTCTACATCCCCCCAGCAACTGGCCAGGACTCCCTGCTGCCTCTGACAGCAAGCTCCTCTGGTGTCTTGCTTTTAGGGAGGGACACTACTCCCCAGCTCCCCCTTTACTCATAAACTGATCTCACTTGGTCTTTGCTAGCCACGTACTCCCTCACACATCCTCACCTCATTCTAGTGCTGCAGCACAGCCAAATGGGTCTCCAGCCCCACTCCAATGGCTGACACTTAAGTTTCACTCATTCCATGAGATGCCCTCAGTTGCTGGCACTCAATCCTCCAGTTCAGGGTCCCAGTGGCATCCAGACCTGCACTCACTCCCTCATTTCAGTTGTACCACCATGGACACAACAGTCCCTCTGAGTCATGGTTTGACGCCAGTTGCTCCACACCCTCTTCCCTCATTCAAGAAATTTAGAAAGGAATTAAATGGCAAGACAGGACAGACTGCACTGATCAGGTGCAGGGCACATATACCAGAAAAGTCTACTAACCAGCAGCCTATTTACACACAACCAGACTTTTCAATCCCCTTATTCCTCTATATTTCCACTCTTGCTTCTCCCCAAATCACCTGAACCCATCCCTTTCCCTGCCTTTGCTTCCTGCCCTCCACATCCCTTAATAAGCCTTATGCAACCTCAAAATGTGCTTCTCGTGTACCCCACTCTCCTAGGCAGAAACACCCTTACAAGCTGCTCCAGCACTGATTCATCTTGATGGGGGTCATGCCTGGAGGCCTGGCTTGTCTTTTGGAACCAGCCCTGGGAGAAGCTCAGAGAAGATGCTCATTCCTTTCAGTCCTTACTGTGGGTTCAGACCTTCCACTGTGCCCCTATGCTCCTCTGGACTCATGGAGATGGGTCTCTAATGGGCTGGTGGCTCCTGAGACATGCATAAGATAAGCCAAGGTTGAGCATTTTTTGGGCTCCCCCACCCACCATGGTCCCTCTTTAGACCTCTCTGGGTGTGCCTGGCAACTTTCAGCACAAAACCTAACTGACATCTCCACCCACAGCACCATTTCATTAAAGATCCTGATGTGGACTTTTAAACAATTATCTACTGGAATTGCTTCAGAGCACGCAAGTGGCTACAGACATGCACAGACCTGGAGCAGGAAGGCAGTGTTCACATTCAACATCTATCTGAGTCAGAGAAAGGACGTGTTTACCAAACACATCTTCAAAGACCTTCACAGCATTAATAACTGCTGTCTATACCACTAATATTCAAGCTCAAAGGCCAGGTTGCTCTGCTACTGCAGTCTCCAAAATGATGCTTAAACCTACCTCCTGAGTCACTCTAGGTCTTGTAGCTTGCTGCCAGGATCAAGAAAAAAAATGAGCAGTTTTTAAAACCAGTTTTCTCAGAGTAGTTTTATGCTGACTGTACAACTTATTTTTAACTATGCATGGAACTGGAAATAGAAGTGGATGTTGGTATTCTGATTACATCTGAATAATTAATATTGAGACCTTCAGTCAAGTAAAGGACTAAAGATACTGCTTTCTGCAATAAGGGAATGGGCCAGTGTTATTTATAATTAACTCCTCTAAGCTGCTTTGTCTTACCTGGTCACACTAAGGAAACTGATGAACTGCAATAAAGCCTAAGGCAACATAAAGAGCAAGAATGAAAAAAAGGGTACAAATGTGCCACAAACATCCTAACATTTGTTTAAAGGCAAAGTCACTTCACATCAGGCATTCAAATGCTGTCATTCTTTGTCAATCAGGCTTCTTACTTACTTAAATATTCTATTTATCAGTCCCATGAGTGCTATTTGTAGCTCACTTCTGTGCAGATATTCTCATCAGCTGAATTAGTGTACATTCCACTCCATTTCACACAGCAACTTTATCTCACAGACCACTTTTCTGCCATGAGTCTAAGAATGGCATACTGAAACCTGACACTCTGATTTTAACTGTTCAAAACAATATTAAGAACTATTAATTAATTTCTCCAGGGCACAAAGCTTACTTGTAAAAAGTGTAAGTGGGATGTTGCTGTGCAGCAAAAATATTAGATCACTGATTCCCAACTCAGCTACAGGCCTCTTATTACAGAATTATAGCATCCCTTGTGATTCAGAGCAGCATTGCCTTAGGAAACACTTAATTCCAAGTAAATGATGCTTCAAACAAGCTTCGTAGGCACTTCTAATAAGGTATGGTATCCAAGGCTGTGAAATATTTATAGCTGTTGAAAGACAGAAGGGATTATGGAAAGATTCGGACACACACAAACAAAGTCACGTCCTTCACATCCTCAGAGAAACAACATTTTCTTTGCTTCAAATAAACAGAACAACCATGAAGATAATTTAGGAAGGGAATTTTTTTTAATGTTTATTTTTTTGTGTTGGGATTAAAATGGTGAACTCTGCAATATTCCCAAGGATACCTAGTAGAAATTAAGTAGGAAATGCAAATACACATGCTAACAGCAAAAACAAAATAAACATCCTAGTAGTGTATTTGTAATTTATTTTTTTTGTCTTTCTACTCACTCTTGGGTCATATCTTCACAATACTGTTAAAATACCATTAATTATATATTGACAGAATTAAGCCTAGAATTTTCTTTAAAAAACCCACTGTATCTCAAGACTCTGGGTCTTCACAGGCTAGTTCCAGTTGGAAAAGACCTTTTAAGATCATCAGTCTACTGATGTACCAGTAAGTTCACAAGAAAAAAATGTCTGTTCATAGTTCCAACAAAAGCTATCAGGTGAGATGAAGCAGAGGAAATAATTCAGTAAAATGTAGCCAAAATTACTACTTTACACAGGTGTGGTATTTACAGCTTTTAGAGTTTTAAAATCCAGAGTAAGCAACAACAGTCATGTGTAACTTGCTAGTTAGTATTCAGCTGCAATAGCAGCTATCACTTCCTGTTAATGTGAGGAAAACATCAAATGCAAGGTCAAGCAAGTCAGACACAGAATGTGATAGTAAGGACGAAAGAGAACAAGTAAGATGAAGAGACCTCTCCTTAGATAATAAAAAGAAAAAAAAGACAACTGACTTGTCTTTCATACACCCACCCACACACACACAAATAGCTACACTTTTTTTGCCCTCCTAGTAGATAAAATAAACACATATACAAAAAACCTTTAACTGTTATTTAAGACTTGTACATTGCAACAGAAGCCTGATTCAGAGAGACTACTGGGAATATTCTATATAAAAACATTTTCAAACACTAAAAAAAAAATCTACCTAAAATAGTTAACACGGTGGCTAGAGAATAAAAATGCCACTGCTTGTATGCTAAAGCCATATTATAAAGAGACCAAAAACTACACAAAAAACCTACCATGGGTGTGCTGCTATGCAAACCAAAGAATAAAGAAAGGCCTGTATCAGACCCTTTATGACTGTACAGAGAAGCATGTCTAGAATAAGAAACACCTGAATATTCTATCCAAATGCATATAGCATAAATAGAACTGAATCCAAGGTGCAACTAGTAAAGTCAGCTGTTACGACAGCTGAGGCTGGGAAAAAGTAATTGATGATAGGTGGACAGAAAGTGATCATCATCAAGTACAGTATATGGACCTATAATGTGTTCAGAAACAAACACACAAAGAGGTAAACAGCATCAGTGGTTGAAGACAACTGGACAGCTGAACTCTACCATGTACCACTTGCTAAGTAATATTGAGCTTCACTCTCATTATCTACTGTGCCATGGTAAAAAATACAGCAAATACCAACTCAGCTTGAACCTATATAAAATGGGTAAACCCTCAAATCTGGTCAGTGGTAGAAGCAGCAACACAAGGAGACTGCAGAGCAGTAAAGTGAGTGGCTATGTCCCAAGCTGCCCAGAGGACCCCACATTCTCAGCAGGGCAATAGCAGTAGGCAGACAGACAGCATAGAACAGTAAGATAGTTCCAACTTGTTTTCAATAAATAAAGTTTAAAAAATAAATGGCACTAGTAAAAATAACATGCATATATATAAATAAGCTTTAATTATTAAAGTGATGACCTGAGAGCAGAAGCAGCTTACCAAGCATTAAAGGCCTCTTAGAAAGCATTATGCTCTCTAGCCCTTCCACCACCCCACTGTTATAGCTTCTCTCCTATTAAATTGCTTGCTAGATATAAGAAGAAACAAGTTTTCTATAAGCACTCTTGGGCATGATTTCTTAGAAGTCAGTGGGAGAACCACAGGGAGCACAGTTCAGAAAGCCTGTGGTCATCAGTCTAACAAGAAATGTGCAGTTACAAACAAACAAGCTTAAAAAAAAAAATATATATATATATATACACACACACACACAAGAACTACAAATAATATTATTAAAAACTCGGTATTATAAACACCTAAAGTCTACTTCTAGCACAAAAGTGAGGCCTGCTGTGGTTGAGTAGCTAATGACAGAAATCTGCGTTTTAACCCTAAGTGTTTGCTTGGGAACTCTGTGACTTCGTACACACGGCAACATGAGATCCCTTGTCCTAGGGAAATGCAAAGTAGAAAATAATTTTATTTTTTGTTAAAAAGGGGACAAGAAACCAAGCATTCTGTATTATTCCATACGAGTAACAGATTTTAAAAACTAGTCAGCTGGCCGATCTCCAACACTGAAAATCAAAACTTACAAGAACACAAGTTTAACCTTTTTTTTTTTTTTTTTTTTTTTTTTTTAATTTTACCGCATACACCTCATCACCCATTTATAATTGATGAGAGATGTGTCACCTAATGCTTCTCAATCTTGGTTTTAAGTTGTACCCGCCTACATCGCAAGAGTAATTGTTGTTTGTTGGGTTTTTTTGTTTGTTTGGTTTTTTTAATAAACGAATAGATTTCTTCTTCTATAGATGTAGGAAGCTGCATTTTCTACTGCACACCCCACCGGAGCTCTCCTACCTCCTCCCGCGGGGCTGCCGCGGGGAGGAGGCCCCGGGGGGCCGGGCCGGGATCGGGGCCCTCCCTCCACGCCACCGCCCGGCCCTCCCGCGGCCTCACACCTAACACCCGAGGCCCCGCACCGGGAAAGGCCCGTCCCAGGGCGGCCGTCAGCCGCAGAGCACACCGCCGCGCAGCGCTGCGCCCCGGCCGCCCGCGCAGGGCCCCACAGTCCGCCCCTCGCTCCGCAGAACCCAGGAGCACATCTCAGCCGGCCTCAGACCAGTGCTGTCCCGGGCCCTGCGGGGAGGGAGGCGACGCCGAGCCCCTGGTGTGGCCGCTCAGCCGCTCCCACCCGCCCCTCACCTCTCCAGCTCCGGGTCCTCCTCCATCGTGGCGCGGAGAGAGCCTGGGACGGCGCCCCCGTTTCCTACTACGGCCCTGTTCCTCAGGCGGAGGCCGACGCCATGCCCCAATCGCGGCCCTGCTCGGGGCGGAGCAGAACGCCGGGGCAAGCGCAGAGGATGGCGAGGACCCCGGCGGAGGCGGAGCCGGGGCGGTGCGAGCGGGCCCGCCGCCACACCCCTCCGGGCTCTGGCGGCAGCACTCTCCCTCCCCCCCCTCCCTTCTACCTCGATACCCCAATAGGGAGAATGAACCGGCCAGGTGGGCTCCTGCCAGCTCCACTGCACCCCAACGGGACCCACTATAAACTTCTGTACCGGGGCGGGAGGGCTGCGGGCTTCGCGCCGGCGGAAAGAAGCGTGGGGTTGTCAGCGCTCTCTCGCTCGTGGCTGACCGGGAACGGGCGGGAGTGGGCTCGTCGGTAGCTCCAGAGTGGAGGGAGGAAACCTGCTGGCTCCACCAGCGGCGGAACCCCCGGGGTTTGTCCCCCGGCAAGACCGCGGGGCTTGGGCGGGCGGCGACACGTCTGCTGGCAGGGCAGGGCAGGGCAGGGCAGGGCAGGGCAGGGCAGGGCCCGCGCAGGCAACTCTCCACCCTGCCCCTCCTCCGCCCCGGCCCCTCCCGTCGGCCCCGTCCCCTCTGCAATCAGGCGAGTGGCTGGGACACCCCTGCCCCGGGCTCCGCCGCGGCCCGCCCCGGCCCTGCTCCCATAGGCTGTGGCGCGCCCCGCCGCCCGGCCCCGCGCCCCGGGCTGCAGCCGGAGTGGCGGAGCGCGGCTGTCACTTGGGCCGCGCCGCTGCCCGGAGCGGGGGGCGGAGGCGGGAGCACCGGCCCGGCCCGGCGGAGACGCGCTCAGCCAAGTGCTGCCCGGAGTTTGCTCCCCGCCAGGCGGAGCGGGCGGGCGGGCGCAGGCGGCTGGGCTGAGGGGCGCGGCGGCGGCAGCAGCTGAGAAGAGCGCGGTGCGGAGCCGAGCCGACGGCGGTGAGTAACTTCCCTGCCCTGCCGCCGCGCCGGGCGGATCAGCCTCCCTTCAGCTACCGGCGGCGGCGGGAGGGCTGCCGGGCAGGGTGGCGGCCGCACCCCCTTCTCCTTTCGGCCCCGGCCGTGGTAGGGGAGCCGGGGGGCTCCCCGCCGGGCCGGGCCGGGCCTGCCGCGGATGCCGGCTTGGGCCGCGCTGCGGGGGCAACAGGTACGGGAGAGGGGCTGGGGCGCGGGGCTGAGGTGTCTGAGGTGCCCCTCGCCTCGGAGCCCTCGGGCAACGTCGCGGCCCTGGCCCTGCGCTCGCCCGGGAGAGGCGGTGGTTCTTTCTGGCCTCCCCGGGAGCGCAGGTGCTGCTGCCGGGCGTGCTCTGCCCGCCGGCCGTGAGCCCCGCGGAGCCGGGTCCCTCAGCGCATCCTGGCGAAGCTCAGCGGTTTGCTCAGGCGCTGGAGACTTGCTCCCAAGGCTCCTGGTTTTGGGGTCCCTAAATACACCTATGCCGCGCTCGTGTAGCGTTAGTGAAGAAGCTGCTCTCTGAAAAGGAGTCAAATTACTGCCTGCGGGGGAGGCAGAAGAACAGCTGCAAGCAAACCCCTGCTACAGGAGCTGGTTTCAGGTTATGTGTTTTACAGCTGCGCCAGAGGAACTCGGAGCTGTATGTAAAATGTGACTGAAGCCTATGGAGTTGGCAGCTGTTTCAAAATGTTAACACCAGTCCTAGGTGCTCTGAGCGAGGCTCTCCTTTTCCCTCCTCCCCGTTTGTTAGCTCTTGTCGCTGAAAATACGGTTTACAAATTTCAAGCCTCATCTCAATGAACTTTACAAAGCATACTTCAAAATTATCATTACATTTGGTGGAATATTAGTACTCGGTCAACTAAGTGAGGAACCAGTTGCTGGGACTGTGGCAGTGACAAATCTGACAGTCCCTTGTGACTTTTCGTACCATGTTCCTAGTGCATAGCACTGATTGTTTACTTCTGTAGAAATCCACACTTAAGTACTTCTGAGCTTCATTTAATTCCTTTTTTAATTACATGATACTGTGGGTTTGTTTCTTTCTCTGTGTGCAAAGTAAAAAAATTCTGTCAGGGTTTAGCTTTGGGGTATGTTTCATAGTTTCTGGAAATAAATTTCAAACATAAATGCATTTGAAGTTATGTTCAAAAGAGAAGCTGTTTTGAGCTAGACTTTCATTAATAAATACTTTGAGTTGGGTTTTTGGGGTTTTTTGTTTTTTTATTATTCCTCTACCCAGTTCCTTTTGGCTTCAAGATGCTTTTTTCTAAGCTGCAATCCAGCAGCAGATCAAGGAGGCTTAGGAAGAAACATCAGATGGTTTCTGTTAGTGTCTCTACCACTTGAAAAAACATGTTAGTACCATATGCTGCCCTGACTTTATTAAAACAAATTTCCTCAAAATGGAAACAAGGTATGTCGGCATACTTGCTAGAACTTTAAGACTTAAGAGGGTCCTTTATCTTTTTTTTTTTTTTTTTTTTTTTTTTTAAACGATCTGCTCATGGAGTGAGGAATCCTCTTGCCTGGACACAGTGCTGTATGAAATTATTAGCTACACGTTTAGCAGGCTTCAAAGAACACCATTGTACCAAATTACACTTTTTAAATAGAAATATAATGTTATGTTTTAAAGGGCTATTACTATTACAAATCTAAAATACCTGGATATTGCAAGAAAACTATTAAGCCATAATTTTACCATCACAGTTTTCAATACTGAATTTTCAGTTCTACTGACCCTTAACTCTGCCAGTGATTTCACCAAGAGATAGATAGCCTGGGCCTTGGACTTAGGTCTGTGATTCACAAACATCATGATTTCCTAAAATATGACTTGAATATTCAATTTAAATAAAATAAAATGAAATAAGCTACAATTTCAGGATGAAATTATTTTTATACAATTGCAAGCAACTGTGAAGAAGCGATACCAACAAGATGCAAGTGAAATGTGTAAGGATATGATGAGTATTAAGCACTGGATTAGTATAAAGTAATGTCATAAATCATCAAGATGTGTCTTATTTAAAGAGCTGTTAGAAGCTGTTAGATACTAAGAGCTAACTAATAAGAAAATTGCATTCATTCAGTGTTAAAATCCTCCCTGGTGTAAAAGGTACCAGAAGAAACTGGCTGCCTCTTTGATACAGGAGTGGCTTTTTCCTGATGTTTGAAAATTCTTTGCTGATCAGGTTTGCAGAAGCAATTTTAATGTGATGATGTTGAATTGCATGCTGCAATTCAAAGATGAAAATTCTTTTAAATATCGGTATTAAATTATGTAATTGTTGAGTCATGATGTCTACAGAGCAATAAAAAATAACAATGTTGCAGTGTGAGCATTTGCTTTTTTTATGGCCCCGATTCTGTAGATGCTTGAGTTTACATATGTTTAATTTTAAACACCGAAGTATTTCTTTTGGAATTAGTCGGTCTGTTCTTAGGCTTATCCTTAAGCCTGCATGTAAATGTTTTCAGGGTCAGGATTTATGTTTGCGAGTTCATGGGATAAACCTGTCATGTTTTCATACTGAGTGTTCTGCATTCTGCATGAGATAATGTGGGTAGCTGACTTCTGCTTCAGAATTCAGGGCTGGTTTATCTCCTGACACGTGAAGAGATGCTCTCAGCCCTCCTACTGTGTTACAGTGCTGTACCTGAGCTGACTTCATCCTTGAAATGTGCTTTGCAATGCTACAGGCATCCTTTCCCTTTCTAAAGTATTTTTAGTGAAATGAATGTGCATAGACGTCAATCCTTCACAGTGTTGTAGATGCTTATTTCAGTTGCTGTTAGTTTTACAAGTAATTTGGGAGCTGGAAGAGGAGGGAAGTCTTTTGCTGAGTCTGTACACTAGATGGTGAAGAGAAAAGCATGCAGTTGTTTGATATAAAATCAGGTAACTTGTGAACTTGCAAGTTGTTTTGCATTTGTGTGATTTTCCCACCCAATTAGTGGGAAATAGTTTGACTTTAAAAATGGAACCTTGGGATAACATAGCTCAATATTTGCAGCCTTATTTTTGTGGTTAGTAAGCGAGCAGTGATATTGTTCCAGGGTTGTGGTATTTTGTTAAGAATGTCTAGAATTTTCTTGCTGTCATCACAGCAAGCAGACCAAATTGGAAAGTAATTGTGAGTTTATAAACATGTCAGCTTAATGTTATATAGAAGTTAATTTTTGCCCAGGAAGTGCTGGTTTACTTTGGGATGGCGTGATAAATGTTGCATTTTGCCTTGGCTGTTTTTCCTTCATTCCAGAAAGAAGAATGTGGCTTTGTATTTCATTGCAGAAATTTGTCACGCTTTAACCACTGTTTGATGAGGTGTACAGAATTTTTATGAAGAACCTTTGTCTGTAGAGCAAAATGCAATTTGATCAAGGAGTATACCCAATATATGACCTGGTCTGGTTTTAAATTGTTGTAAATGGTAGTAATAAGTAGTTATAGGTAATGAAGAAGGGGGAGCTATGACTTATTTGTCTTTTTTCTAGTAGTAGAGCGTGACTAAGTGGTGTACATTAAAGGAGAACTCCCATGGGTCTGGGCAGAGGGAAGAACCCAGTAGTTGCAGAAAGGCAGAGCAAGGCTTTTGGATCAGGTTGCCTGGAGTGGTGTCATGCTGTCAGGTATTATTCAGCACAGAGGGGAAAAAACAAGTGACAAGCTGCCTCCTCCTGCATTGGTACATTCTTTGCTGTAGCAGTGATTTTGCAGAGCACTCTGGGCTGCTCTCCCCACCCCAACCCTCAAGACAGCTCTGCCACTGCGTGAGGTTCCCATGGCCTCCAAAGGGGTTGCACAAGCCCAGTGAAAGCTGTCAGGATGATGGCGTTGTGTGTTCCTGGGAACTGGCTGCTTAGAAAACATTTGGGAATATGCAGTTTATTATTGGGTTCAAGTCCATGTTCAAATACATTGACATTTCTATTGACACTTGCAGTTGTAGTTACCAGGTAGATATTGTTTCTTTTCTTTGCATGTGATTTTTGTTTTGAATCCAAGCTCTCCTCCACTGACACCCCCTTCTTAATCTCCTGAATTTGAGCCCCGAAATGCCAAACAGTACTAGTGATGAAAGATTTTTAGCTCTTACTTTCCTGTGGCTTTCTTTGGCCTTCAGGTTGGTGCTAATCCTCATTTCTGAGTTTATGCACAGGAAAAAGAAAGCTGGTGCAGCAGAGGTTTTTTGGCACAACAGAAGCAAATGGAAATTCAAGCAAAGCTAACGGAGGTAAAATGTCATTGGCTTGTGTACTGAAACCAGTTCATGGAAAGCACTTTCCAGTGGTTGCTGTATTGCACTGGGATAAGCTGTCATGTTCTGCCACAGGAATGTGATGTTTGCTTTGAAAAGCCCGACCTGTGGGGTTTTTTTCTGACACAAAGTAACATTTCAGAATCTGGGAATGTTATGATTTTTCTGGCTATCAGGTTTTGGTTGGCTTTCCTGAATAGCCTCTTTTAAATTTTTTTTTTTTTAAAAAGAAGGGTTGGCTGGTATCAGCAAGCCTTCTTCGTTGTTGTATTTTACTTTGTCATAACATGAATGTGCTTTTGTCTGTGTACCTTTTATTAATCCTCAGATGAAATGAGCTGTATCAGCAATGCACTCTTACGGCAGTAGCACAGAGCCTATAGTTGGGTTTTCTCTGGGTATAGTGATGTCATCCAAATCATTCCCCTAATTGACATCATGACCTGCTATACCAGCAAAATCACAACAACAGAGAGAAAGAGAACCCACAACTCCCATAAGACTCTTAAGATGACCACATTTTGACTTCAATCTAGTTGGTTCTTCCACTGTCTGTGGTAACAGTCTGCAGAACAGAACAGTCCTAGTCCACCTTGTGGCTGGGTAGCCTAGCACTAAAGCAAGTCACACTTCAAGGAGAGCACTTAAGATGTTAAGTGTCTGTTTGTGCCTTGTGGATTGTGCACTGAACATCTGCAGTAGATTAAATACTGAAATGTGGGCCATATTGAGTTTCTTCTACACATTTAGAGGTTAAAAGTTATTAAAAAGATAAAAAATCAGTAACAGAGATTGCCACTTCATGCAGAGGAGGATGCCTTATTGTTACATGCTTTCATTGTTCACGTTTGTATTTACAAATAGCTCATCCTTCCTGTGTTCTCGAGTCTTTTTATTAAATCTATTCCCCTGCCCTGTATCAGTGTTTTCACCTATTTATTTTTTTTAATCAAGTGTTTAAAATCCATTTGTAAGCAGACTGAAATAACAAAGTGAAGGTTGATCAATACATCACAAGACCACATAGATTCTAATGTGTTGTATAAACTTTCCAGTCACCTTCAAAGAGTTTGCTATCAGCCCCATTCTGATCAATGTCTTGTACAGTAAGTTCACACCAGAGCCATCATCCAAATCTCCCCACTGCCCGGTGCTGCCTGGCTGTTAATTGAAGTAACTTCCTATTTTTAACTTCAAAACCCCTCTTTTTCAGTCTAGCTTTTTCCAGAGCAGGTAGGTAAGGATTTGCCTCTTTTTTCCTGCCTTTATGTCTCATTTGCTCTTGAAGGGTTTCCTCAACCATTTATATTTACTGACAGAAGCTAATGAGGACTCACCCAGTGAATTAGTAAAATAGTTCTGTGTCTGTGCTAGAACTTACATTTATGTTAATTAAAAATGAGTACAAGTCAATTCCTGGACTGTTTTTACAAGTAGTCCATTACTAAGCTGTCATTGCTGCTTTTAATGAAGAATGAAGCTCTATAAATCACAGGATTTCCTGCCTTCTATTAATTCAATATAAGTTGCTATTTGTCCACTATTGAATGTTTTCAGAATTTGCTTCTTATCTGGTGTAATTCCTTTCAAATGCTAAAGGTAAAGCTTAACTCATCCAGGTTACATTATGCTAAAAATACAGAGATATTTGCATATGTGCCAATCTCATGCATTTCATCTGAATGTCTTAGAAAGGTGTGTGAGTTAGATCTTTACTTACACATTACAAAGCTTCATAAGTATTCAGTGACAGCCACCAAATGTGTTTCTTTTTCAAATCACCAGTGAAAAAGGCATCTTTCTAGTTCATCTGGCAAAATAACCACTGTTCATTCCTGTTATCTGGGGGATGGCTCAGCATGTCTGTTCTATGCTGATATTTTTGTATTCTACAGCTTCTTATCCCTGTGTGTCTATAGTTGGAAGTGACAGAAGCTGGATTTAACTTTACCACATGTACAGCAGCAAATATACTTGTTGTGATGTATTTGTACAATGTGGGCATGGTCCTGAATAAATAATTCTTGCTGTTCTAGTTGAGGGAAGGTTTTTTTCCTACTTTGAAATCCATTTTGACTGATAGCTGCTGACTTATCTATTGACTGTGGCTCTCCTGCTTTCTGCAGGGAAAATAACTTCCCAGTGAAGCAAAAGTGAAGGTGATTCAGTGGTGGTAAAAAGGAGAATCAGCAGCATAGCTTGTCTGTGCACTTGACCTGAGATGTCTTGCTATGTAAGCAGAAAGAGAATCTGTGGGAAAATTAACACTAAAGTGAACAGTAATGCAGAATTTTGGGTTATTGGACTGTGAAATGGAACTGTTACAGTTCTTTTTTTCTGCAGTAAAGGCTGTATGCATTCAACTAGAGGAGTGCTACAGAAGCATAATGCTTTCCTAAGTCATATTTTGAAAACTCTGAAAAGCTGTGAAGCCAGGAAATGTTCATAACCAGGTGTCATGCCTTTATGAAGCTGAAAGTATTTGATGAAGAGCTTTTAGGTGCAACTAGACATATTACCTCCTACAAATGATCAGAACCATATGGATTTTACAACAGATACAGTTTGTCTTTAAGTAAGTCTCAGGTTCAGTGAAGGCATCTTAATTCCTCATAGTAATGTCAACATTTTTTGCTGGTTTTTTGCCTCGGAGGATCAAAGACTAAAGATTTCTGGTTTAATTATGATACTGACGTTGAGGATAAAGATGATGTTTTGTTCTGAAGTGTTGATATGGGTGAGGTCGTATACCTGAAAACTTGCTCAGCAGGTTAAGTGGAAATGCTGAAGAGAAGGGCTGTCACTACAATACACCCACAAATATTTAAAGCTGTTGCTGTCCCGTATATGTGATTTTTCAGATGGGGTATCAAGTGCTGAGTCCTACTTAGCCATGCCTGTGGCTTGACTGTACAGTAGAATTTGCAGTTGTGGCTCCATGGGGTTCTTTGGGGCATCAGAATCCTGCCTGGTTCTGCTCCTGAGGAAGCAGCTGAATTCACCACATCTGTGATGCAGTGGTTATACCAAAGCACACAGAGCAGATACTTTATGGAATTCCTTTGCTTCAGCCCCATTGCTGCTGGTAGAAATCTGCTTAGCATTCTACTTGTCATTCAACTTTACTTACCTGTGTATATAAAAGTAATTCATGCATATAAATAAATAAAACACTATAAAAATGAAAAAAAAATTAAAATCCTGTAATTGTTATTTTCTTTCAACAATTTTGTTGCCTTCCTCTCTCCCTCTTCCCCTCCCTCCCCTTCCTTCCAAATTTAGCTCTCACATTAAGCAATTTTAATGGAAGAATGAAGTACATGAATGGAAGAAATACAGTAGGTAAAGACATTGTAGAAATCTGATCCAGTATGTTGTTACCAACTTAATTATTGTTCAATCCTGTAGTTTTTGCTTTTGCTTCTTAGTTAGGGAGTAACTTCATTCTTCTGGAGCTGTCAGCAGTTACACCATCGAGGAACTTGAGTAATGCATTGTGTCAATAGAAGATTTGTATAACTGTTACTGATTATCAACACTGATTATAGAAAATGCCACAAGCAATTTATGGGTTTTGTTGGAGGGATTATCACATAAATCATCATAGCAAAAGTCTATAAAACAGTAAATGAGTGATGGAAAAAACAGTAAAATTGGTAAGAGGATTTCCTGCTGATGTGTGGGTGCATATAAAAAAGAGACATCAGATTGCTTTTGCTGTCATGGTACAATGTATTTTCCTGTAGTCCAGAGGTCAGGTTGTATCCTTATTTAATAGTAAACATTTTTTCTGACTTAAAATTAGCTTGCTTCTCAAATTCAAAATAAAAGTGAAACAATCAATAAGAAAGGAATAAACAATCACTTAATCAGATATTAAAATAGCATTTAAATGTATTCCAAGTATTTATTTATAAAATTGCATTTAAATAGATCAATAAAACTCTTATTAGGGAACAAAAAGGCTCTTCCTTAACATGAATTGAAGTAGATTAGGATTCAATAAAGTATATTACTGTTTTCTGTTTGAGGGCAAAATATATTTTCCCCCAAGGTTTTGCTTTTAAAGCTACCATCTTCCTTTCCAGATGTTCTCAAATGTGTTCTGCATTGTTTTAAAACAACACTAATCTTTAATACGATTATCTGTAAACTTCCTTTGTTTACTGAGGGATTTTTTCAGATTATCAAATCATTTTACATACAAATACTCCTTTTCTGGGTGCACACTGTAAATCCCCACTGCATGCCTGAGGCAGTGCCCCAAATGGATACAACTGCTGAAATCAAGTCTCTGGTCTCAATCCAGTCTCAATCCATGGTTTGTTTCCAACATCAGGTCATGAGAGCAGGTAAAGGGAGACACTGGAGCATGTGCCCTGATTGGCAGCTTAGGCATAGACAAGTTACTATAGAGTATATGGGACTGAGAAGAGAAAATTGTTGGGGCTGAAGTTCATAGAATCATAGAATTGGCTGGGTTGGAAGGGACCTCAGAGATCATCAAGTCCAACCCTTGATCCACTCCCGCTGCAGTTACCAGACCATGGCACTGAGTGCCACATCCAGTCTCTTTTTAAATATCTCCAGGGACGGAGAATCCACCACTTCCCTGGGCAGCCCATTCCAATGCTTGATCACCCTCTCAGTAAAGAAATTCTTTCTAATGTCCAACCTAAACCTCCCCCAGCACAACTTGAGACCGTGCCCTCTTGTCTTGCTGAGGGTTGCCTGGGAAAAGAGGCCAACCCCCACCTGGCTACACCCTCCTTTCAGGGAGTTGTAGAGAGTGATGAGGTCTCCTCTGAGCCTCCTCTTCTCCAGGCTGAACAGCCCCAGCTCCCTCAGCCTCTCCTCAATAGGATCTGTGCTCGAGTCCCTTCACCAGCCTGGTTGCCCTCCTTTGGACCTGCTCCAGCACCTCAATCTCCTTCCTAAACTGAGGGGCAGTTGTCGTGTGCTTTTAAAGAACTTGGTCAATGTGTTTTCTTGGTACCTGAACACCAAAATGAGAGGATCTATTTTCTCTTGTCACAGTGGTGATACTTCAGTATGCTGAGGTATGGGATAGCTCTTAATAGGAGGGAGGAGCCTCTCCATCCTAGATCTCCATCCCACTTTAGTGTGGCCTGATCTGATTTGCTCTGACTCCATGAGACTTTGTAAGCTAAAATTGTACTCTGTATTTCATGCACCAATAACTTTCTTTCAGTGGGATTTTTAAAGTGTGAAATGAAGCAACTTAAAATTGGATATGTGCTTGTACTCACTTTTGTGTCCATCTATTGCACAGGACTGGGCTGCTGGGGAAGAAAGCTTCTGAACAGAAACCAGCAGCTGGGTTACAACACAGGTTCAGAAGGGGTGGGGAAAACTGAAAAGCATCGGGTAAGCTAAAAAGTGGCATTTCTTAATTTTGTAAATTAGCTTGCCTGAATCATCATGTTTTAACAGTGCTACATGTTATGTTTGACCTTGTCTTTAACTGATTGTAGCAGTTGCAGCAATTGCATCATTAGTGAAATCCTTACTGATTATGAGGTTTAGAAGGAGCTGACAATACTGCCTGAGCTACAAAACAGCCTATAGACAGGAGAAAACTTTAATAACCTACAGAGGAATAGTAATCTGTTTCTGGAGGACAAAATGGTCATTGAGGGCTTGGGTCCAGCCAAGTTCCCCCCACTGCAAGTTTTTTCCAATTCTGACATCTTCTTGGGGTCCAGCTGCCCAGGTGTCCCTGCAAAAGCTTTTCCTCTTGGGTATTGTTTTAGCAAGCTGTCTTCAGGCTTCCTGAAGAACAGGCAAAAGAAGTGAAATACACATTTTTTCAAAGCCCAATGTGGAGTTTCTTGGGACAGAGCAAGCTGTACAGACAGCACAAGGATTTTTCATGTTTGAAGTTGTCAGAGTCTTGTTGGGAGAAAGGTCAGATGTATCCCCATCAGGACTGCCCCTCCATCCTCAAGGTGCAGGAGTTCAAATGCCAAATGCAGTCGGGGGAAGTAAGAAGTAAGCAAAAGAGGATGTGTCTTCAAAGGACAAATCAGTGCTGTGAGAACATCCCTTGCTGGCAAAAGCCTGAGTAAGCAGGTGGGGCTGGCAGTGTGCCCTGAAGGTTAATGTAGTCGGTCACCAAGGTGGAGGGGGAGGCAAAGCCCTCCCTTCTGATGGGGTTCTCAAGAAAGATGCTCTGAGAAGGCTTCTGGCTGCTGCCTCTCATTTCACCTTGGGTGCTCTGAGAAAGAAATTGTAGCTAGGACTGAGACAATGCAAGGCTAAAAAAAGTGTTAAAAAAAAAAATCAATATATAAAGTATAAAAATGGTGACATTTAGATCTTTGTTGGTTTCTTTGGTGGACTCCAAGGAGCAGGAGGGCTGGTGTTTCATTTCTTCTGCAGCTCAGCTGCCCTGGCAGGCTCAGGGGCTGCCACTCACCCTCCCAGCCACCTGAGCTGCCTGCTGCACTGGCTGAGGTTCTGTGATGCCTCTGAGGCTGTTCCTGGGTGTCAAGCCTGTAGTGCAGAAATGCTGCCAAATTTTTGCAGCACTAATGCGGGAGAGGTCTCTGGCTGAGCTCAGAGACAGTGATATTGTTAATTTTCCAGGCTGTTGCTGTCTAACTCTCAAGCTGTCTGTAGACATCTTCACCATTTTATGTTCCTTCTCTAATGGCATGAGCCAGGATGTCAGGATATCCAAAACCAAATGTACCAGAAAATATAATAAATTAGAGTCTGGCTAGCAGTCTAACTGAAGAATAAACTGAATTTTAAACAACACAAGATTGTGTTATCAACTGATTGCTATGCACAAAATGCGCCAGAGGAGTGCAACTTCATGTAGATTTACTATTGATGGCAGCATTTCCTAGATTGCTACTGGTAATGAAATGAAAATGGTTGAAACTTTTGAGTTAGTACCACAGCATAATATTTCAGTGAAGGAGAAGTATCGTTCCAGTTACACTGCAAAGTAATTCTGGAAGAAAAATTTTCTTGGTGCTTTGGTTATTTATTTAAGAGATTTACATACATTTAGAAGTTCTGGAGTTTGAAAAGCCACAAAGTGAATGCAGGATTTGGTGTGGAAAGAACTTAGTTTTGTCCTCAACTCCTGATGTAATGCTTCTACAAGAAATGACACAGGAGATGGTAGCAGTAGAGTGGATTCTTCTCAAGTCAGAAAATTAAGTTTTAAGGACATTTGGTGTCCTAAAGCAATTCTACTGTTGTTTGCCAGGTGGGTTTTATGGGAGGTAGTTTGCAGATGTTGTTTGAATAATTTTTCTTGTATTTTTTATTTCATTAAAAACAGGTAGTGCACATACATAGGACATTCTAAAAATAACCCTCTAGCTGTGAGGCTAGTGGAGGTGTAGGGAGGTGGCATAAGAAGTTCTGGTTTTGTGAGATAGAAGTTACCTTGCCTGAGCCCTGGAAGCTGAGAATCTGTGCTCTCCTGGTCTGCTGCAATGTGAAATGAAACAGTGCTGGTGAAAGCCACCCGGAAGGTTGCTCTTAAAACCAGAAGCTATGGGAAAGCCTGTGAAATTCAAATAGTCAGTAGCAGGTATTTGCTAGAAGATAACAAATGTTGTTTGAGCTGCTGGGTTGAAGGATCTGAGTAGTCTGTATGAAAGCAGATCCTGTGCTGAGGCCTCGGTGTTGAGGTGGTTATGCTGCTGATGTGCAGAAAAACCTGAAAATCACTTGTTACTTATTTTCTATTCATCCTGATTTTGAGGATATGAAGGAAATTTTGTAAGGAATGGATTCTTGATGGCAGGAGCTCAAACTCCAAGACATGACTGCCCCTTCCAAAGTTACATCCTGTGGCAAAATACCAACAAATAGAAGAGCTGTTTAGTGGCAGAAATCAAACTTAGATCTTGTTTGGTGGGAGGGAAGGCAGGAAGGTGAAAAACTAATATTACTGCACAGAAAGAGTCTTAATTTTGTAGTGATAAGTGGTACAGTTTAATTGAATACTTTAGAGTTTAAAGGTTTAAGTTGTATTTCCACATGAAATGGTATCACAGATTCACAGAATGTTAGGGGTAGGAAGGGACCTCAAAAGGGTGTAGTAGCCTCATAAAAAAGCTGCAGTCCTCCTCATCTCTGGCTCTTCAGACTTCTGTAGCAGAAAGTGAAGAATGACATTATAAAGCAAAAATAATCAAAAATAATCTGTCTACTAATAGGGAAAAATACGCAGCATTTAACCCATTTAAATAGAAAAACTTAAGCTGTACAGTAATTCCTACATGCAGGTTTTGAGAAAGGTTTTCTTCAATCTCTGATATTTCTGCTCTCTTCAATGGCAAATTTTGGTATTTTGTGAAAAATCAGAGCTCTTCTGTTCTGCTGAGGTCTCCCTGTTCCTTTTCCCTTATCTCTCATCCCAGGTAAGTTTTAGTAACACAAACACCATTTATCTTTGAGAGCTTTCTTCAGCAGGATACGACACTTGTGACATAGTGGTATGATTAAGCCTTTCTCTAGCTGTGGTCAGTCTCTTTTATAATGCTTATTACTTTGCTAATGTAGCAGAGAGAAATCTGTGTACCATGAACATGTGCTTACTGCAAATAAAGCTACTTGAGAAACCTCAAGTGCAGTTGTCAGGGAGTAATATGATGGGTAAGTGGAGTTCTTTCAAGGAGTTGTGGAGCATTTTTTTCATTCAAAATATGTTAGTGGCATGGAAGAAAGCAAGCATTTCTGATTAAGTTTAATGCAATAATAAATATTATAAACAAGTCATCAATATTAGGTATTGATTTTGAAGCTGCGGGCAGTTGGATGGTATCTTTCAATTTAAGCAAAACATTTTCTGTAATATGTAGAAGCAGAGAATCTGAACCATTTTCAGAGGGTGAATGCATCCTGGAAACATTCAGTGGTCATCATGATTAACCATGGAAAACCAGCTCTGTGTTCTGACCTGTGGTAAGATGCATAGAAGTCCTTTGAGGAAGAGTATTTAAAGGAGTATTAACAAAGAACCCAAAGGGATTGTTACTGGAGTAGGGGGTACAGGCAGTGCCTGGGACCTGCTGGTTGCTGATGTGAATGCTCTTAAAGAGTTAACACATGAAAGCTGCAAAGACTTAGGAAAAAAAAAAAAAGAAGTTACAAAATTATTGGAGGCTGCTTTATGGTATTTATTGAAGAACCCTTCCTTCCTCATCTCATTGATAAATAAACCATATTGCATAGAAGTAATGAGAGTTTTCATAATTTTAAAGAGATGTTTATGTTATCTGGAGGCATCGCTGACAGACATCTAATACAGCTAGGTAAGCTTGCTAATGGTTTGCTCCAGACTGAGTAAATATCATAAAAACTTAAGGATGGGAAACCCTTAGGCACAGTAAACATGAGTAGCTAATAGCAGTAAGTAAATATTTCACCATTGGATGCAAAATTGCAGAAATGTATATTTAATGTGTACACACAAAATAATTGCTTCAGCTGGATACATCGTGCAGTGATGCTGTTGGGATCGGTGCTTCATGGAACGATTTCTATTAAGGAATGCCTTTCCAGTAGTAGATGGGCAGGTAAACGTTGCTATTTGTAGTCATTAAAGTCATCCTAGGGCTGCTGATGGGGACAGGTGGGACCCAAGATCCTGAACCTGAGGCAGCAGCATCTGTCCTTGCGTGCCACTGCTGCTGTGGTGTTGGACCACTGAGGTTGTTGAGTCCTGTAAGCAAAGTCTTTCAGTCTGGCAGTCAGCTTTCTACTGGAGACTGCTATGCTTGAAGAAACCCTTCAGTCAGTTATTTTGAATTATGTATGCCCCAAAGCAGGTATAAATGAATGCTCCTAGTGTGTCCATTAGATAGGGAGATGGACAGCTCATAAATTCAGATGTTTCTGTGTTTCGTGTTCAGTCAAATAGACTTTGATGTAGACTTTTACAGACTATGCTGTAATGTAGCAGCATAAAGGCATTTGTAGTTTTATGAATGGCAGAAAGAATACTAATTTGGCTCAATATTATCTCTAAAAACTCCAGTGGAAAAAAGGGGAAAGGAGAGCCTTTCACTTACTTTGTTACATTGTTTCCCTACCTTGGTAAAAGCTGCTTCTCTTCAGCTTTAATAAAGGATGTAGTAGCCGAAATGAAGCTTTTCCCTTGTGCACGGAAAGGATGAGAAGCAGCAAAATGAGTTTACGAGATCTTCAATAGAAATATTTCATGGGGCTCACAGAGGATCCTTTTGCATGAAAGTGAGAGGACTACAGATATAAACTAAGCCCCTACAAAAGGCAATACTTTGAAGTGGAATACCAATAAAATAGTGGGGTTTTTCTTCCCAACTCTTCTGTGGTTTTGAAGAGGGCATGAAACCCATCGAAGAGTTACTAAAGGTTAAAACCTTTATGGTTGTCAGTGACTTTGTGGTTCTTAGGTAAAGGTATTAAACAAGTGGATTATCCAGTGACTGTATCATGGACCGTACATTGTTCTGTCACACCTTACAAAGTTTAAAATGTCTTGAGTTTAAAGCATGTTTCCTCAGATTTAGGCACAACATAGAAAAGCACAACTGTTCTGCTAAATAAACCGGACATTTTCAATTATAAGGTGCCATTACCTTTGTGTGTTCTTGTCATTTATGAAATCAGTGGGTGGTTAATTAAATGGCTCCTTTGGACTCTTCTGAAAGCTGTGTATTAATTATATTTTGCTGGTGGTGTACACATTTCTCAACTTTTTAACAGGGGTAAAAATTGCTTACCTCTTCCTTTGGAAATATGTATTTTTTTTTCTTGAGGGTAGTGTGATATGCCCGGTTTTGTGCTGGGTTTTTCTTTCGAATAAGATCTCGTTATTCAGCTGCTCATTGCAATTGTGTGGCATGCTTAGTTGAAATAAAATCTTAACATCTTAATTTTACTTCTGCAAAGCACTGCTAAAACTGTAGAGTCCATGCTTAAAGCCCCATGTTGATGGGGGAATAGGTTTGTCACTGAGGAGAATGTGTTTACTTCAGCCATCAGGGCTTTTGAGACACAGCTCCTGAAGACAATTTTGGGGCTCAAACACAGAATTTTGGTTCAGCCTGTCTTCCTCCCCCTTAATTGGGAGTGAGAGCAGAGCTGGTGTTTGGTGATTTGATTTGAAGGGAGCCCTGGAGCAGCAGGGCTGGGCTGGTCAGCAGCTTTCATGCTGCAGGGTGTGGGCTCTGACTTTAGCCCCATGCTTCACTGCACAGAGTTCCACTGCCCCTGTTTTGCAGTACAGAAAAACTCCTTGTGCTTAAAAACTTGGTAGCTTAGCAAATGCCATTTCCAGCTATTATTTTCTTTTTATTGAAATAACAATGTTTGCATGCTAAAGGAAGCCCATGAAGGTGCAGCGTAGGTGTGTGGACAGAGGAATAGTTCTGCCAGGACTGGTTTATGTTGGTTCCCCAGACAAACTGGTGTATTACTGGCAAATATTCAAACACAAAGAAAATGGCCCACACCCAGCATAAATATCACTGATGGTGTCATTTTAGCGCTGTAGGAAATGTCTCTAGTAAAGGTCAAAAGTTTCCATAGTACTCTCTAGGTCTTTGAAATACCAACATGGGTTTTATCTCATGGGAAGGAACAGAATGGGTCTTGCTTCTGACTGGACAGTTTAACTGGTCTGGTGGCCTCAGCAGGGGTGATGTCTCATCTAGACCATGTAGCTGTCCTGTCAACCAGATGGACATCAGTCCTCTTCATCCCACTGTTTATCCATCCTGTTTGTTTAAGACCATGCCAAGCCAAGAGGAGTCAAGAAAAACAGTTTTGGTACTTTTTTCAGATAAGTAATTTACTTTGTAATCATGTTTTCTGAAGTGGGGGTTGGCCTAAAGACCACCCCGAAGTCTTCTGAAGCATCCACTGTGACCTCAAACTGATCCCTTCGCTGCTGGAGCATACTTGTCTACTGCTGATTTATGGTGCTGTTTGTAGGTTTAGGGTTTTTTTCATCCACTTCATGGAACTAAATGAAGGGAGAGGATGGTGTCTTGAGGAATATGGTGGTTATCACATTTAGCTGGCAGTGGAGTCTCCTGCGTGTTTTCTGTGGTGTGTCTTGTATAATGGAGAAGTAATATAAAAAGTATAAAAGCTGCTGTGGAAGCAAGTGGTTTGTAGTTTGTGAGTCCACAGTATATCTAGTGTTCAAAAATCCAGAAAGTTAGTTAATTTGGAAGAAAAACAGAATACTCTTTTTTCCCCCTGTTCTTTTTTTGATTGGTGAAAAGCAGAGTAATTTCAAGATGTAAATTGACTTTCTGTACTGAATAACTCTCCAGTATGGAGATACTGAATTATAAAACTATACTGAAATTGAGACTTTTTCAGAAAGAATGTGCAGTTTTGAGGACAGTGAACATTTCGTTTACATTTTTTTTTCAAAAGGCAGAATTTTTGTAGGGGAGGGAAGAAAACTAACATATAATCCAATTTGTTGTTTTTCTTTTAAACACTGTGTTGGCTTGAATAATATTCATAGCACACAGAGAGCATGACAGGGACCTGGCATGTCCTGTATGTGTTGTAAAGCCACTATATAGTGTGGAGTTATTTTAAGTATTCCTGTGTGTGTGATACCCGCACATGCTCGCCGGGTGTGCTTACAAACCTGTGTTGTGCTAGATGTAGTAGCACCATTTCATTAGGCATTCATGAGAATTTGCTGGCGACATGTTAGCCTGCAGTTAGGTTTAATGTTAGGTTTAGGATTTGAAAAGGACACAGCGTAAGAGAGTGCCTGAAGATCTTTTACTCTTTTTCCTGCTCCAGTTAGTATTTACGGAGCCACGGCTATTAGGGCTTCACTCGTATTTGGGAGACGTGAGGAGATGAATTGACTGCTTTAAGTAAATCAAACCCCAAGAGCTGCTTAGTGGTTAGAGGAGGGGCTGGTCCTGTTTTAATTACCCACTG
This sequence comes from Heliangelus exortis, assembly GCF_036169615.1. Lineage (NCBI taxonomy): Eukaryota > Metazoa > Chordata > Aves > Apodiformes > Trochilidae > Heliangelus > Heliangelus exortis. The sequence goes on along the minus strand of NC_092422.1, from coordinate 20,406,865 downwards.
GTGAATTAATTTGTGTATACTGACATGCTGACAACCTTTTTCCTTGAAGTTCCCTGTTGTCATGTGATATCCCCTCCTCCAAGAGAACAACAGTATATTCTTCTTTTCCTTTATGTTGGGCAGGTATGCTGTGCTCCCTCCTCGCCTCCACTGGCATGGAAGGGTAAGAAATGTGGACTGAGAAGGGGATGAAGGGAAGGGGCTGTCGTGCTCTGTCTTGCAGGTTCTGTAACAGATCCTCGGTGCCGGCTGCTGGGGAATCGTACCTGGGGGCTTCTGGGGCTGCGCTGGGCATTTTATAGATCACAGAATGGTAAGGGGTTGGAAGGGACCTCTGGGGATAAGATGCTCTTCAGAGCCTCGGTGCTGAGTGCTTTATTGCATGTTAGACCCTGTGATACGAATTACAAGCAAGAAATGAAGGGAATGCTTTTGATTTGGCTTGTTTCAAATGCATAGGGTATTCTAACCTGAAGTGTAAAGTGAGTCTCTCTTGAATTAGCTGGTTTGTGCTTCTTGTTTAATTTTGCTGCCTTTTTTTTTTTTTTAATTTCTCTTTCAGAGGGTTTTTCCTGATTTTTAGGGTTATATCTAACAGCTTGATATTTTGCAAAATGTTGTGGTCAGGAATGTAAATTTAACTTGCATAAACACAAAGGCTCTTTCTGGTGGTTTGCGCATATGCCTGTGGATTTTTAAAGATGAATTTTTTTTTAGCTTTGCTCGGTTGTAAAATTCAAGTTGAAAAACATTTCATGAATTACATGAGATTCCTGACATCTTTATAGTCAGAAGGTCTGAAAGAAGTGAAATAAAATGAACGATTTATGCTGATAAAAGCAGAGGTCAGTGTACATTTTGACTGTAATTAAACCAATGTCCTCTTTTCTCACAGCTGTCTGTATTATTTATAAATGCATGAGATGTGTATCGAGAGAATGGCTGGGAAATAAGCTCTTAAATGTGAAAGCTCTTTGGTCTCCTAGGATACATATGTAGTAATACTACAGTTATCTAGAAGGTTTTTCCAACAAGCATCCTAGAAACCCTGGTAAACTTCCAGGTAGCATTTATAGCCATCTTGCAAAAAAGGCTTCTCATTTTGTTGGGCACTGTGCAGTGCATGCACAAGTAACACATGTCCCCTGGTTAAGAGTTTGGTAAAAACAAAGAGAGATCATGTTCTTCTAAAAAACAGAATGGGAAACTAAAGATCATTCGTGTGTTTGTTCCTTCCTTTTGTTAAATCTGTCTGCTTTCAAGAGATTTTGGTAGAAAAATAAAAGTTAAGAACTCTAGTGTGTAGGAATTTTGAAATAAGTGTAGGTAACGTTTTCAAGTGGGAATGTTTGCCCTTAGAAGAATAATTCCTGTTTTTTTTCAGGGTTTGGGGAGTGGAAAGAGGGAGAGAGGAAACTGGTAGAACAAGTGAGGTGTCAGGTCTGGCTGTTAGGAAGATTTTTAATTGAAGATTTGATAAAATTGTTGAGATTTGGTGGTTTTATTTGTTTATCTTCTTACTCTAAGCATGCCGTGTACAAATGTTTACAATAATTATTTGGGACAAGGTTTTGTAGCTGGTTCATTGCATGCCTTGACCCTAGTTTGCAGTTAAATAGGAATCTTTTAGACAAAGCATTCATTCACAAGTTTCATTCACAAGTCTGAAGGGAGTCAGGAGGGCACTGGGGAGCTGTTCTCCAGATCCAGCATCCGAAAAAACCAAAAAAATCCATCTTCTATTGCATTAGGGAAAGTTCCAGTGATTTATTTTCATATACTTAGTGGGGAAAAAAAAAACCAAACACCAAAACAAAAATAAGACTTTTTGTAAACTCTTAGCATTATATTTACTTCCATTTGTTAGTAGGGATTTGCCGAAGCTAAAGCAACAAAAGGTGCTTTAACAACAAAATAGGTTTTAGTTCAGAATATAACTTTACTGAAACTTCACATTCAGTTAAACAGGTCTGTGTGGACAAGCAGTAAATCCAACTTCATATATTTCCCATTCTGAAGTTCATAAAGGGAAATGTATGCAAATTACTCCTTTTAGTCAAAGCATGTTATATTATTGCAGTAATTTTCTACTGTTACTTCTTAGTTCTGTGAAGGATTTTACCTTTTCCACATTAAAATTATTTAGCTAGAATGGCCTTTTCAGGACTCTTTCCTTTTCCCTTTATGTTTTCTTTACATTCAGTCAATATATGGAGGCAGATCAGTTGCCTGGGATTTTATTTATTATTTCTCTGTTCCTGTCCTATATCGATGATAATAAGATACCATGTTGCTTGTAGTTGAGTCTCCTGCTTTTACAGTCAGATGTCTCCTCTGAATGAAAATCTCATCATTTTCTCAAATGTGCTTCTGGTAGATTGCACACAGACAGGACAGGGTGAGGGCTTTTAATTACCTTTGCCACTTCTTGGTTCATTAAATTGGAATTACTAGCTCTTTAACTCTCTGAGCCAGTGAAAATCAAGGCTGGTTTTTACTGCAGCGTTATACACTTCTTTACAGAAATATAATATGTTGTTTTCCTGATCCAAATGTCTGCATCTAGCTGGAATGTAGTAAGGATAGAGCAGATTACTTTTTTTTTTTTTTTTTTAATATTTGTATTAATTTTGTAATTCCCTATATTACAAGCTTGTTGCAGAAGGGGTCTTTCTCGCAATAAAGTGAAGGCTCATTTTCTAGGTATTCCTTAGCTTTTTAGTGACTGCCAGGTGAAGATGACTTCTGGCAGAATCTCTTTGACCCACTGGACTCTGTTCCTGTGAGCTGCTGGACTGATCTGAACTTGCTAGTCAGTTTGAGCCATTTCTTATAAGATTTTATGATTTGGCAATTTGCAAGTTAGCTTCAGGACTAATTCCTTGGATCACCATTGTTGCTGATGGGAGCAGAGTAGCTTGGAAATCTGTTATTTCCAAATGCTCCATCACATGCTAGTGCCATTGCGTTGAGTTAACATGGTCTTATCAACACAGCTGCTGCTGCTGCTGCTGTGCAAAGGGTAAGGAAGTGTTTACAGCACCACTGGACCTTGTGTAGCATTTCTGGGCTCTCATCATCTTGGTGCACAGCACTGATCCCTTTTTATGAAAAGGAGATACAGCCCATGGGAATGTGAGTCTTTATCTCACAGAGACAGCATTATCTTTTGTGTTCATTTACACAGCTCCCAGTGGAGTGGGAGCGTTGTCTGTGATGGTTTCTGGCTCTCGGATAACATAGCAATTAAAAAAAAAAAAAAAAAAAGGCTTATGAAGTTTTAAAGATGTTTCATCTAAGTATCTGGCATAGAACATGTGAAAGTGCTTAACATGGGCTAGGGGTGAAAAAAAAAAGGTATGGAAATAAACGAGAGTTTGAATTTTTTATGTCTATGAACCCAACCTAACTTGTTGAGAAGTGCTCAGTTTGGGAAAATGAGCATTGTGGTTTGGGAGTGCAAAGAAGATGGGCATTCCTGAGGCTGAATTGTCTGCCTCCTAAAGACCTTTTTCTGAAAGCAATGCTAATGAAGTAATATCCTTCAAAGACTGGTATTTTAAGAGCTAACTCTTAAGGGTTGAATACATAGAATAAATGAGGAAGTGAAAATTGTATCATCCCCCACAGAATCTCAAATGCAAAATTTCAGCATGTTGAGAAGAGATTGGAGAGGGAGAAGGAGGAGGTGGAGAAAGTTGGCTCTTTCCCAGTGTAGCATGCTTCTGTCAGCCTCTACTGCTGGAGCCATTTTGACCACAACAACAGAAAAGTGGTGCCTGAAGTTAGGAATCTGAACGCCCTACCTGGTCAGGCTCTTTTGTGATCGCTCCTTTCCCACTCTCTTCCCAAAACGTGGTGAACCAGAATTCCCTACTGATGTGAGTAAATGTCTTCTGAATGTTTTGCAAATTCATGATTAAGTATCTGAAAACTGAAATACATTTTTCTTTCATAAACTGAGGCTTTGTTTTCTTTTTTAAGGACAGCTTTTTTTTTGCTAGAGGGGCATAGCAGTTGGAGCCCTGCTGCCTCCCCACCCCACCAAGCTTCTCCTGAGCCCTGTTTGCTTTTAGAACAAGTATCCTTGTCTGACCACTAAACCCTCTTGTGCTTTCATTGGACAATTTTATTCTAGCTTCTTTATTTATAGTTCTATAAATATGTATGTTCTGTATAATTTCTGTGTGCCGCTACCAGTTTGGTGTTTTACATAGGTGCTACCACTTATGTGTCTTTAGTGTCATTTTTTTCCTTTGATTTTAATTTGTACTACTCACTTAGAAGGTAGTGATTTCATGTCTGCCTGTGTTTAGGAGTCTTCCTTTTTCAAACAAAGAGAACAAGACTACTGAGGGAAGTGGACAGAAATGCTGTGACAGCAGTTCAGCACTCACTCCTCCACATTATTAATTCTGCAAAGGGAAGGTAGAAGATTGCTGCTCAATATTTAGCCCCTCACACTCATTTGAGAATACCTACCAGGACCTGTTGGTTTCCTGTGTGTTACTGTGTGCCTTTGCTAACATTTTCACTTGCATGTTAAAGGACTGCTTTTCAACAGTGCTGCTGCTGAAGCAGTTTCTTTCTAAGAATCTTAATAGGATTCAGAGGGGATGCTTCAGCTGCCGAATTTGGCACCTCAGGCTGATAAGTAACTGTACTGTAAAAGCCTCCCTGTCTGCTGGGTGCTGGAATTCTCTTCTTGTAATATACATGTATGTATTTAACATGCAGTCAGCCAAGCTAATAGCGAAAGTAATTGAAATCAACAGCTGGTAAACGTGGTTAGGGGATAGCCAAATGATTTAGGCTAAAATGTTTGGGGTTTTTTACTGGGCTTGTGTTTTTTTTAATCAACAGATGTTGTCTCCACTGTTTCTTGGTGGCTGTGTAATTACAAGGGCTGAAGCAGAGAGTGTGATTCCTGCATTTGGACTGAAAACAAATGCAGTGCTCTCTTTGCTTTCAAATTCTTTATCTCTGTCAACTTTGTATAACCAGACTTGACTTTACATAGTCAACTCAATGTCTGCTCCCTCTCTGAATCCTGTCTGGAGGCCCCAGATCAAGTACCAGTCTACTCTAAAGACCTGTTTACATACAAAATATTTAAATTATTTTTATTTAAGGTAATATTTGTATATTTAAGACTACAACTTCTAGATCTAACATGTTCTTATTATGAAAATTCTAATGATGGATGAAGCCATTTATTTTCAGTATCTGTGTACAGAGTGTGTGTGTCTGAGGTGCAGTACACCTACATATAGAGAGCAAAAGCAGAAGATCTGAATGTTAAGGTTTTATTTTCTAACACGTGTCCTACAAAGCAATCTGAGGGTGTTTTGTACAAATATACAAGAGCATGGGGACAGGTTGTGTTCTTGTCTGCCCATGCTCAAAGCTGGGTCAGGCAGCCAGCTCTGAAAAGAACCTTTTAGCATGGATGAGAAGGAAACTTCTGCCTGGAAATTAAGTAGAAATTAAGTTATGTACAGAAGCAAAGTGAAATGTCTTCAGCAGAGTTAATAGGGAGAGGTGTGGTCATCACCCTAAAACATTAAGAATCCAAGAACTTGCCTTTATCTAGGTGTTAATTTGAGTGATGGCTAGCAGGTAACATCCTCATGTAGTTCCTGGGCAAAGGCTGCTCGGGGCAAGTCCTCTGCCTGCCAAGGGGTGGCCAGAGCCAGCACAGCTTCCCCTGCTGCCTGGTCACATTGGGCTACAGACCAGGTGGGGTTGTTTCACAGATGAACCACTCACTCTGCATGTGGTACCCCTGCTCATGAGCAAGCTACATCTCCTGGCTAATCTGGCCTGCAGGTACGTAGGCTGAGTTATACACCATTTCCACTGTGGGCTCAAGAAGGCTTTTAATTTCTTCTTTTTTGAAGATTCCTGATGTGATGATACTTGCTTTCTCTCATTAGGGAGAAAATAAGCCATCTCTAGGCTAGGCAGACCAGTTTATGAAATTGCCTTTTCTCTCCAAGTAATGCTTCTGAGCTGCTGGGTGCTGTTTAACAGGTTGAGGCTGAAAGCACAAACCTTCTGTCTAGACCATCCTCTTTATTCTTTCTCCTGTTCTTATAGTTGTCTCCCTCTGGGCATAGATTGTCGTGGGTTCCTTACAGCTGATGAGCACTTGGTTCTGTGGAGGACTGTGCCTCCTTTCATGCAAAGCAGTGACAGCATATGAGTTACCATTTTTTGAGCCATTTCTGAAGTGTGTCTTCTTGGCTCTGTCTCACACAGATCTTAGAAATACTTGCTTTGAGAGAGATAGTTCCTTTTTGTTATCTTAGCAGGAGGTAGCTTCATCTTTTTTCATAGTGTGGCTGAATTAAAGAACTGCCTTGTAACATTGTAGTTTAGCTTTCAAAGTAGTTTTCCACCATCAGTTGGGTCGTGGTTGATGGGGCAAACCAGTTATAACATGTTGTGCAAGGTAGCATATGCCCAGAGGATGAGATGAGGCTGGTATTACTCCCTGAAAATAGTTCTGTTATTTAACTACACAGAAAGTTCTTTTATCCTTCTTTCCACGTCTCTACCCCCAGCCTCTCTGTCATCAAAGCCATTTTGTGATTAATTCAGGTGTTGTCTCCCTGAATTTTCTCCATGCACACCCATAGGGATGGGGGCTGGTTATTCAGAAGAGCAGAAAAAAGCAACATAACTCACCGTTTCTTTCTTCATTTTCTTTTTCTTTATCGCTTCAGCTCCTTAAAATTTGAATTAATCAAATTGTCTCTGTATATACCCAGGAACCAGCTATGTTTAATCTAGTTAAGTGTTTTCTGTTCATCCACAAAAGTCCCCATTTCAGGACAAAGTGTGCAGGGGAGGGCTTTCCAGAGGGTTTAGCAACTTGATGGACAGCTTTCTGCTGCCTTCATCTCTCCAGACAGAAAGGGTGGCACATATGGCAAGGGCTGGTGGACAGATTGCACTGCAGAAAATAACCATGGTGGAGAAGCAAATGTTTTACTCTTTCTTGCCTTTCTCCTCTGCTCATCAGTGAGAAGAAAGCCTCGCTAGTTGTCTCTTTGTGGTGGATTTTTGGCTGTTTGGGTACTTTTTTCACTCCCATGGGATATAAAAGCCCACCTTTTACAGCCACAGTGATGAGATGCTCCTTTCATTATGCTTTTTGCACTAGGATGGAAATTTGTCTTTGGCTCTACCAGCAGGTAAGTGTGGGTTGTTTTCACTTTCATTTCACTCTGCTTCTTTCTATTTCTTTTTTTCACTGCTGTGAAATCCCAAAAGAGTTTTAGGAGATAGAAGGAAGTTTTGAGGACAATTTTTTTTGACACACGGGCCTAAAAGTTGCAAACCTGCTTGACTGTTGGGAGACCTGGGAGCATATTGAGCTCCCAGGGGCTTGTCCCACTTCTGTTGGTTTATGTAGTGGGGTGGCTTCTGACACCAACCAGAATTAGCCCCCAGAAACAGGCTTTTCTCTTTCCACTGAGCAGCACATTGAATGGTACACCACGGAAAATGGATCATCTTGCAAATTGTAAAGGTGGCAACTGCCCCTCTTGTGAACGAAACAGGATAACAGCGAAGGAAAATACTTGTGAGTGAGACTTTGGGTAAGGTGGGCAGCAGTGTCTGCCATGTCTGTGGAGAAAGGGGTGCAAGATCAGGTCCTTACTTCTCCAGGGGATTCAGGTTTCCTGCAGGGGATTTCAGGAGAGTGGCCTGGCCATCCAAACCTGGGAAACTCTTGTGTGTTTTAGCCCTTCCTTTTTTAGTACTCCTTCTTATTCAGTAGAAATATGCAAAGTTTAATCTGTAGATGTGTTTTTGTTAAAGATGCATACTCTTGTCTCCTTTTCTTCTATTCTGAGATGATTTATCAGATGTAGCTCTGTATTTGCTATAAAGAATGGATATTTCATTTCATAGACCTCTATAAGGTCACAGTCATGATATTTCCTGTCGTATTTGAGCCCAATTTGACTAAAGTAAAGCTATTTTAATCTCTTAGTCTCAAAATAGAAGCCATTCTGTTTGTTACATAGAAAATGGCTGCAGGATGATCTTGCTGTGTTTGGAAAAATCCTTTCTGGCCACTTGTTTCATCTCCGGGCACCACATCCTTCTCTTTCCTCCAGTCATCCTCTCATGTCAAGCATCCTGGGGTTTGAGGTGCTGGTTTTGTGAGGTGGGCATCATCCATCTTGTCTCTGGTCAGATGGTCTTGTGCTTCCCCTTGGTCTCCTTTTGCCTTACATCTTTTCCTTCCCTCTTGAGGTCATTGCTCGGACCCCCCAGACCTCTGCAGGCAGCCATGGGGCAGAGGGGACAGTGGAGACATCCACCCCTCTGCCAGGCCACCCCTCCTGCCAGCCTGTGTCACACACACTGCAGTACAGCGGGTGCCCTTAACGTTGTGGCAATAATTACAGCCCAGAGCCCCCCCGTTGCCATGGAAACGCAGCACTCCACAAAAAACGAATGCAACTTACAGTCCTAATAATTTTCCCAAACATTCCTTATTCACCAGATTTAAGCAGGGCCTTATTCCACACCTGGGAAAAACACCGTGCTCCAGCAACACCCAGCAAGGGGAGCATGTGTGCACATCTTTTTTAGGCTATGGCATCTAAAGCCCCACACCCCAGAGGTGGGAAAGGAGAGGCACATTTACAACCCCACCTCCTTTGCAGTGATGATGCCACGTCAGCATCTGGTAGAGGGCTGACACCTTCGCTGTATGGACATTGCTTTGATGGAGCAAAAAGTCACGCACAGAGGCCAAGAAATAACCAGCAGAGAGGTGGTTTTACTGCAAGCCCAGCCTTTCCTGGTTGTGGTTCAGTGGAACAAAGTTGTCATTCAGGCACAATTTTACTCAGTTTGAATATAAAAATTCCAGTCATCCTGCTGAGCAATGTAAAAAAACATGGAAAAAGGTTGCTTGTTGGTATAAATACAGGTGTACCGGGTAATTGGCATGTGGTGACAGTGTGGTTGCAGCATTAGCAGAAATCTATCCCGGTCTAATTGCTGTTTTCTTCTCATCTCTTGTGGGTTTTTTCCTGACTTTGAGCTGCCAGATGCCATCTTTTGATAACATTTTTGGTTCTTTGTGTTTTCAAAAGAGGAAGAGTCTAACAGGATTACTTTCTCATAAACTTTGACTAGAATTGAATTGGGGTTTGGCGTTTCAAGACAGTGCAGCCCTCAGATTTCAGTATAATTAACACGGATATTGTAAAGTCAATACAAGTGGCTAGTTCTGCCTCACTTGTTTGCTGTATGGCTTTAATATTAAAGGAAAGATTGTATCTAATGAGCTAGGTCACACTTATTGGAAAATGTGGAATAACACTTTTCCCCTCCAGTGCTGTGCACCAGCTATTTATTCTCATCATGTTTTTTATTACAGTTTCTGCTGTCTTTTATTCTTCCACTCAAGCTAGGGTCTGCTTTGAAAACAGTTATGAATCATAAGCCTGATTCCTGTGAAGGGTGATGTGGTTTTTAAGCATTGTAACCACTGTCTGGTTTCCTTCTCCTGGGGCTTGTGTTCATTTACTCCTGTCTGCTCAGAGATCCTGTTCACAGCTCTGGCCTTTGAAAAAGGCAGGGAAATTTGGGTACCCTTAGATCCTTCCTAGCTACCTTGGGTGTTCAGGTGCCTTGGCAAACAGACTTCAGAAATCCTGTTACATTTTAAAATTAATCCAACCTTTCCTGAAATCCAGGGTGATGACCATAGTGTTGTTCAGAGTAATTGACTGGTAAGTGTTACATGTTGCCTTACAAGTAGAAATTTGACTGACCAGGAAAGCATTGCCTGAGGTTAGGGTCATATGAAAACTTCACCATGGCTGTTAATCGGAATCACAGAGTGGCAACAGTTGGAAGGGACCTTAAAGATCCTCCAGGTCCAACTCTCCTTACCATGGGCAGGGACACCTCCCGGTAGACCATGCTGCTCAAAGCCCCATCCAACCTGGCCTTGAACACTTCCAGGGAGGGGACATCCAGAACACCACTGAAACATCCCTCTCCTCTCTGTGCCCTCTCCTTCCCCACTATGGAGGGATAAGAAAGGGATTTGCTTGAGGCATCCCTGTGCTGCCCACAGGCAGCAACATTTTAAGCCCTCTGGAATGAGAAGCAGCAGCCAGCACCCAGTGGCATTGGACTGAGAGGTAATACAGCTGGACATTTTCCTACCTGTAGTTGTTTTAAGCTACACAATATTATTAAACATTGATTCAGTGGTTAGATACATCTCAGTGGGAAAATGTCCATTCTGATGTAGAGAGTTGTTAGCCACAGAACTGGGAACCTGCTGTTTTGGCATACAGGAACAGCAGAGTCCAGCAAAAGAGCAGGGATGTCATTCATCAAAGAGTGTCCTTTCTTTCGGTTGAGAAAATTGCATAGGGTAGTAAAAAAACCAGGAAACTATGGAATGTTAAAGATCATTTTTGAGTGGGATTAGTTGGTAGAATGTTTTTTTTTTCCTTAGTTGTTTTTTTCTGACGTATAGTCAGATGTTTTTTGTAAAATTTTGAGCGGTCCGTTAATGGGCTCTAAATCTCCAGGATTTTAATAAGAGAATTTAGAAATACATTAGTTAAATCTCAGTGGGCCTTCATTGCAAAATAAATGTTTCCATTAGTTTCAGACTGAAAGTAGTGTTAATTATTTGTGACTTAGTTGACCATATTAAAGTCAACCATAGTAAAAGAGCAAAGTTTTTATAACAATTCTGGTTTGCTTGTTGTGTTTTTTGTTGTTGTTTTGTTGTGGGGGTTTTTGTGTTTTTTGGTTTTTTTTTTTTTATATAGTGCTTGTTCAGACAGAAGGAATAAACACAATGAAATCTCAGGTAGGTATAAAGCCTGACATCTTATGCTTTTGTAAAAATGTGTCAAGGTTCTTCAAAGGGTGTTAGTTGAATCAATAAGTCAGAAGTAGAGGAGGCCTAAGGATAAGACTGTCTTTTTCAGTCTAAGATCGTTCTTATGCACACTCTACTTAAAATAATAAAATAAAAAATTGCACAGTTGGATGTCCAGTCTTTCCCAGTTCCCAAGTGGATTGTGATTTAAAACTGAAAGCAGGCCACCACCTGCACTGCTCTGCTGTTGTAATGAGGTACCAGGAGAATTATTTCCTAGGGAATTGTATGACTTGAATAACAGGCCTGGCTGGCTCTCTTACCCGCCTTGTTTTTAGTAATTCTGACTGTTTTTCCTGTTAGCAGCTTTCCTGAGCTGATACTGCTCTGTGGGGCTGGTGATCCGCAGTGATAAGAAATACAGCAAATAGTGTAAGGGATGAATAAAGAGAGCTGAAGTAGGGTGTTATAAATGGCAGTGCTTTTTTAGTGGTATTGTGGATTTCAGGGATATAGTGCTTTATATAAGTGAAATTTAGTGCCTGCCTGCCATCCCAGTCGTAGCCTAGACCACAAATATTGTGTCTGTGGGCTTTGTAAATCAGTTGATATTTTGCACTGGGAACAGCCTGTAAAAAGTCTTGGAATTGTTAATTAGGCAGCTCTGGTATATAATCAACACAAATCCTGGTGACTGATTCCTCAGTCGTGGAACAGGCTTGCCCCTGATGCAGAACAGCAGTGAAGGAAGCAGTCGGCAGCACCAAAGTGAAGAAATCTCAATGAGTTTAAGTTGTTGGGGGTTGGAGTTTTTTGTGGGCAGGCAGGGGGAGTGGTAGTAATGGGGTTTGGTGTTTTCTTTTTTCTGAATCTTCATGTTGTAATCTGCCACCTAGTTCTCCCGCCAGTCTGTCAGCATAGAGGTGGTGGAAGGGTGGTCACATCAGCTTGAGAAACCCGGTACTGTGTTCAGTTGATATGGTATTTATTGATGGTTTAAACTAATGGGGCACTGGCAGAGCTGAGAAGTGGCTGGAGGCAATGTTGGAAGCCTGCAGAAACAGCCTGCCCTGTAGACTTCAAAGAAAGGCAATGTAGGATGCTCCCTCTCAGAGGTCCATATCTGGAGCTCTGTAACTGCAGTGTGCAAAATGGTCTCTGAGTGTTTCTGTGGCCTTGCTGATGTAAGGTGTGCTCCTTTCTTGGGACTTGGGTTACGTGGAGGAGGACAAAGAGTCCTGGTTGTATTCAGTAGTAGGAGTGGGTCTAGCATTTGGGAAAGATGCTTAAAATGCCTTTCTCTCCCCATTCTCCTTTTCCTTTGCCCTGGCTGTTGGTGCTGCCTGTACCCCCCACGTACAACACAACACATACTGCCTGCTCCCTTCCTAGTGCTTTAAGTGGCAAAATCATTTGGTAAAGTCACAAACAAACACAGTGTTTTTCTGGAACATGTATCTGGTTTATTTTGGGTTATATAAAGGGCTGCCATTAGACGAGTCTCATCCCTCCAGTTAATCCAGCAGCACGAAGGCAGCGTGAGGGAGCTGCGGTTCGAGCACGAGGGCCCCGTGAGCGGCTCCCCTGATCTGCTCTCCAATCTTGGAACTCTTACATAATACATTTAAGACTGTTTTTTGAGTAATCTCTTTTGGGGTCTCATTTTGCATTCTTAAGTCTCCAGTAACAAAGAACTGCTATGCTCTTCCCTCGTGAAATCCTTTCCAGAAGGTACATATTATCTACTACAAGGCAGGGCAATGATGAGCATCAATTTCCACAGCAGAATAGAAGCCCGGGTTACAAATTACTATTTAATCCTTTTTGCGTCAAAGGACATGGTAATCCTTGTAAAATGTGCTCTAAGTCTTTTGCTTGGCTGTGTGAGGTTAAGGGACAAACACCAAAACAGGGATTCTCTTAAAAATCAAGACATGGCGAACTGTCTTTCCACATGAATTTCAGAATATATTTATGACTGTTTTTCAGCAACTAAAAATAAAGATGATGGGCTGATACCTAGGCTAGCAGTTTTCATGTCTCCATATGCTTGCTACTACACTTCTAGGATACAACAAGTGTCTGTCATGAGTGTTTTCTCCTGAACAGCAATAAAGAAGTGAGGGACAAAGTAAGCATTACTCAGATTTTATTTTTTTCCCCCACTTGTGAGAACATTTGCCAAAACTAATAAATCAGGAGGTCACTTAAGAATGTGAGAAAATTTGCTTTATTTTCTAAATCATCTTGTTATGAGTGTCAAGCAATGTGGTTTTCTAAGGGAGGGAAGGGTAAATAGGGTTGGGAGGGGTAAGGATTTACTGTTTGAAATAGCAGACTGATGGCTGCACAGTTTCCTGACCAGGTAGCTATTTTAAGAGGGGCAAAGTTTAATAGCTCATAAAGTTTAAAAAATAAATCCCACAGAGACCAACCTACAGTCCTTTGACTGAGACGATTATTGTCACAGCAAGTATGCTGTAATTTTTTAGATAAAAAGTAAAACAGGTTAGTTGTTTGGAACCAATAGCTTTATATGATTAGTTTATTCCATGTTTTTAATAATGACCTTTGTACTAAATCAAATTCTGTGTATTGGATACAGCCAGGCCCCCTTACTGTGTAGCAATCTACAGAAAAAACCTGAAGGTTAAGTGGTGACATACATGCAATATTACTAATGGGATGTATTGGGTAAGCAGTTGCTCTTCTTTTTAATGCAATGTGTAATATTCTACAGTAATAATCAAAATTCAAAAAAGAAGAGTATGACCAGATTAAAATCATAATCTCACACATTTAACTACTTGGTCATATAACCATTTTTTCACAGTAGGGTATTTTTGGTGCTAGATGCTAATTGCATGCTTGTGGTGTGACGTTGCATAATGCAGTGTCCTTGCTGTCACAAATTGGGCATCTTGCAGGTGAAAACTGTGCAGTGCGTCAGCTATTATGGAGCTGTAAAATGTTTATGTTGTAAAAGAAACCATACTTGCCCATTTTTTTGTTACCATCTTCTGTGACAAATTTGCACAAAGCAGAAATATTCTCGTAGTCTATCCAGCTGTTGTGGTTTTGGTAAGCCCAGAAGATGTCAAAAGTTCTGACAAGAACTTTCATAATTCAAGCAAAATGAATAATTTTTATTTCTTTATTTCTTGCAGAAAATAACACTTGAGCAAAGAGTCTAAGTCACCCTGGAGGAGGTCACTTCCCTCTGAGCTTTATGTGAGCAGCCCCATCCTATGAGGAGGAAGAGGATCTCTCAGCCTTCTTAGCTGCACCATGGGGACTACAGGTGACGACATGGCTTCGGTGGAGCAGAATGCCTCCTTGAACCCTCTGTGCTTCGAGTGTGGCCAGCAGCACTGGACAAGGGAGAACCACCTCTACAACTACCAGAACGAAGTGGACGATGACTTGGTCTGCCACATTTGCCTTCAGCCCTTGTTGCAGCCATTGGACACTCCCTGCGGACACACTTTCTGCTACAAGTGCCTAAGGAACTTTCTGCAGGAGAAGGATTTCTGCCCACTGGACCGGAAGAGACTCCATTTTAAACTCTGCAAAAAATCCAGCATTCTTGTTCATAAACTGTTAGACAAACTGTTTGTTTTGTGCCCCTTCTCTTCGGTGTGTCAGGAAGTCATGCAGCGATGTGACCTGGCGGCACATCTCAAGAACAGGTGAGAGGTGCAGATGCTTGCATTGCATGCTCCTTACATGCTTGGAGGGCCAGTTTGTGTAGCAGTAGACACTGAGAACAGGAAGGGGGAGAGGGTTGGTGGTGGGTTTTAATTTTGCAATAGAACACCATAGGAAATGGTAGGTCTGTAACTGTGTGCAGCTGGAGCACTGGATCTTCTTTTGGACACTGCGCTTCGTGCATAGTGAGGAGCACTTAGGGAGAGTCATGGGGAGAACAACATGATTTGTTAGAGGCCATGAACACATGGTTGAGCAGAAAAGGCTGAAGCAAACAGTGTTTATGGTAGGGATAACAGGCTGAAGAAAGAGAAAAAAATAGAGATTTGCAAGCCACATCTGCAAAGAGGAAGGAAATAGTGCAATAGGAACAAAATCGATTTATTTCACATTTTAGGAAAAAGCTTTAGCATGGTCTGGCATTGGCATAGATTGCTTGGGGTTTGTTGTGTATTCCCCACTTTCAGTATTGTTGCAGAACATGTTAAAGCATCCTTTGTCAGGAATGGGTACTGTAGAACTGAGTCTGCTTTAAGGTAGGCAGATGGACAGGGTATCTCTCGAGACTCTTGCAAGACCTATTTTTCTCTGTGTTAAAAAAAAAAAAAATCTGTTTACTGAACAGTTTGATGGTATGTCATGTGAGCATGCTGTAGTTTCTAGGATTTTTTGTTTGTTTTGATTGCTTATAGGACTCTACCAACTCCCTGTTAATGTCTGAGAAAATGATCAGTTCACACCAGTTTTGGTGTGGCTTTTGTGAGTGATTGTGTATCAGAGCCACATTCCAACATTACCTGCAACTAAATGTCTAACCATTAAGAATTTTAGAATTCTTTATAGTCCCTTAGTCTTCATGGTCTTTTATGGTTCTTTCTGCTTTATGCTGTTCTACCCTAAATATTTGAGAGGGGCCCATCATGGAAAGAGGGAAATAAGATTATTATAAGGCTGGATCAAATGATCCTAGAGGTCCCTTCCAACCTGGTGTTCTATGATTATCAAATTCAGATAGAATGGTACCTTATATTGTGCAGATTAGTGTGCTTTGTGCTTCCAGCAAAGGAATTGCTTCTGTACCATATGTGCAGTACGCTGCTACATGAAGATGGTTTGCTCTTCTCTGTAAGACAGTGCCATTTTTCTAATGGAAAAATGTTCAACTTGTTTTGAACATTTGACTTCTTTTGTTTCCTCTATAGGTCGGAGAATATTTTCAGTAAATAAATAGGGGTTTTAATAATCAGCTATTTCATTGCATGAGTCATGAATGAAAACTTGGACATACCAATTATGTTAGAACTAAAATATGGTGGAATTAGTGAGTCAGGGCTAAAAAAAATACACATATCTATACCAACTAACTTTAAACAGTTTAGACATTTAAGAAATTATAAGAGGAGTATAGTTAAGAATTACACAGAAAAAGAAATTATGTATTCAGAGGAAATACACCTAACTTTGAAGGATTCCGTACATTTGAATTGAATCTGCTGCCAGAATATATTCCCTGTGTACAACTCAATGCTGTTTGAAACCCTGTTCATTTAGCAGAAAAAGGTTTCAGAAAATTATTTAACTGTCCCTGCAAAAAAAGCATCAAACCCAGAAGAATAAGCACTGCATATATCCATTGTACACAGACAAAAGGCACTAGTGGAACCTAGTTCAATATGTGAGGGATTTTGTCAGCAATATTTATAAAAATAAGCGTATTGTCTGGCAGCTCTGTGTGAAAGTGGATGGTGCAAGTCCTAAGTTTTCTGGTTTCCTCAGTCACCAGATGCAATGAGATCTTTCCATTTCCATGACTTCATCATGGGCTTTGTTCTTACTTGCTTTGCTTTCTTTCAATTTTATACTATTTGTTTCATTCTTTATTAAAGCAGCCTGCATAAACTTCAGCAGTTGGCCATATCATGAGACTGTTCCATCATTTTTTAGTCATATCTGTGCCGACTCTTTAGGCACTCCCCACTGGGATTCAAAACCCTGTACCCAGAGGGAGGGACAGTGGTGGCTGCAACAGGATTGAGAGGGGTTTAGTTTCCTATCACTGACCCCAAAATTAGGGTGGTGTTAGCTGTGTGCCTTCTCTGCCCTCCCTCGATCTGGTCCAGTAGCAGTGGTGACCAGACAGATGTAAAGGTTTACCTGAGAGGTGCATGGACCTATCCTGTGAACAGCTTTCCAAGTCTTGGTCTTTATCCAGTTGGAGACTCTTGGAGACCATCCTTGGGTGCAGGTGGCATTGTGGAGGAGGGTGCTTGGCATCCCCGCGTTGTGTAGGTGTGTGTGTGGGCAAGTGCTCTGCAGAGGAGGGGAAGATCTTCTGCCCTACAAACAGCTGGTTCATCTCCATATTTGTGTCCTCTTCCATTTTCGCCACATCCAGAAGGCTTCTGAGTGTTCAGAGCAGGGGAGGATCTTTGATATGCAGGACATGCAGCAGCCCTATGGGCAGTGGTCGGCTGGGAGTTGCCTGAGTTTTGTTGCTCATTGTATCCACAGTGTGAAAGTGCTTGTAGGGTGTCCCTGTCACAGAGGTACTGGGACTAATGAGAAGCCTTTCTCTCTTGCTATTTTTCCTTTTTTTTTATTTCTCCACATGTTTCCCATATTAACTTAGGCTCTTACTTGTTTCCCCCAGGAATGTGATTTCTGAACTCTATGATGACTTGGGGGGAGTGGGTGAGGTCACCTAACTGTTCAATTTATAATCCTCATCTTAAGATGATTGGATTTTAATAAAAGGCAAAATGTTAGCAAGTTCCTGCTACACGTTTGAATCATCTTCTGGTTTCCTTCTGTCATTTTCCTCACCTTTTCAGTCCCTTTTTGTTTCTTGGCATCCATTTGAGTGTTATGAGGGCTATTTACAATAGGGTCATGTAATTTATTTGTACACAGAACACTATGTATTCTCACTTCAAGTATATATGAAATATTCATTTACTTAATGCACAAGGTTGTTATGAAATCTGAGTGAGCCAAGTCACTGGCTGTTCCTGTTTGTCGGCTGGAAAAAAGCTTTCAGCTGAAAAAGGCTGCTCATCTTCAATTCCTTCTGTTGTCTTGGTATGCTGATATGCATTTTGAGCACATGGTGATTTACAGTTTTCAATTAAGCTTGTTTGCAAACATCTGAACACCTGCAAATTATCACTGCTTACATAAACGATGGCAGCAACTGCATAGTTTGAATTCGATTCTATATGGATCGGTGAATCCACTGGGATTCTACTGCTGATTGTTAAATGTAGGAAATAAATAAAAGTTTCAGTATTACTAAAATTTGCAGCATAGATTAATATAAGCTAGTCTCAGCAAGCCCATACATGAGCTAGTTTGTATTTCTAAGAAATGCAGTATGGTTTGTTAGTTTTCACTGTCTAAAAACCTTCACACTGAGGTTTTCCAGGGTTGTTGTAATTGGCTCCATTTGAGAATAGAAGATGGAAGAAAATGTCACTGTATCTACCAGGCACCTCGGAGTGCAAGGTTACTGCAAGCTGCTCCAGTAAGAGGATAAGAGGCACAAGACACAAACTTGATGACTTCATGGTGACTAATTGCACTCCATGATACTTCATTGCATAAAGAAAATACTCTTGATTTATCAGTCTTTCAGTGTCATCACATTCACTTGGGAACTGTGGTTTTCAAAGTTAAACACAGTGCACATCATCTCATTTAAAGGAAAAAATACATGAGTAGTTTTGTGTTGTACTGTTTTTCCCAGTCACTTGGTATAGAAAGTCATTAGTGTTTATTAAAGCAGGTGGCTTTAATAAAGTTGATTTATCAGAAGGAATTTTTACAAAAAAATACTGAACTTTTCCATGCATGATTTTTAGTTCATTTAATTCTTATGGATTATTCAGACCTAAAGAAAATCCATTGTACAAAAACATTATGTAATTCATACTGAACTTCTCAATACAAGGGTTAGGTATTGCTTTTCTGTCAAATTTAGGTATAAATTTTCTGTCAAATTTAGGTATAAATTTTCTGTCAAAGGAATAGCCAAGACCCAAACACTTAACTTCCCAAAGCAGCACTGTGTTTTACTCTGAAATGCAGCTGTAATCTTGCCAGAATTACTGCTTAAGGTCACTTTTTGAGCAAAGTCTTATGAGGAGCAGCAAAGGCATTTGAGTTCCTTCTCTGCAGTCTTTACTTAAATTCAGATCCTGCTTGGAAAACAATTTAGTGCAACTGAGGCTATTTGGTGTGTTTGCTTTTATCAAACCTCTGGACTGGGCAGAAGCTGATGGCATGAGTTACAGTGAAATCTTTCTTCTCAGTAGTCAGTGAGGAAATGTGTTTTTCGAGCCCCTGCTGTTTTTCCATGGAGTATGCTGTAAACTACATCTTAATTTTGTATGAAAGCTCTTTTTATCTGCAGAGAGGGATTGCTGCTAGTGTTCCAAGAAGTCAGCTTTTAAATGAGAAACCCAGCCGTCTTGGCTAGAAAAAAAAAAAAAAAGAAAAAAAAAAAAAAAAAAAAGAAAAGAAAAAAAGAAACTAAAACCTTTCTTCTTCTATCTGATACGGATTAAGAGAAGGTGAAGGTAAAAGCTACACATAGTCAGAATCCAGAATTGAGCAAAAGCTGGTGCTGAAGGAAGGAGAGGAGAAATTTGACCACTCTGTGGATAAGTAATTGGTTGGATGGCCATACCCAGCAAGCTGTGGTCAATGGTTCAGTGTCCCAGGTGGGGGCAAGTGATAAGTGGTGTTCCTCAGGGGTCAGTATTGGGACCAGTGCTGTTTAACATCTTTCTTGGAGGCATGGGCAGCAGGATAGAGTGTATCCTGATGATAACGAGCTGTGTGGTGTCATTGACACCTTAGAGGGAAAGCAGGCCACCCAGAGGGACCTTGATAGGCTGGAGAGGATTGGCCAGGTGCAACCTGGGTGGCACAACCCTGGGCACAAATACAGGCTGGGGGTAGAATGGATAGAGAGCAGCCCTGCAGAAAGGGACTTGGTGGTGGTAGTAGATAGGAAGCTTGACATGAGGCACCAGTGTGTGTGCTCTTAGCCCAGAAGGCAAAAAGCATCCTGGGCTGCATCAAAAGCAGTGTGGCCCAGCAGGGTGAGGGAGGGAATTCTGCCCCTCTCCTCTGCTCTTGTGAGACAACACCTGGAGTACTGCATAGAGCTTTGGAGCCCCCAGCACAGGGGAGATACAAAGATGATCAGAGGGCTGGAGCAGCTTTACTGTGATGACAGGCTGAGAGAGTTGGACTTACTCTTCCAGTAGAGAAGAGAAGAGAAGGTTCCAGGAGAGATCTCATAGCAGCCTTTCAGTACCTGAAGGGGCCCACAGGAAAGCTGGAGGGGGATGTTTCATCAGAGAGGGTAGTGACAGGGCAAAGGGTAGTGGTTTTAAACTGAAAGAGGGTAGATGTAGGTTAGATATAAGGAATTTATGCTTCACCATGAGGGTAGTAAGATAGTGGAATAGGTTGCCTAGGGAGGTTGTTGATGCCCCTTCCCTGGAAACATTTAAGGCCACTCTGGATGAGCCTTGTGCAACCTGTTCTAGTAGGAGGTGTCCCTGCCCATGCAGGGGGGTTGGATCTTGATGATCTTTAGGGTCTCTTCCAACTCTCACCATTTCATGATTCTATGATACAACTCTATGAATATAAGAAGAAGCTCATTTTACATCCCAAGAACATCTGCCTTTTGGTATTTCTGATGAGTAACATCACTCAGTTGCTTTAGCTGGTTGTTTCAGTATCTCTACTCTTGAACATCTTGATTTATGCAAGAAATCAAATAATTTCTGGAAATTCTAAAAAACATTCTTGCATTACTTCTCACTTCTGGCCAAGATATCCTGGCTTTGTAGGTAGATACGAAATGCCCTTCCTGTAATACACATTTCAGTCTCACTCCAGCCCTCATTTATGCAATTTGTTTTATGAGAATGGATTCCTGTACTTGTGAAAACAATCTTCATTGCTTGGTTTGATCCTGAGACACCCATCTGTGTACATAACTTGTTTCAAGATTTAGTCCAAAATGCTCTTTATCCCAGATATTTGGCAAAAACAGTATTAGTGAGTGTGTGCAGCTTTAGAGATCTGTTGGCACTTGTTAACTGTTACAACTGCTGTATGGTTTTGCTGTTTGTGAATAATACATTCCTACTGCCAATAAAAATCTTTTTATGTTGCAAGTGGAAATGAAAAATCTGCTTATAGATGGGCTCAAATACCAGCAGTAGGCTCTTGTGCTTGGTAAGGTGGCATATCATGTTTTTAAAATGACATCCCATGAATTAGTATCTCCATCAGACAACTACTTTCCTGGCAATGCACTTACACTATACCAGGCTGAAATTCATAGTCTCTTATGATTACTGTTAATTTGTGAAAGAATCTGAGGCTTCTTTCCTTTTTTGCTTTTGTGCTTTGCTTTTTGCTGCACAAAAGGGATTCAGCTGATCTGAGTAGGTGTGCTCAGGAGGCTGTTTACATTTCTTGGTATTAGCCTTTGAAATGATAATTAAATATCATTGGCAAAAATAAACCTCAAATCTATATTTCACACGATGACTTTCATCACCTGCCAGGTGATGGTGGGGGAATGTGATCCCTGAAGGAGAGTGGGAGGGACCTGGCTGGGGTTTGGAAGGTTTTGACAGAAATGGGACACTTACAGAGGTGATTTTAATTCTGCTCTGGTTTGATACTGTTTAAAAACTAATAAATTTCCAAAGTGTGCTTTTCCATCTACACCAGGACCTTTGGGATCCACAGGCCTCGTGAACTGGCTGCAGCACAGTATTTTGATAGAAGATACTTAAGAAAGTATCAAGTCCAGAGAAGCAGTCCAGTAAGGCTCTGTGGGATTGAAGCATGATCCTCTGGCAGTATCAGCTTTCATTCACCTTTTTGCTGAAAGTGGCCTCTCCTATAGCAGAGGAGTTCAGAGAGAGCAAGGACGTGCAGCTTGGGGTGGCTTCATCCTAAACTCTTGTAGATCAGTATGGGAGAGCACATCCAGCAGAACTCCCAGTAGATGAGAGGTTTCCTCTGCAAGAGCATTTACCCCTTGCCATGTTGCTGCAGAAGTAAAAGTAATGTTGGAGATTGATCCTTTTATTTTCTTTTTTCTCCTATTGCCAGTGCCAAGATTTGCAGGAGTGTGAGCCTAACCCATCAAGTTAATGGTACTTTAGAAATTTTGAGGGAAGGGATTGCATCTCTCTTTTTCTTGGATTTTGGGATTTTTGTTTTGAGGTTGGCGTTATGAAATGGTCAAAGATAAAAACTTTCTGCTGAGTTACAGGTGAAACTCTCTAGTCTTTGGCCACCAGAATAAATTAAGACCAGCCATGTTTCTTAGCTGATCAGTCCCACTGTGGGACAAAATTTTACCTAATATATGTTACCTGAGCAAACCCAAAAGGTAGGGGTTTTTTTGTCATTAAAACCAGCAAAAATTTCTACATAAAACCTTTGAAATGGTTTTAATTTTTTGTGCTTTCGCTTTGTCAGCTTTGAAGAACAAGGTGACCAGTTGCCTTGGGGAAGGCCTTGAGAAATAATTTCATAAATGTATTGTTTCATAATGTAAACCATCTATAATTTATGTATTTATGCTTATTACACAGCACATTTGGGGTACCTTATGCCATTCTTCTAAATATACATATTATGATTTTTACTTGTATATAATTTTATGTATGTGTCACTGCTAGGGGTCACGGAAGGCATACAGGTGTCTATCATTAATCTTTGGGGCTGAATAACTTTGTTAACATTTCTTCGTGGGGAGATGGAGGCAATCTAACCATGTAATTATCAGATCCATTTCACAGAATGTCAGAACAGAATTATGGTTCTGAAAAAACTCCGGTTTTACAAATTAGAACATCACTAGACTTCTGCTGTCTTTTACTCTGTTAACACGTTTCTTCTCCTGTTGCAAACAAAAAGCATTACTTCTTTTGTTGTAACAATCTGTCAAGTTCCCAAATAAGGAGTCCTTCCAAGGACAGGGTTTCTTTTTTCTGACACTGATGTAGTATGAACATCTCCAGGTGGTCAGTAGCTCCAGAAGCAGGAACTTTAAGAAGTCCATCAAATACTGTAAGGAGGGAAATACCAGATGCTTGCAAAAGTGTCACACAAGCAGGTAGAAGATTGATGTCCACATCCAATTATTTACACATAAATATAAGAGTATTTGATAAATGAAGGCTTTTCATGAATTTGCAGCATTGCAGTCCTTCTTTTCAGTGAACTATTGTAGGATTTTAAACCTAAGCAAAAAAATCCTTGCATTAACAATAACAGGAACTCACAAAAATTAATTTACAGTGAAAAGAGCAAAATGCTGAGGGAGCATCAGTACATGAGGGAAAGCAAAAAATTGTACTTGTGTGAAGTCAGGAAGAAAAAGGGAGGTGAGGAAAATGAAACACAGTCTTACCAGTTCAAGAGTAGATGATGAGCAGAGCTGTTACTTGTGCTAAGCTTCTCAGACAAACTTCTAGACAAGCCTGTTTGGTCTTTGGCTTTTTTTCCCCCAGTATTCTAATGCTTTGGTTGCAATATAGCTAAGAAGTTCATCTCTATTTTCTCCACTAAAATGACCCCAGGAAAATATGATCCTTCCTTCTCTCTTGGCTCACTAAGGTCTATGGAGATTGTTTCAGTGGAGATTGTCTCCAGATATATCTCTGAATGGGTCTTCTCATGTGGGTTTTATGGCAGTCCAGTTTAATCTTTTCAGCAAGGTTATCTTCCAGAAACTGGAATGTACATAACAGAGAAAGTCCAAATTACACAGCATACCTAGTTCATGGCCAAAAATATATGTAGTAGTTTTGTGAAGAAGGGCACTATTGTTTTGTGTTCTGGCCAGGAAAATATATTTTGGGCTTAAAATGCAGTGTGCTTAAAATTTCTTATGATAAGATTAAAGCTGTGGCTTTGAAGAAAAACTCTCTGGAAGTGTTCAAGGACAGGCTGGATGGGGCTTTGAGCAACCTGCTCTAGTGAAAGGTGTCTCTGTCCATGGAAGGGGTTCAACTAGATGATTTTAAGTTACTTTCCAACCCAAACTGTTCTGATGCTGTAAGATTGATTCTGATTAAGTACTCAGGCATTTTGTGCTACAGACATTACTGCAGACTTGAAGCATGGTATGAATGTTTTCTTTGCAGATGTCCTGGGGCTTCTCATCGAAGGGTAGCCCTGGAGAAAAGGAAAACAAGCAAGCTGCAAGCAGAAGTGGAGGGCGAGAGTGGTCCCGGTGGGCCGGAGCAGCCTAGCAGTTTATCTCCGGATGCAGATCAGGGAATAGTGCCAGCCGAGCAGAGCTTCACCTCACCTGCTCTTCCCACCTGGACAGATGAGCCAAGCATCGACAATCCATCTTTTGAAGAGAACACAGTAGCAGACAGTATGTCATCACTTACATTCTCAAGTCTCTTCTATCAGATGTGGAAACATTCGTGGTGTCAGAGCTTGTCTCTTGCCAACCGTGAACACACATCTCCATCATCTGCTCTTTTCTCTCACATTTCCTGGAGACATATTAGTGGGTTTCTGCTAAGTGCAAGTATAGAGCTGGGATAAGGTCACAGTAAGGAAGAAATATCTTGGAGTGTGTGCTAGGTATCATGATGTGGTATATCATCATTTATCATATTATGGTGCAGTAGTTCATGCTCATCTACTAGTGGTGCTGGCCTCACAACAAGATGGAAGGAGTGTATTTTCTGTAAAATTACAAATTTTGCTTTCTAAGATGAGATTTCTTTTCCCTCCTTCCCTGCCTGGATCAGTAGCTTTCCCACACATGGAGTGCTCCTCCTGCTTGGATGAAAAGGCAGCTGAGTAGCTCCTCCATCCGTCTGCATCGAATGAGCAGTAGCTTCTCTAGCATCTGGGCTTTTAGAGAGGAAGCACTGAGCCTTACCACAGAGGAAGGTGGTCCATTCCCCTTCCTTCTCCTCTGTTTTTGCCATCCTTTACTATCCCCCTTTTTCCTCTTTAGTTGTCTCCATGTTAACTTGGAGACCCAGTAACTCAGTAGCAGCTCCTAGAGCAGCTGTAAGACTGGCTAATGAAGAGGTGTGAGCAACTCATGCACCATGGGGTAACCCCAAAATACATTTGCTTCATATCACTTGTGAATATCCAAGTGACCCAATTGGAAAAGAAGTATATGAAATTTACTACAAAGCGCAGTAGCCAAAAGGTTTGGAATATAATTTTCCAATACAAATAACCCCATTTCAAGAAGCATGGATGCTACTAAGATATTAGAGAGCCGTTTCTAATGAGCTAAATGTTCCAGCAAGTAGTGGAACTAATCCAATTGCACTTGTTTGGTTTGTTAAACCATTGTCATGTGGCCTGTCTACGTTGTCCTTTGGTGGTTTGCTTTATTGACAGTGCATGAAGTATAAAGGATATTAATCATCTTTCTTTTTATAAAATAATTGGCAGCAAATCAACAGCCACCTACCTTGCCTGAAGGAGAGATCACTACTATTGAAATTCATCGCTCCAATCCTTATATCGAATTAGGAATTAGCATAGTGGGTGGCAATGAAACACCTTTGATCAACATTGTCATTCAAGAGGTTTATCGAGATGGGATCATTGCTAGAGATGGAAGACTTCTTGCTGGAGACCAGATACTTCAAGTATGGAACCTGATTATGTATTCTGTCTGCTTGCTTTCCATTCGCTCCTTGCAGAACTGCCTGTTAAATGAGATGGGAGATTTTACATGTCAAGCTATGTTCTGTAAATGTTAGCTCTGCAATTATCAGTTGGAATGCAAATTAATATTCAGAGCAGTGTCTGTTGTTCTAGCATTTGTGGCTGTGTTGCTTTATGGTTTTTGTTGCACCAGTCTATAGAAATATTTTTCCTCCTTAGTATCTCTTATCAATATTTAAAACACAGGTTTATTTTTCTGTTTTTAAATGTTGTGGGACTTGGTCTTTTTTCCAACTTTATGCATGCTTTTTGAAGGAACCCAGGGCTACTTCTGGCTAACAAGTTGGTGTAATTCGTCCTGTATAAAAAACAGTTTGTGGATTTGTAAGTGAAAGTAAGGCTGACTTTATCTAAAGTAGTATTTTAATCTGGCTT
This sequence comes from Heliangelus exortis, assembly GCF_036169615.1. Lineage (NCBI taxonomy): Eukaryota > Metazoa > Chordata > Aves > Apodiformes > Trochilidae > Heliangelus > Heliangelus exortis. The sequence continues at coordinate 20,381,142 of NC_092422.1, read as the reverse complement.
CACTGTTAGGGTTAGCTTATAGGATGCTATAGCCTGCATCTTTCAGTGTGTGATAAAGAATAAGTGATATTCTGCATCATTTGAAGCAAGGTGCTCTAAATATTTTTTTTTAAAGTAAACAAGCAACTACTATTTAAGTTGGTTATGGGTGAGTGTCTATTTTTTGTTATGGTTTAAGTAATTTGCCACAAATAGTGCAAAAAAATCAAATTCTATTTATTTTTCAGGTTTAATCTTGTATTAGGGGAAGCGGGTTTTTTTGTAGGACTTGAGAATGGTAGCAGCTGATTCTATATAAGCAAGACAGTTCTCTAGGTTTTTTCTATTTTTAATCATTACACCTGAAAAAAATCTTATCAAAATGACTTCAGTAATGATGTTTGAATTTGATGTGATAGTCTGAGATAAGTCCGAAAGTAGTATCAGCCTCTTTCATTTCACTTTTTTGAAATCAAGCCGATAGAAGCAGAATAAATACTGTAGTTACCATTGAAATGAAATCAGTTTGCACTTCAGAAAATAAAATCCCTTTTGAGAAATGTGCCTTTTGCCTCTCTTGGAGGGTCAGCATAGTGGCTGGCCAAGGAAGTCACCCAGGAGGTTTCCAAAATGTTGCCTTTTTAACAAGCAAACACTGACTGAATGCTGCCTAATTTCTTAAGATACTCAAGAGCTCTCCTCTATTGCCAGAATAGGGAGCTTGAGCTCCAGTGAAGCTTTGGAAACCCTTGCTGTTTGAGCAGGTGTCAATTAAGTTTCCAAAGCTGTAAGTGGCAATAAATTACCTATAAATAAGATTTAGAAACTGTATTAAGTCTTCCCTTTCAATGTGCTGGCACTGGGGCTTTCAGGTGGGGGTGTCCATCATCCTATCACACCGAGGAAGAAGAACAGGAGGTAAAAGCCAAACTTTTTGGAAGATTATTGCTTTTTTAACCTGTGCAGGTCCTGAGCCATAGTATTAAAATAACCAGTCTGGATCTCTGCCACCTGTAATTAAGTACAGATAGATGCAGCTCAGTGTACACACAGGAGGATATTTCTGAAAATGTCTTCAAAGGCTTTTATGAGCAGTACAGTACTAAAAGAGAGCCAGGAAGGACTGCGAGATGAAACTCAGCATTTTCTTGCCCAGTCATACAAGAAGTATTACCCTTTCAAGATCTGAGGGAACAGCATTTAGTAACAGCTACATAAAAGCGTGCGTTGTCTGCAAGGTGCCTAACGTTTTCAAAGTGCTTGACAAATTTTCCCTTTTTTTATGCTGGACTGTGACTGTAATTCATGTAAACCATGTCCTAATGAGAATCTCTTTCCCCAAGAAACGCTAAGGCTGTTTTATTCTGAAGTTGTGAAGTGTCTTGTAGAGCTAAGAGTTATATTCTATTGCATATATTCTTCTGTGCCCTTTGAATGCTTCCATATTTTTTGTATTTGCTTTAACTAGCAACAGCTAAAAATAAAACTAGATTTCATTTAAGGGTTCTGACGGATGAGCTCTGGAGGGTTTTGAGGGGTGGCAGCTCTAAATGTTATTTCTCCTGGCTGTGCCTCTTCTACCTCCACCCAAGGTCACAACCCCTGTCTTAGAGCAGCAGCAGGGCAGGACACAGCCCTGGTTTAGTGTCCAAGCTTAATTTGTGGTGGGCATTGGGCTGGAGATGGAGGTGGCTCAGCCCCTGCTGCCCCTTCATCTGAAACCACCACAGCCAAACGGTGCCCCTCTCACAGCCTCTCAGCTCAGATGCACCAGGTAAATGTGGCAGCTCTTGTACATAGATTTCTGGGTCATTTCTCTTCCTATTTTTTTTTAACTGTTAATATTGCTACTAGGTGGTGGGAAGATGCAAGTTTGTATTTTTTACTTGCTTAGGTTGCAATGGGGAGCATTAAAAGGCTTAAGGTAAGGCAGGTCCATTTGATGCTGGTTTCTATATGCTGAGGTTACAGGTCAGGGGTTCCTCTATCAGGGCAAAACAGTACATGCTAAGGATGAAGGTCTAGTGTTAACTTTGAAGCCTTTCTTACAGAAAAGGGCAGATACTGCTTTTGTACTTTTTTTTGTGTGGTATTTCTCTTTTCTGTCAAATCTCATTGCACTGTCTATTTTTATCGTTGTAGTGCAAGAAATGACTGAAGTTTACTGATCACTGTGTTAGTCAGCCACCTAAAAAACACAGTTCTTGTTTACAGAGGGGAAATTTAATCTTATTTTTCATTTAGAGCTGAATTTTGACTGATACAGGCTGTAAGTCTAAAATTCTCATCTAGCTGAAGTCAATGGAAAATCTCTTAAGTTCATGCTGGGACTTGATAACTAGTACAGCCACCTTTTTCTATGGTCCTAGTGAACAAATTTCATTTTTCTGGTTTTCAAGATGGTTTTTGTTTTTAATTTTTTCACATCATAGGAGTTATTGTTATATTGTTAGACAAGCTTTCTTCAGAGATTTAGATGTATTATTTTGATAGCTATTATTGTGTATTTTTAAGTAGTGCTGAGCTTGACACTGAAAGCACAGGCAAAACTAACAATGTAAAGGTCTAAGGAAGACAAGTGTAGGAGATCAGGAGAAGAAAAACCCTGAACTGTGATGGCAGAGGGTGCTCACTGTTAGAGAGATGTTGTCACCTTTGTGGGAAAAAGCCTCAAGTAGCACCAGGGAAGTTGTAGATTGGGTATTAGAAAAAATATTCACCCAAAGGGTTATCAAACACTGGAAGAGGTTGTCCAGGGAAGCCATTGAGTTGGCATCCTTGGAGGTGTTTAGAAGACACATAAGTGTGCTGCTTAGGGACATGGTTTATTGGTGGAACATTAGTAGTTGGACTGGATGACATTTTTGTAGATTTTGTAGATTGAGCAGTCAAAGCAGGTTTACAGGGAGAGGGGACAGAAGGATGAGAGAAGAATCCTGGTAGGATCAGATGCGCAGGTTGTTCCCAGGGGGCTATTTTTTCAGTGAGCTCCAAATTCAATTTGGAAAGCACTTCGTTTCCGTAACGAGGAGCAGCGTGAAAACACCCTTCTGATCTCCTTCTTGTTGTCGTTGTTGTTTTGCAGGTCAACAGCTTTGACATAAGCAACGTGTCCCACAACCACGCTCGGGCGGTGCTGTCGCAGCCCTGCTCGGTGCTGCACCTGACGGTGCTGCGGGAGCGGCGTTTCGGCAGCGGGCGCCCACACGGGCACGCGGAGCCCCCCGGCTGCCCACGGGAGGACAGCTTCCACGTCACCCTGCACAAGCGCGACTCCAGCGAGCAGCTGGGCATCAAACTGGTACGCAGGACGGACGAGCCGGGAGTTTTTATCCTCGACCTCCTGGAAGGGGGGTTGGCCGCTCAAGACGGCAGGCTCTGCAGCAACGACCGTGTGCTTGCCATCAATGGACATGACCTGAAGCACGGGACTCCCGAGCTTGCTGCTCAGGTTATACAGGTGATTTGCATTCTCTGCTCCTTGCCTCAGCTTTATTTCTTGGGCAAAGCTTGCCCTGGACACAACAGTATTTGTAATGCCTAAAAGCCCGCAGCAACGCTCTGTACTGTCTTTTCTATGCTCAAAATTATGCTGCAAAACAGGGTCTGCTTTGGCACCAAGCAGATGAACTTCACCTCCTTACAAGTGAAAATTGCATTAGTCTTCTCTGGCATGCATCCTGAAAGTTAGAAGGTTGTTCCTATGAACAAGGAGAGTACCATGTAGCCTGTAGCTTAGCAGGGGGAAAAAAAAAAAAAAAGAGGATTATTATCATTATTATATTTATGTATCTCCTGTAGTTTTAATTTCTCACTAAGCTGTATAAAAGTGGGCTTTGTTTTGTATTGATTTGCCTTGTACATGGAATTTGGGTTGAAACAGGAAAGTGTAATAAAACTCATGGTTTGAGTTTCTGAGAAAGGGCTATTTCAAATGTATAGTCTGGACACAAATATCACCCAAATGCAGCCTGACATATGACCCTTCCCTCTTCCCGCAGGAAAACCTTTACTCCTTGTCTTTGTCCCCATCAGGAAACAGATGCAGCACATTGCAGCTTTCTGCTAATGAAATGGTGGTGAAAATTGCCCTGGTTATAGGAAAGTTGGGATAGACTCATTCTTGTGCAGTTGTTTTTGCTTGACCCAGCACCATGTAGATAGCTGGGATACAAATGGGTTGTCAGTATTTATTTCAGGTATCATTTAATGGCTTCTGTTGTAGTTAAAGGAAAATAACAATGATCTTGGGGACTGTAATTTCAGCTTCCTGGTTTTTGGATACAATGAAGTGGTCAGAATTTTACACAGGGTAACCTTGATCTTGAGGTATGTTTCTTTGGCAGTAGTAAGAGTTGATGTTTAATTTAATATCTGATGCCTGAGTCTCCTGATATTCCCTAAAGTCTGTAATTCGATATGCATCATCTTCTTGGAAGTCTCATTAGGAAAAAACAGAGGTGCTGGGGGCTTTTTATCAAAATCTGCAGAACCTGGAGCCATCATATGGGCATTTCTCTCTTTTATTGCTACATGTTGCAGAAGTTTGCAAAGGCTGCAAATGGAGTTGAGTGATTTTTTTAGTGTTTGAGGCTTCTGCACACAAAGTGAGAAGCAGCCCTTTTTGCAAAGGATTTACAGCTGCTGCAGATGTAATGCCAGGGGAAAAGGAGGAGTGTTAATATCCCCTCCATTCTGGGGGGAATTTCAACAAGAAACAAGCAAGGGACTGTTCAGTCTGAGTGCCTCCAGGAACTGGAACGCAAGTTCTGCTGTCATCTTTTTCCATGTTTCATCTCATTTTTTCTTTCTTCTCTGCTAATAAGCAATATACTATCAACTTCATTACTTTCTTTTACATATTCAACAGGCTAGTGGGGAGAGAGTGAATTTGATCGTCTCCAGAGCCCTGAAGTCACAGACAGTCAGTATTATCCGAGACATGGGGACTCACAACAGCAACCCACACCAACACCAGTCCCAGCAACTGTTTCACAGCAGACCCAACTCACATAAGGTTGGTGTTTCTCCTTCTAAAGGGCAGAAGCACAGGTTTAGTCATGTGGTGGTGTGTGTAGCAAGGCAAGATTGAAAGAATGGGTTATATTGGCTTCTTGACCTACTTTTTTGTTTTAAAAAGAAAAATATTGCTTCCAGGTACTCAAGTCCTGCATCCTGTCTGGAGTGGGAACAAAAAATACACAAATAAACAGCTTGTCAATGTTTTTTTGGATTTGCTGACTTCAGTGAAAGCAGCAAGTTCTCTGAGCTTGTACAGCTGTAGTGGTTAGACCTTGGCTCAGACAGTGGCTCAGGTGTTACTGGTGTGTGAGAGAGCTGTCATTTGAGAACATTACTTTTTGTTGCTGCAGTGCTGGTACAAGCAGCAAGGACAGGTGATGTGGTGCACACTATTCAGCCTGTAAAGAGCGTGTTGAAGGGATGTGTCATTGTGGAATAATTACTGGAGGTGACTTACAAATTATGCTTACATTCACCTTTTAAGGAAAGGTGCAGCATTGAAGCAGGCTGGATTGCAGCTAATGTGCAATGAGTTTGTACCATGGGGATTCCCTAGGCAACCCTAGATGTTGGCAACATCAGGGGAACCTGGTGTGCTAACTCTAAGAGAAATTGCATGGAGCATGGAACAGAGGGGAGACACTGTGGCCAGGCTCTGTGGTAACAATGGGATCCTGAGGTACTATGGAACTGGTAAGCTGCATATTTAAGACCCTGGGCAAACAGTCTGTCACCTTTTGACAAAATACTGTCTTTTAGGTGAACATTTCTCATTATAATCTCATTACAATACTGAAACACACCTCCATCCCAAAAGCAACCCACCTCTAACCTGCAACCACCCCTCACTGAGCTTGCACTCTGAATTTTCTGTAGTCTCAGCAGCCTGGTCTAGTGGAAGGTTTCCCTGCCCATGGCAGGGGAGACGGAACTAGATGAGCTTTAAGGTCCCTTCCAACCCAAACAATTCTATGATGCTGTTGGGAGGATTTACATGTGTTGCTACTATTTTCTTATAAAGTCTATGTAATTTTAGAAAAGAACAGATGAGACTCTAAGAAGCTTGTTTTCCTCCTGAGGGATGAAAGTGAGATTCCCAAATACAGTTGTTGGCTGTTAGTACTTGTCACAACATTAGGCTATATCAACGCAGTGATTACAGCTCATCTCTGTCAGAGCTTGATATCTGTATAGATACTCAGCTGTATCTGCCTGCATGGGTTTTGTTCATATCACAGTTCCCAAGCTGAACTGTTGGCTGAGCTGAATTCCTTCACGTGTCAATACCACCCATGGCCTTCTTCAAAGTTGGAGGTCCTGCATAGCTACAAGTGGGCATTTCCCATGTTCAGACCTGTTATATCTGCCTCTCTCTCATTAACCTACAGCTGGCTTAGAAGTCTTGTGGCTTTAAAAATGTTTACATAATTATTTGACAGCAGGCAGTTAGTCCTAAAGACTGAATATGTAAGAAGGAGCTGTCTTTGTAATCTGTAGTGTAAGTGATTAACATGGCTGTATGAGGAGCAGAGACAGTCAGAGGGAACTTGTGGCACTGGAAATAGAATAAAGCAGTGTTGCCATTTTCCAAGAGAAGACAGGAGGATAAATAAGTATTTGTAGTTGAAAGAATCTCCCAGGTTATTTCTTGTATTATTTTGGATGCCTTGCAAAGATTCTGTTGATTTAAGATTCTACTTATTTGTGCAGTGCTTTGAATGTATCACAAATAGCCTGAAGAGGAAGAGCATTAGTGAATGAAATATACTCTGTTTCAGCTTTAGATCCTTTTGATGAAGCAAAACTAAATACAGGCTAAAATTTATAATTCAGTCGTTAGAAAATGAAATGCAGAATCTCTTCTTGCTTCAAGTTTGGTTCTTTATTGTAATCATTAGGCTTTCTGCCCAAGGCACCCCAGCCTATAGCTTCAACTGGCCTTAGTTACTTTGTGATCTGTGAGATTCTGCACACCAGCTGCAAAAGAAATCATAGTGTGTAAAGGCTTTAAATACTCTCTCTTTGTCAGCATGAAAGCACATGGATTTCCATTTCTCAGGAGTTTCTTTGTAATTCTGGGACATACTCTACAGACAAACAGCATAAAGCTGATATTCAAGAAGACATCTAAAGATTTGTTTCTGGTTCTATCCAGTCTTTTGGACATGTAGCCCAGTCCTGAAATTTTGCCTATTCTCATGTAGCATCGTCCTGAAGTGAGATGTTCAAGATGGGCCTTTATAAACCTTCTGTCTGTATTTAAGAATCTACATAAGTGGCTTTTTTTAGTTGTTTGTTTGTTGGGGGTTTTTTCTGACCTGGAGGAAATCCAGACAAAGCCAATTTGCACTACTTAGTCCTTCTAAACCATTCTGTTAAAGTGCCAAAGGACAGCTTTGAGGTGTATTTAGTTGTGTTTCATTCTGGTTTGTTTTGGTTTTTTTAAAACTTTTAACAGTGCTATTTATCTTTGTCAAACAGGATCTCTCCCAGTGTGTTACATGCCAAGAAAAGCACATTACTGTGAAAAAAGAGCCACATGAATCTCTGGGAATGACAGTGGCAGGAGGCAGAGGCAGCAAAAGTGGCGAACTGCCCATCTTTGTGACAAGTGTGCAGCCTCACGGGTGTTTGGCAAGAGACGGACGGATTAAACGAGGTGGGGCTTGGCTTTCCTGGTGGCACGGGTGGCCTCTGATTGCTGCTGATGAGTACACTCTCTGGAGTCAGGAGGTGTCAAAAAGTCCATTCACAGATGTGGGGAAGGGCTTTGGATGCTTTTCTTTATGTTTCAGTAATGGAAATAGAGTTTAGTATCACACTTCCACCTTTTCTAGGAGAGGGTTGTTTAGAGAAAGATAGCAGGGGGAGAGGATAAAACCAGGAAATGTCTGATTAAATTCTTTAAAGCTTATGGTAATCCCCTGAGCTGAGGGTCTGGTGCTTTGTACCATAGTGCACACATCCTGTTTTTCTATTTAATGTGATAGGTTGGGCCCCACGTCTCTCTGAGGAATCTCTGCTCCTCAGTGTGTTATCTGAACAGCAGAGATGCTCTGATGACAGGCTGCAGCTTACCTGTGCTAAGTTTATCCCCAAAGCTGTGTTAGTGGGAACTCTCATTCCTGAATGTTCTCTTGTTCTTTGGATAGCTTGCATTTGACAGTCTTGAGGGATGCTACAGCATCCATCCATGATCCTTGGCTATGGAGAAGGAAACAGGGAGGTGGAGGTTAGACTTGGTGTAGGTGAAGGCAGTTCTGCCTGATCAATAGCAAAGCATTTGGTGACAGAAACATTTTGTGCTATACGTGAAACAAAGACTGCTAAGGGGATCTCTGAAAATCAGAGTTCGCAGAATTACAGATTGTTTTAGGAAAGAAATTTAGGAAAAAAACCAAACTTGACAGATTGTGCATTTAAAAAGAACAGTGTGGGAGCATCCACGTATGCTTCTGAAACAGGGAGATCTACACCCACATACCAGAGTCTGCTTTCTTTTTCTGTACTACTATGAAAAACATACTTGATGCAAGAATCGCAATTGCTCTTTCGTTATGTAACATTAAAGAATCAACAGCAGTAACAAAAGTGATTTCAAGTTAAGCTGCACTTCAACTTTAGCTTTCCCTGGGAGGAAAAAGCTTTTAAAAAATGAGTCTTGTCCCAACTGTGACCCAGTTGCTTTGTTTTATCTGGCTTTCATCAGCAAGTGAGATATTGTGGGGCAGAGGAGACTGTCACTGCTTGGACAGTAAATAATGTTCTTGTTTTCATCCTGAGGCTTTTAAGAAACATTCTGAAATAAGATGAAAATTGTGGCAATCTTTTAAGTGGCTTCAACTCTTTCCAGATTATATTTGTAGAGATGCTCGTTCTTTCTTCTAATGGACTGTTTTTTGTAACCAACCTTTCCGGTAGTTTTTGAATTCCATTTTGCTCTCCTAAGTAACAAGAAAGACAAAGCAAAATGTTTAAATTTAGGGTGGACCTGAGATCCAGCACTGGTAACAGGTGACCTAGTGGCATCTGCAACAAGCAGTTGCAGCTGAGATAATGAAGTGCTCAGGTAATTTCTACCTCAGATTTGATTTCAAGGCAACACACCACGGAAATGACAGCATTTGATATGTTATGTGGAAATAAATGCTGCTGATCCAGCATAATAGCTCAATACGTTAATGTTTCAAACCAGCAGTGTAAGGCTTTTCACATTCCCAGGCTGTTTAGACTGTCTCAGCTCCCAAAACTACAGTGTTAAAGGAAACACTGGTGAGAGAGGTGCTGTCAGTAGGAGCAGCTCTGGAAGACCAATGTATTCCCCCTTGTGCCTCTGAACAGGTGATGTGCTGCTGAACATCAATGGCATTGATCTGACAAACCTAAGTCACAGCGAGGCAGTGGCCATGCTGAAGGCTAGTGCTGCCTCCTCTGTGGTTGCCCTGAAAGCCCTGGAAGTCCAAATTGTGGAAGAACAGCCCCAGGCTAATGAAGAACAATTGAGCACCATCAGTGAAAATGAATATGATGCCAGCTGGTCACCGTCATGGGTCATGTGGCTGGGACTTCCAAGGTATGGAATTAATTGATAAAGTAATTAGCTACCTGTTTTAAGCTAAGCCCAAGAGGGACACAAAAGCAGCACATCTGCCCTCATTTCTGCCTGACTGAACCTCTCAGCTATATTGGGTTGGCAGTGTGCTTACAGAGAGAGCCGTGGTGAGGAGCAATGTTTCCTTAGGAAACTGGAAAATTAATACAGTTTGTTCATCCCTTCACAAACCATAGTAACTACCCATGTTTGTTCTTACTGAACACAAAGCCATCTTTTCTATTGTTTAACCATATTGTAACTTCTTGTAGAATGCCTAGAACCAGAGAGGTTATTAATAAAAAAAGGACATATTTACCCGGGTGTCTTTTTGCTAAACTGCTATCTAAATTTACAAGGCAAAATATATGATTTTAGAACATGGGATCAGACTTGCTATTCTGACAGACTCTTGATACAGGTCTCTTGCACACGGATGAGCCTGTAGTTACAAATCCCCATGTTTTTTTAATTTATTTTTTTCAAGAGCCCACTACCATCTCTGCCAAACACAAAAACTGCTCAAGATTTGCAGCAAGTTCCCTCCTCTTGACTAACCTGCAGTCTGCTGGACATCACCATGTTTCATTTTTACTCTCCTATTTTTCACTGTCTTCAGGCTACAACTATAAACTCATTCTGGCATTACTTGCTATCAAGAAGAGCTCCCACTACAGCAAATAGTGTTATTAACTTCAGTCAGGGCATGCAGGTTAATTCCTCTCCCTTTGATGGAGTTACCAGGCTTGTAGATCAAGCATAAAACCACACAAAGAACCAGGCATACTGTCAGCAAAACTGCAGTTGCTTGCAGGTACCAGAACCACACTTTGACCCTCCCAAGATTTCATGATTTTTTTTTCATTTAGTTTTCTGAGTTTTACTATTAGTTAATTTCTCTTCCATTCAGGTATTAATGAGTTTTCTAATCACAATAAAGAGCTCTCAGTGTTGGTAGATATACTTGCTTTCTATGCTCCAGAAGTTGTTTATTGCTTTTATACTACATGTGCCCATGCCTAGCTCCTAAAGTTATGCTGTGCATTGAGCTGCTGCTTTTTAAAGGGAATATTGCACTTAAGAAAAGAATTTGGCATAGTTTTTGCCCATAAGTTAACTTTTGTGTGATGGGTTTTTTTCTTTTTTTCTTTTTTTCTTTTATTTTTTATATTTTTTTTTATTACAGTCATTGCCAACTTCATTGGCAAGAATTAATCTTCAGTGTGGGAGATGACATATACGAGTACATTCAGTGAGGCATAATCTGGATTATTTACATTCTGTGTCATCATAAGGGATTTTTTTCTGTTACCATAAGTGTTTTCATTAGTGGTGATGCATCACCTCAGAGGTAGAGAAGATGATGCATGGATTTTTAGATCTTTACTTAAATTAGAAAAAGCCTAATCTGGCTGGAGGTGGAAGAAAGATGTACTGAATTTTTGATGTGCAAACTAAACACATTAGGGATTCATTTTCCACCCACATTCTTGCCACCTGTGAAATCCCTGAAATGCCATTCTATTACTGTCAGAGTTTGCAGAGTTAACTGTGTTTAAGTAATTATTCTAGCAATGCATTATTTCTTTTAGAACACTTCCCTGTCTCTAGATTGTGGGTTTTTTTTTTTTGTAATGGGTTCGAATATTGCAAAATTACCGAGGGACCAGAAGTCTAATCATCTCTCCTGTTCTCTTCCACGCTTAGCATGGTGGCAATGATGAGACAGCAGGTGTTGTGCCTACTATAAAAATATCTACATGAAGTATAAATGTCTTTTTTCCCTTGTTATCCTGTGCTTCCATTTCCCAGCTGCCTACATAGCTGCCACGACGTAGTGCTGCGGAGGAGCAACTTAGGGAGCTGGGGTTTCAGCATTGTTGGTGGCTACGAGGAGAACCACACAAACCAACCTTTCTTCATTAAAACTATTGTTCTGGGAACTCCTGCATACTTTGATGGAAGATTAAAGTAAGCTAAAATAACTATATTACTACTAATAAAAATAATAACAGCAGTCATAATAGCAATCGTTATAATCATCATAATAATAGTAGTAATCATTAATAATAGTAATCATCATCACTCTGAATTAGTTACGTGCTGGTGCAACTAATTGCCTAATGAAATACACTGCAGCATCCTGTGCTGGGGTAATCATGCAGGCCAATAGTCCTCTGCTGCCCTGATGAGTGTGAGTGAGGGAAGTTTGGGGTGTTTCTGCCAGGGAAAGGGTGTCTGTCAGATGTGCTGGCACCTCTACCCTCTCCTGTCCTCCCCAGCTACTGTGCTGGTGTCACTTGCTCCCTGCTCCATCTCCCTGTTTAACTCTTCTTTAGATCAAGAGACACTGCAAAATGTACATGTGCAGGACTGGCTAGTTCATAAAGTTTTGTCTTCCTAGAGAACAGCTAGAAAATTAGAACTTGGTTGTGTTCTGCTCCATTCTTTCATACAGCCTTCTGAAGCCACTGCTGGAAACTCTGGTACTGAAAATGGGTGCTGCTGGTTTAATGGAAGGGCAAAAAAGTAGCTGAATAAGGTCAGGGTCAGCTAACAGCCCCTTGCAGTATCTACAGGGAGATTATCAAGAAGGCAGAGCCTGGGCTTTCCACACTGGTGCAGGGCAAGAGGACAAGAGACTTGCTTACATCCCAGCACAAGCTGAATGTAAGGTACAAACTAGTTATAAGGTGAACTTGCTTTCCCAGGAGGATGGTCAGGTAGTGGCACAAAGTGTGTGGTCTCTGCCCTTGGAGATTTCTTGAGACTCATCCGGATAAAGCCTGGAGAAACCTGCTCAAATGTCACAGCTGACCTTGCTTTGAGCAGATGATGGGATGAGAAACTTCCAGAGGTCCCTTCTGACCTTAAAGATTGTGTGATTCTACTTACACATGATGTTTTGGATGCAAACCATATAAATATTTAATGCATATATGCATCTTAGCCTTGTGTAGGAGTAGTTCAGAATTAGGACTTTAAATTCCTGTTAAAGGTTCTTTTGTTCATAAACTGCTTTTTCGGGATTTTTTTTTTTGTGAAGGCATCAGTAAAAAAATATGTAACTTGAAGCTTTATGGCATGATTTTTGCATGTAACTTAAGAAAAAAATGTACGTATGCCTAAAGCCTTGCCAGTAATTGATTTTTCAGTTCAATGACTAAATAAATAAATGAAAAAAAAGAAAGCTTGGCTGAACACAGAATTACATTTTTTTGGCCAGCTATGAAACATTTTGGATTAAATGAAGGATTTCAGTTCAACCCAAAGTAAATAATTTCAGATTGGAGAATTTATAACTAGAAGTCTTCACACAAGTGGAAATTCAAGCATCATTCCTAAGAAGAGAGGAAAAGTTGTGGTCACACTTGCCCCTTGGGAGGAATAGAAAAGATGCTCTTGTGTGATATTGTGTCTACTGAGAATATGGACTTAAAAATGGGACATCAACAAGGGAGAGCTCCTTATAACCTGTACTGGGAGTTATCATGGAGCAGGTATTTTTGAACCTGTTCTGTTTAAATTATCTAAACGTTTTGCTGGGCTAGAGAGAAAGGGAAAAAATAACTTCACAGTTCAATAGTTAAGACAGTTTTCTGCCTCATTATCTGTCTGGTGCCATTTTAAAAAAGGTGAAATTATTTCAGCAGAAAAGCTCAGTGAACTGTAGCACTGTGATTTGGGTGATGGGACTTTTGAATGCACTTTGACCAGTGTTGATCATGCCACCTCTTCTTCAAGTGATCTGCCCTAGCAAAAGGCACCTTGGGAGCTAAGGAGAACATCTTTTTGCCATCCACTGTGGTGCCCCCAGTAGCTGGGAGGATCAGTTTCAGAAAAAGTTCAGTCATGCTCAGCTGCTCTGGGGGATGCTAAACACACACTCAGGTCTCAGAGAAGAGATGCATGGAGAATGGAGCATTCTCAGCCCAGGAGGAAGTTAGGTGCTATTTTGAAGTTTCTCTTGAGCTTATAAAAACTGAAATTTAACCCTTCAAGGTCAGTTTTATCAAGCGGCACCCTCCCATATTTCTATTCCTTGCTTCAAAACACAGAGATGCTACAGCTTCTCAGTTGAACCATCTGCTGAGGGAGATTTCAAGCCAAATGGTTACATTTGACAAAATCGTAATCTATTGGAAACAAGGTTCTCTGTTGGAGTGCGATTGGTAACCATAAGTATCTTTACTTACACCTCCTACAGTAAAGGCATGTTTGGTGTAAATGTGTTATAATCCACACAAACAAACAGAAATGTTCCTGTTATGCACATGCTATCACATAATCTTTTCCTGGCTTCATTAGATCTTTCCTACTCTCCCCTCAATTTTTCATGTGGGTCAGCCCTTAATACAGAGCTATCTTTGTATCAGAATTGAATTCTGGGAATTTCCCAGATGAGTTTCAGGAGTAAAGCAGGCTTAAAATTGAACTCTTTGGTGTTTTTTTATCTACAATTCCAACCTGATGTAAACCTGTCACCCCAGAGGCAAAGTGCTGTTTGTTGGTGTCTACTGGTTACTGTAGAGCAGCAGTCATCAAATGAGTTTTTTTCTCTTTGTGTTTTTAGGTGTGGTGATATGATTGTTGCTGTAAATGGACTATCCACAGTTGGGATGAGCCATTCTGCACTCGTTCCCATGCTGAAGGAGCAGAGGAACAAAGTGACTTTAACAGTGATTTGCTGGCCTGGAAGCCTCATATAGCTTTGTGAGTCACCTCAGTTCAATCAAGCAGCTTCTTTTTCTAGATAGCTGACACAAAAACCTCTATATTTTTTTCCCTAATGATACAGCTGGTTATAAGCAGGGCCAAAACTGCTGTATTTTCTTTTTTTTTTTTTTTTTAATGAGCCTCTCAGAGTCACTATCTTTCCACCCTGAAATAGCCATTTCTGTTTGCGATATCTGTTGCTGACGCAAATGCAAATCCACACGACCTCACAGAGAAATTCCCACTTTGATACAGCTGCCATTGAGCTTTCCCCATCAGACTTGAAGAGTCAGCAGAAGAACTTGGTGGTTCTTTGGGTTTTTCTGAACAGTCCTCAAGTTACATGTGATATATAAAGGTAATAGTCATGTGCCCGTTCTTCCTTGCAAAGAGAATACCTGTCAGTACTGCAGTGACACATCTGTCTGCTGCTATGAATCAAAGTCTGTTTCCAAAGGTGTCTCTTCCTTTCATAAGTCTTTCCATTTTTGATTCAGTATTTCAGACTGATTCAAGAAATCCCTCTTACTCCTCAGAAGTTACTTGATCCCCCAATTTTTTCTGGCAGGGCATCAGTGTTCACAGAAAAGTAGGACAAAAGCTTGATTATTACTGGAATTTTTATAAAGTGCAATAATTGGACTCTTTGTTAGGAAACTTTAATATATTACAGAGTTTGTATCCTGTAACGACAAGAAATATGGAGGTAATTACTGTTGCAACCCTGGCAAGAATACATTTGCCCGAGGTCACCTTTGAGTGAGTGGCTTGCAGTATTAGAATTTACTTTACAAATGAATGTTTTGCTATGTCAGAGAATTTTGATGAACGTTTTTACAAAGATCATTTTTACCGTTTCTATCATAGCTGTCAGCTCTCTTTATTCGTGTGTGGAAACAATGCTTTGACTTGTACTTTCTAAATGAGAGAATTGTTTCCAGGAAAAATGGCAAACTATTAAGAAACCATATGTTATGGTTTGCAGGTGGGCAGGCTGGAAGGAAGGCTCTTTGAATTCAAGTCAAACTGCAAAGTAAGCTGTGAAGTTCACTCTTATTCTGTCACCTTCTGACAAATGTGCAAATGCCTTGATACCAAATGCTGAAATGATCTCTCTTGTATTTCAGGGTATTTTTTTTCCTTTAGAGAGCACCTGCTATTAAGTTGTCAGCAAGAGTAATACTATTTATCTTGGACTGTATTTAGTATTTTTACAAACGAACCTGTAACTTCTAGACTTTGCCTTTCCATTATATTTGCAGGCTAAGCACCCATTTGTTTAAGAAAAGTGGGGTGGAGCACAGAAAGAAATGTGCTGACCTGGAGCAAACCCTATGTGTTGTCCGTGCTCTGCATATTTGAAAAAGAGCTTCATTTATAAACCAGGTTCCCAACCTGAACTGTTTTTCTGAATGACTTCTGTATTGTATTATTAATTACCAGAGAATGTATTTGAGACTCACAGCATATTTCAATTATGAAGCATGAATTTTATTTTCAAACCAAGCTGATATAATACCAGGGCATACTCTCGCATGTCATTAATTCCAGTAGCTTTGTTTTCAAAAGAAATAAAGTTCTCTTTTGCAAAAAAATTGTAAAAACCTCATATGAATGAAGTGGTTTTATTCCTCTCTGTAAAGTATGCTGTCAACTGAATTTCATAATATTAAAATACATAAGAATGTCCTCTACAGTGTATTATGGTACTGAGAATCTTCGTTTCTGAAGCAAACACCACACTCACTTGATACTCTCACAGATTTGATAAGAAGTTTCCTCCCATCCCCAGATGCTGTTTAACTGTATACTTTGCTTTTAATGCAGATTTTTTTGTAAATCACACCTTAGTATAGATTTTAGATTTTGACACAGGTACCAGATGTAACATTTTTTTTACTTTTAAAGTTACACTTTTCATTCAAAAACAAACAAAAATCAGAATTTTAGTTTTTTTTATTTTATATGTGTATGTAACACAAGCATGGGTTAGCTTAAATGGTGCAGTTTTCTTCCTGTGTGCTGTAGCTTTTGATCAGAATGTCTAACGATAAAACATTCTGAATTAATTCCCATCCTGAATAATTTTTCCCCCTTCTCTTGTATCTGCGTAGTTTGGTTTGGTTTTCTGTGCCTTCTGTTTTAAAGTATTTCAAGATTATTTTTTCTCCAGATATTGCTATCTAATTGTATGGTACTAATGAAGGATGAATGAAAATAAAAGTTCATTCTAGTAATTATCATAACTCAAAGTATTGTCTCACTCTTTACAAAAAGTCTGGGTAGTTCAATGCAGACTCCGTTTAAAGATGCTTCTTTTCTGCTGTTATTTGTCATAAATTGCAGTTAATGAATATACCAAAAGAGTCTGAGGTCATGCTCTTTGAGCCAGGGCAATGTACCAGCTCTAACCAGTAATTCCAGTAGTGAAAAGTGTTTTAAAAGAGGAGACAAGATGGTCTTGGATGGCTGATGCCTTGTGGTACTTTGCCACAAGCAGTCTTTCCTCTTTGCCCCTCAACACTGACTGGTACCAATCAGCTGGAGGATGCTTTCACAGCATAAATTTGATGCAAGGAAGCAGTCTTGCTGGAAACATCAGTTTTACAGTTGAAACTTGAGCCTTCTGGTAATTAGTTCCCATCTCCATCTCCTGTGGACAAGTATGCTCTATCTTTAGATGTCTGTGAAGCTGGAATGAGTCTAAAATCAGTTTCTTAATTATTTGCAGTAAACTTGCCCAGAACCTGGATTCTTATTCCTTGCAGGAGTTAGTGGGTTGTGACCAGTTAAGTTCCTTTATAATAAAACCATGCCTATGTGCAGAAGCACTGAAGAAATCTGCCATGTCTGCAAGTACGTTTTAAGCTCTTGTACTTCTTGTAAGGTAAGAGCCAGACTATCAGAATTTTGGTTTACGGAGTAATTAATTCATTTTTGCAGCTGCAGGTGCACAGAGCTGTTGTGTGAGATGTTGGGACCCGATCACCTGTGTGCTGGAGCTTCATGGAAGGAGCACTTTACTCAAACAACACTGTGGATCCCCAGCAAAGAACCTAAAACATTATATTCTGCTTCAGGGAAATATTCAATATCGCAAAAGAATTAAGAATTCTTTTCTTTGCAGATTTCCTAGTGGATTTGGGGTGGGTATAATGAAGATCCAAGTCTGGTTCTCAGATACAGTATGACACAGGTAATACTGGATGCTCCTTTTAGCTAAGAAACTTGACCACTTAATAGTGATGCAATTTTATAGGTCATAAAGAATTGTTAATGAACTGATACATGAGGTCCTGGTGAGTTAAAAGAATGTGTCAGGCAGGTAAGCAATGGTGACAAACACAGTGAAGGCCACACACGTCTAATGCCACACAGCCCAAGTAAGGGACATAACGCCAAGGAAGGTCAGTGAACATCCTCGTGCCAGTTGTCTCAGGCTACTTCTGAGCAAGATTATTTGACTAAAAAGTAGATCTCCCCTGACACATAGAAAGAGGAGAGACAGAAAATGATTTGCCATGGTCTCATCACACTGGACATAAATCTGTTCTAGTGAAGAACAATTCTTAGATTACTTGTTGCCCAGAGGATGGAGAAAGCCTTAGACTTCGTGTTTCTAGGACAATTTAAATAATGTTATATGGGTAGCAAAGCTTAATTGTACCTAAATGATTTTCATAGAATAATAGAATGATTTGGGTTGGAAGGCACATCTAGTCCTTTAAAGATCACCTGGTTCCAATCACCTGCTATGCTAAGAGACATCTTCCACTAGACCAGGTTTCTCAGAGCCCCATCCAACCTGGCCTTGTGAACACTTCCAGAGAGGGGGCATCCACAACTTCCCTGGGCAACCTGTGCCAGTGTCTCACTACCCTCAGAAAACAATTTCCTAATACCTAATCTAAAGCCACCCTCTTTCATCTTGAAACCGTTATCCCTCATCCTGTCACTACAGGCCCTTGCAAGGAGTCTCTCTGCAGCTTTCTTGAAAGTTCTTGTTATCCTTTTTGTTGCCATATCAGATTAATGGATCCCCCAAATATTAGCAGTGCAATATGGATGCAATGCCCATGTCAGTGGAGCACTGGAACTGATGTGATGCTGATGAGCTGCCTTCTGTAGAAATAAGTGCAGGCTGCTTGGCATCAGCTGTGGCACATGCTGCATCTGGAGCTGCTTTAGAAGGAGAAGGAATGTGTTTGGGGGTTGTTTTTGTTGTTGAACTGTGCTGGTGGAAGCTGGCTGGAGGAATCTGTGGGTTGCAAGCACAGCCAAGCAGACACAGAATGCTCTTCAGTGGGGGAAGCCAAGTGTGTTTAGCCAAAGAAAGACAGAGCCAACCATTTCCACTGCAGAAGGTGGAGGAATTGGGCAAGAGATAGAAGCTGTGGGGAGCCTTTTCTCTAACTCTTAGGGAGTAAACATTGCATCTAGGAGGAACTGTCCCTCTTCACCCTCCTTTCCAACTAGTAGCAGCTACCTTAAACACCTTGACTCCCTTCCTACCCTGCCTTAGCTGCAGCAACCAGCATTGGACACCGTGGCTCAGGTTTAGAGAGCAGAGCCAGAGGCATTGAGGCCACATTGCAGAGGAGGTAGGTTTTACTTAAACAGAGCTTTTACCTACTTTACCTTCATGTTTTTGCCTATTAATGGACTATCACATTCTCTGCAGCACATTTTCTATACTGTGCCTTCGGGCTGGTAATAAATTATGATGCATGAGCACTAAATTGCAGTGGAAACTGGAGGTGTATGTGTTCTCTTGCATTAAGTAGTTTACTGCTAGGCTGGACAAGAGACATCACGTAAGAGAGATGGTATCATAGCCAGTGAGAGAATTTAATTATGGTGATGAATTTAATGCTATGATGGGGTTTCGATGTGGCTGTGACATTAGCTGTTTGCAGTGACTTCATTGCTTAGCAACCTCAGCACTAGGCAGCAAGACCCAAAATGCCTATTTTCTGCCCCTAAATCAGGCTGATGTGGAACTGAAACCAGCCTCAGGGTGAGCCTGAGCATCAGACCCTTTCCACAAGCCCTCTCTTAGCAAGCAGCTCCACTAAAGCTAAATGGAGCTGAGTCTGCAGTTTGGACCCAGCTTTGTACAGTAACGAATGAAATACACAATTAAGGAACCCATTTAGTATTTGTTTCAATCTGGGACAATCCAAAGTGCTGGTGGCTTTGCTATAAAGCGATTGTGGAAAGCTACTGAAGAGAAGCATTTTAATCAGATTAGAATAGATAAAGAGTATAACCCTGTGGTTATACAATTGAGCTTTCTAATCATATTAAACATTAATACAGGCATCTGTGCCATATTGGAACAACAATCAGAAAAAACTACAAGCATAAAATATTACAGATCCTTAAACATATTACAAAATGTCATCCACTAGAGTTGAAAAATGTTCTTGTGTTTGGGGAAATGTGCCAGCTAAAAA
The DNA here is from genome assembly GCF_036169615.1 of Heliangelus exortis. Classification (NCBI taxonomy): domain Eukaryota; kingdom Metazoa; phylum Chordata; class Aves; order Apodiformes; family Trochilidae; genus Heliangelus; species Heliangelus exortis. The sequence continues at coordinate 20,361,378 of NC_092422.1, read as the reverse complement.
AAAAAAAAAAAAAAAAAAAAAAAAAAAAAAAAGCATCCAGGAGCCTGAAATCCTGACTACATGTGCAGATTAAATGCAGCATGGCAGAGGCAAGGCTTGACCTTTTTACTTCTTACTTTTTTATTAATTAAATTGGTTCCCAACCAGCTACTTCTGCCATGGCTATTACCCACCTTAGTCCTCATCCACCGAGGTGCTAAGTACCCTTAGCTCTTTTTGCAGTCAATTAAAGGTTCCATCATTGTGGGATGCAGCAAGAAGTGGCTCCTCTCTGCTGGTGAAGCAGCCCTAGAAAGAAACAGCTTCAGCTCTGTCATACCTTTGCCATTGCAGCCACCACTCAGCATCCATCCGTGCTTAAAGCAGGAGAGGACTGAAGCCAAGAGCTGAAGGGAAGCTGCTGTTAATGCAGGTCAAACGCCTGATTTAAGTGGGTCCATCTTCTGGCATCTGAGTGTTTCCACTGATTTGTGTTTCCTCCGGGATTCAGGTTTGTGAGTACAAAGGACCCCGCCTGGAAACAGTGGCTTTTACCTGAAATTCTGCCCGGGGGTGCCAGTGCGCCTGGGGCTGCTGCAGCCTTTGCATCTCCGCAGGTGACCACGGCTGCCCCTCCTGGAGCGAAATGGCCAAGCAACAGTTCAAAACCAAAGTTTTTTCTTTCTTCTTCCCTTCAGCCGGAGTTTGTTCTTCCCACAGGCAGGCTGGAGGAGCCGTCTGATTTGTTATGATTGAATAAAATCAAGTTAGCAACGGCCTCAAATTTCAATGGCTTGGTCCCTTCTGGGTGCCGTGCAGTTGCAGCTGGCAGCATGGGATGGGGCAATGGCCTCAAGGGCAGCAGGATAGGAGCCACCACACAGCTGTAGGCTTCATCCTGGGGCCCCAGGTCAGGCATCCAGCTCCAGTGGGTTCTCCTGTGCCCTTGGGGTGAAATTTGTTTCTCCTGAATATTCAGCACCTCACATAGCCTTTCTAATCCTTAAACTAAATAGCATTTGGCCCTAGATTTTTCTTCCCAAGCTTTCCATCATTTTTTCTGACTTTTTTTGTGTGCTCCGTGTCCCACTGCTGCAATGCTCAGCTGCTCTCCTATGACTCTTTCAATGCTGCCTCTTCCAAGACATCTTCCAGCCTCCTAATGCTTCTTCCAAGGTCACAGTCTCTCTGCACCATCCTCTGGCAGGTAGCATGTAGTCTGCAGTGCAGGGCATCCTAAGGGGCTATTTGGGCTTTCCATTTCTGCCAACACCACTGGCACTGGGGGTGCAGCCTGGCACTGGGATGTGGAAAGCATCACAGCTGGGTCCCAAAGAGATCTCCCACCTCTAGCACCCACCCCAGCACCCCACACACCAGCAGCCCTGGGGACTGTAGGAGGGGAGCACTCTCTCTAAACAGCCTGAGAAGTTTGGCTCTGTGTGTTTCTTTGTGATTGATGCCTTGGTAATTATGCACCTTTTGAAGATATGCGATGTAATCATACCCTTCTAAAAATGCCTTGGTTTAAAAGCTTTTCCTGGGTCTTTAGGTGATGGGCCTGCAATTAGAGAAAATGAACTGCATTTTAGCTTTCCATTGAAATTATAACAGTGGTTCTCCAGTTGACTTGGTGAGTAGTTAATGGAACAAACTGGATGTTTCACTACAGTATGGGTTTTAAAGCTATTTGAGTGAGATTCTGTGTTTCAAATAGGAAAATAATTCACACGATGCAAAACCATTTTGTTTGCATCTTTGTGAAATAATGGCTCTGTGTAGCTTTGAGATGTAACTGTTTATCAGTAATGATTTCAATGTTCTCTTCCATCCCTCACTGCACTTGATGGGGAATGACCTGCAGAGAACTTTGGACAAAGGAAAACAAGCCAGGGAACTAGTGATTCAGAAATGGAGTGTACAAGTGTACCACTGTACAAGTGGATTTTACCATAAACAACTGAAAAATAGTTTTGTGTGAGTTCATGCAGGGGAAGAACAGCCAATACCCCACAACTTCAAATATGTAAGGGGTGAGTGTCAGGGAGATGGAGTTAGGCTTTTCTCAGTGGTGACCAGTGATAGGACAAGGGGTAATGGGTGTAAATTGGAGCATAGGAGGTTCAAGTTGAATATCAGAAAAAATTTTTTTACTGTAAGGGTGACGGAGCCCTGGAACAGGCTGCCCAGGGGGGTTGTGGAGTCTCCTTCATTGGAGACATTCAAAACCCGCCTGGACACGTTCCTAGGCGATGTACTCTAGGGGGCCCTGCTCTGGCAGGGGGGGTTGGACTAGATGATCTTTTGAGGTCCCTTCCAACCCCCAGGATTCTATGATTCTATGATTCTATGATTCTACAACTTGCTGAATTCTAGTTACCCTATCTCAAACTTGGCTTGGTTAAACTCAAGCTGTGATAATCTGCAAATTTTGGAGTGCTGCTGGTGGGCTGCAACTGATCTCAGGGATAGAGCAGCCATCCCCTCTTCTCCTTCTTTCAGGAAGGCTACCATCACCCCACCTTTAAGAAGAGTTCCAGGTAATTACAGACCCATTAGTCTCACTTCAGTCCCTGGGAAAGTCATGGAGCGAATCCTCCTGGGGATTATCATGGGTCAATTAAACCATGTGGTTAGGAAAAGCCAGAATGGGTTTATCAGGGGCAAACTGTGCCTAACAAACCTGATTACCTTCTATGACCAGGTAACCTGCTCAGTTGATGCAGGGTAAGCAGTGGACATCATCTACCTGGACTTTTCAAGGTCTTTGGTACAGTACCCCACTCAAGAAACAGACTTGGTATGGCCTGGACAAGTGGGCTCTGTGGGGGGTTTGGAACTGGCTGACAGACTGTACCCGGAGGGTAATAGTGAATATTTCTTTTTCCAACTGGCAAAGGGTCACAAGTGGAGTCCCCAGGGATCAATATTGGGCCCTATGCTGTTTAACATCTTCGTAAGTGACCTGGATGTTGGGATCAAGAGTACCCTGGTGAAGCTTGCTGGTGAGTGAAGAGGTTGCCTGCCCAGAAGGGAGAGTCACCCTGCAGGATGGCTTAGACAGACTGGAGAAGTGGGCTAGCTGGAACTTGATGGAATTCAATGTAGAGAAGTGCAAGGTCTTGCTTTTGGGAACACATAACCCAGGAGTGCAGTTCAGACTGGGATCCACTTGGCTGGAGAGCAGTCTTGTGGAAAGGGACCTGGGGGTCTTGGTGGACAACAGGCTCAGCATGAGTGAACAGTGTGCAGCAGCTGCAAAGAAAGCCAACAGGATGCTGGGCTGCACCAACAAGGGCATCACCAGTAGAGACAAGTCACCATCCCACTCTACTCGTTGCTTTTCAGACCACACCTGGAGTATTGTGTCCAGTTTTGGTCCCTGCTGCACAAAAAGGATGTGGAGAGGATAGAGAGGGTCGAGAGAATAGCTACAGGGATGATCACAGGCCTGAAGCACCTGCATACAAGGAGACGCTGAGAAAACTGAGTCTGTTCATCCTTGAGAAAAGAAGGCTTAGGGGAGACCTTGTTACGATGTTCCAGTACTTACAGGGTGGCTACAAAGATGGAGACTCACTATTTACAAGGAGTCACATGGACAAGACAAGGGGCACAAGCTGCTCTTGAGGAGGTTCCAACTGGGGAGGCAAGAGGAAATTTTTTCACTCTGAGGAGAGTCAGACAGAGGAATGGTCTGCCAGGGGAAATGGTGGATTCCCCCACTTTGGAAAGTTTTCAGTCTCAGCTCAATGGGATGCTGAGACATCTCATATAAACAATATTAGAAGGGTTGAAACAGGTATTTCTCAAGGTCCTTTCCAACCTGCCATTCTATGATTCTCCTCTCCAGCTAACCTACTTCACAGGCAGTGGCAAATTACCTTGCATATTTTCTGCTGCATCTGACTCTTTAACAGCAGTGGAGCAGGGCTGCCTCCAGATCATTGCTCTCCAGATGCAAGTGGAGAGGAAAAGTGAGTGGCCTTTCTTTTCCTGGTGTCTTTTACATATGGACTGTGCTGAGCATGGACCAGGATACAACTCTGCCTCTCTCACAGTGAAACCAAAAAGTAATTCCTTCCTAATTTCTAATCTAAATCCACCCTTTTTCAGCTTAAAAACGTTACCTCTTATCACCAAACAACTTGTAAAAAGTCCCTCCTGTAGGCTCCTTCAGGTACTGGAGGCTGCCATAAGGTCTTCCTGGAGCTTTCTTTTCTCCAGACTGAACAGCCCCCACTCTCTCATCCTGTTTCATCAACAATGGAAAAAATTTTTTTTCATCAGCTGAGTCTTCTGTGACTCACATACTAAATGGAAAATATTCCTTCAGTCAGTGGCCATGTATGTAACCCTGTACTGCAGCAGCCTCCTCAGATACCCTCCTGGAGGGTTGGGTGGCCTCAGTTTCCATAAACATGTTCCAACCCCCCCTGACCTGGGCCCAGAGCCATTTGCAACTGCAGCACTTGCACAAGGGGGGGCTTTGGTAGCATCCTGCTTCCCAGACAAGTTGGGTATGGTCAGGAACAAGTAGGTATAATCAAGCAGAATTCAGGATGGGAAAACTGTAGATAATTTTCTGGCATGTTTTATAGATAATATATTTTTAGGATGTATATATTATGTATTTTCCATATATTAAAATTACCCATATAATTAACTATAACAACCTATATGTTATAGGTAATAAATTATAATTACCTAAAAGACTCCCAGCATGGGCAACACCGAATTTCACCTTTTTGTTCTTCTTCTAGACTTGCAGCTCCTCAAGGCATGTCTCTGCTTCTTCACAATGCTGTAAATCAGACATAGCTTAGGTTAAAATAAACAAAACAAACCACACTCATTTTTCCTTTGCTTCCTTCTCTCCTACTTCACCTTCCCATCACCTTTGATACAATCTACACCTTTCCCAAAGTATCATGACCCAGGGAAGCCTGACTGCCACCCTGGACCAGAATCGCTGCTGAAAGCTCCAGCCAGGACAGGGGGTTCAGCTCCAGGACAGGCTTTGAAGCCATCCAGCAGTTATGCTTCTGTCTGCAATGATTTAATTTTATTTCTGAGTCTCATTATTTTTGTTAGCAGGGAAGACAAAAGGTTCTGATTTTCTATCAGGAGTGCAATCAATCAAGAAGTGCCACAGAAATGTCTTTTGGCAGACTGCTGCTGCTGCACGTGCATCCTGCACGAGGCAGGGCAAAGTTTGCCCCAGTCTCATGAAGCCTGTGCCATTCATCTGCTTTTAGAAAATCCTTTGTTTATTGCAAGAATTGCTTAATTCAATTAGCAAATAGATCAATCACATCCAGGTCTTTGCATGCATTATGGTCTCATGGGCTCCATGACCATGCTGTGCATGGATTATTGAGACACTGCAGGTGTCTGTAGGCTTGACTTTCCCTTACATCCACAGCTCCTCAGCTCTTGCTGGTGATCATGCTTGGAGCATTCAGGTCACCTGTGCTTTGTACACACAATTAAACAAAAATCTTGCTCCCCAGACAAATTCTGTGCAAAGCCCCAGCACAAATCCACCTTTATACACACGTGTGAAGCCCCTATAGGAACAGATATGAGTGGCAGTGCTGCCAGCCCCCTGCTCAGGACCACTCTGGTGGCTGGCCTGGCCACCACCCTGCTGCCTGATGCTGGTGGCCTGGCAGGGCCCAGTGGGTGCCACAGGCAGGGAGGGTCCTCCCAGGCACCAGCCACAGCTTCCTCTCAGGGCCTGCAGGTAAAGTCAGCTGGAGTGAATTAGGTGTGAGGCTTGCAGCTCATTCTTCTGTTATTATTTTACAAAGGAACAACCAGATGGACATCTTCCTCAGTTTAGGGTAAACATTTTATCATCCATGTCCTTCAGATGCTGCCCTGCTCTCCCACAGTCTCCCATTCACAGCAAAGAAAAAGGAGCTCCTCACTTGGGCTTGAGATTGTGGGGGTTTTTTTTACCAGTCATAATGGTTGTGATGCTAAAATGAAAACCCTATCAATCAACTCTGTCCTGAGGAAGGGAGGCTGAGCACAGAGATGCATCTTTGCAATGCAGATTTCCACTTTGCTTAGCATGATTTTTCATTGTCAAACAGATAAAAGCTAACCAGGGAGCAAGAAGCAAACCTGGCATGTTGTGACAGGCACTTGCAAACAGCAGATAAAATGTGTCATTTCCAGCTCCAGCCAGGTGTGTCTGATTGTCATGCAGTGAGTCTTTGGAAGCTTTCAGTATCAGATATTTTAATTATAAATGCTCAGTCAAATCAATATATTTCTCAGTACAGGAGCAGCAGCAGACAAAAGGGATTATCTTAAAATTCAGCATGCACAGCAACATTTCCAGAATTAAAAAAATAGGATAAGCATATCTATTTAAAAAAAAAAAAAGATCTTAAACTCATACATACATAACAGGAGCAGCAAGTCAGACCTTTGGGGAGCCTGCGGGTAAACACAAGCTTTGGAAGTCCAGAAAGACTTCCCAATGAATAATTTCTTTGTGCTTCCATACCTTGAAGTAAACCACAGCTGTAACTGCAGTCATTGAGCTACCCAGGAGCATCATGATGGAGGAGAATTTAACCAGACAGGCATCTCTCCTGATGATCATCTTGCTGTGGATTGTGAGGATAGAGATGCTCTACCCAGGTAGAGATATCTGTCATGATGATACCTAATGCTTATACCAGGGAGCTTGGACTCCCTTTATCCTTAATGGAGAGAAATTGGCACTTTTATGTGCTGTTCATCTGATCCCCATGTAGCTGTCTAAAATAAATCAGACAACTCACACTGCAGGCAAGGTCTTTTTTTCCCCTGTCTTCAAAGAAAGTGGGGATGAACAACCAAGATACTGACTTTCACACAATAGTGTATGAAGGGAGGTGAGATGAATCCTATGATAGACAGGAAGATTTTTCAAAATAGTTCAGATGTAAAGTTCCTGTGAGAATAGAATCATTGAATTTAATTTTTTTTTTAAAGTCCTTTAAGATCATCGTGCCCAACTGTTAACATAGCACTACCAGGTTAACCACTAAACCATGTCCCTAACCACTACATCCACATCTTTTAAGTACCTCCAGGTACTTAAGTCACCAGGGATGGTGACTCTACCACTTTCCTATGCAGCCTGTGCCAATCCCTGACAACCCTTTCAGCGAAGGAATTTTTCCTAATATCCAACCTAAACCTCCCCTGGCACAGCTTGTGGCCATTTCCTGTCATCCCATTGCTTCTTACTTGGGATACCAACCTCCACCTGGCTCCAGCCTCCTTTCAGGTGGTTGCAGAGAGTGATAAGGTCTCCCCTCAGCCTCCTTTTCTCCAGATGAAACAACCCCTGTTCCCTTGGACACTCCTTGTAAGACTCATGCTCCAAACCCTTCACCAGCTTCTCTGGACATGCTCCAGCACCTCAGTGTCCTTCTTGTAGTGAGGGGCCCTGAGATGAACACAAAACTCAAGGTGCAGCCTCTCCAGTGCTGAGTACAGGGGCACAATCACTTTCCCAGTCCTGCTGGCCACACAATTCCTCATAGAGGCCAGGATGCTGTTGGTCATCTTGGCCACCTGGACACACTGCTGGTTGACATTGAGGGAGCTGTCAGTCAGTACCCTCAGGTCCTTTTTCACCAGGCCTCTTCCTGAAGAGACTGGTTTTGAGAGCAGTCAAGAAAATTTAAGCAACAAAGATGTCAGTTCCCCTTCCAGGATGCAGGTGGCATCAGAAATAGTAAGGACACATGGTAAGACCTAAAAATGGAGCACTCACAGGAATCCTAAGGGGTGGGATATTCAGGGAGGTCAGCACTGCAGGAACCATCACCTCAGTCCACCTCCTGAGTTGGAAATCATTCACCTTGTACAAAACCCTGTTCAAAACTTGTGGTCTGACGGCTGTCAGGGAAACATGACTTCTTTAGGGGTAACATCAGGTAATTCAGGAAGGATCTGCCCTCCCTGCAGGTACCTGTGTCCTTGCTGGCTGCTGCTATCAGCTGCAGAGATCTGGGCAGTGATGCCAGCTGGCATTAGGGCATGCACCAGCTGGTTCCCCAGTTTTGCAGAGGGCAAACGCCTATTCATCTTGTTAGCAACTGTGGGGAGGGCTCATTTCAGCCAACTTCACCCACCCAAAGGCTGAACATCTCTAATTGTGCCTCCGTGGGCAGCAGGGATGACAGGAATGTAATTCCTCACCTGCTTAGCTGATTGCCCAGGACAAGGCTGGGCCAGCCCTGGAGCCTTTCATGCCACCTGGCAGATGAGGGGTTAACTCAGGGCCCCCTGTGTGGCTAAGCCTGGGTGAGGAGGTCCCATCAGCAGTGTCACACCCAAGCATCAGTGCTGGGCTGTGGACTTAAAGGGCTGACATTCACATCAGGCATACACAGCAGCTGATTTTACAGACAAATTAAAGATAATGCATTGGTTTGACTGTCATGTTAATTCGTGGTCTATGTGTTGCTTGATACACCTAAACTGAAGAAATATTAGTTCCCACCTTGGAGATATCCAAAAGCTTTCTGGACTTGGTCCTGGGCAAACAGCTTATGGTTGCCTTGCTTGTGCAGGGTCAGGGTTGGACTACATGAGCTCCAGAAGCTCCTGCCAACCTCAGCCATTCTGTGAACACTAAAAATAATGTACAAATAATGTGGAAATGAAGAATGTTGCCAGTTAAGTTTTTTCTGAGAGACAGCTCTGAGATTTTATAAAATGGCAATCTTCAAAAAAATATTTCATCACTCAGGAGCACTTTCTCTTTGAAGTTTCACCAGTACTACAGCTTTGGTGGAAGTATTTACATTGGCCTGCCAAGATCTACTACCCATTGAGTGCCTTCCTGCAGAAAGGGGGGTCTGCAGGTTCACCCCACTCCCACCTGGCTTGAAATGGGCTTCACCACCACCACCATTCACCAGTTAGGCAGGGCTGGAGCAAGGGCACTCATCCCCAGAACAAAGCCCTCTCTCCTCCTGGCCTGCCCCTGCTCCATGGCACATGATGGGGACATGCCCGTGGTGTCAGGCATCCCTGTGGCAGCCATCCTCACAGCTCACTGCTTCTCCTTGGGTTTTCACATGTGCTACTTACACACCAGGGAGATTTGGGCAGGGAAACCTCATCCCCTTCCTCCCCTTCTGTTGCTCTGCATCTCTGCACCTGGAGGGGAAAAGGATGCTGATGCTGGTTAGATGCAAAAGCAAAAATAAAGCAGAGGAGAAGGCAAAACAATTCTTCCCCATGGAAAGCTCTCCTGTTTGTCCAGATCATTACCATATCAGCAAATGCACAGAAAAGTACTGTTAATTTTAATACTTTCCCAAGACTAATTAGGTTTAAATTGGGTAGAAAATATTGTGTAAATAACTAGCCGTGCATAAAATCCTCAGTGAAGTTTAAACAGGAGTGGCAGAAAACAGGGAAAAATAGTTTTTATTAATGCATTTACACCTTCTTAGATTTTCCCTAAATTGTGTTTTACCTTGGCTATAAAAATGAAAACATTTAAATTTCTTTAAAATTACATTTGACTTAATTACAGCCAATCCCTAATACCAGCAAACAACCCATTTTGCCTACTTTCCAGCATAAATAGCCACCAGCCTCATCATTTCATAAAGAGTTGTTTTTCTACATGATGTTCTCTATGTGCAGAATGTTAATAGCTACTATAGCTGAATATGAATAGGCTTTGTAGCTCCACTTGAAATATAGAAAAATGGCCCAGACATTAAAAAAGATAAAAGGGAAAAGGGCAGTAATGAATTTAGAGGAAAATGAACATTAATGGTACTAGCATTACCTCATGTTCCACATAACAAATTATTGGAAATCTGTCAAGCACACCAAATTATCTACTCATCTGCTGTTGTGGGGCCCTTTGGAGCCATCCAAAACCAGCAAAAGCAAGACAATTTAAGCTAATTTTACTATTTATAACAATAGAACAGACCATTAAGATAAATTAATGTCATTATCAAGTTTCTATGAAAATGACAAATACCGCTATTTCAAGCAGCTTTAGAAGCTGTTGACTATAATGAAATCTGCTGTACAGGTACTAAAAAGAAACACTCCAAGTAATTATTTTCTAGTAGCTTGTTTGTTTCCTTCACATTCATTTACTTTCACCACAATTAGTTCTGTACACAATATATGGTAACTAAACAGTCAACACTACGCAGCATTAGGACTAATTGGGCAATTATGATGCAGTTTTCAGCCTTTTAGGTCCTAAAGAGAGCTGGGAGTAAACATTTTAGAGGCAACAATAGCAGCACCCCATCGATTTGCTGGGTTGGAGTTTGAAGGAATACAAAGCAATGCAAGGAATAAAGCCAGGTAAAATGCTTTACACAAAACAGCCCCAAATGAAATGTTTTATTAAACGATCTCATTGCTGGGGCTCTGAGTGTGATGCTGGACATGGCCAGCAGAAGCCAGGCAGGGTTAGGATTTTGGAGCAGGTGAGTTCCTGGGCTGCCTGGGTGCTCAGGGGAGAGGGTGCTGGCAGCCTCTGCCTTGGATGGGAGTAGCCACCCAACCAACACCAGGCAGGGGTGGGAAATCATGTGTGCTGCAAAGGTTTATGCACTTTCTTTCAAAATTTCCTTGGCATTATAACTCCAGGTGGTGGGATGTGTGCTGTCCTACCCCTCCCTGACCCCCAGCACTGCTGTGGTGGATAACAAATTAAGGAAACAAAAATCTTTTCTTACTTCCAGTCTTTACTTTTCGCCTTGGAGGGTGGAAAAAACAGAAGCTCCTGGTCCCTCATTCTTTCTACCCACTCTTGACTTGCCAGATGAGGCCAGGAAGAATACACACATATTGCATGGATGCTGCTCAATATGTGAATAAATTCCAGCCAGAGAGTTGATGTTCAGTCTCAGCAACCAAGCACAATGGATGTAGCCATGGAAAGCTAGGTGGAGATCTCACACTTTCCTAGGCCAGCCTGGAGGCTTTTTTTCTCCCCTAGCTCACTCACATGGAGGGCAAGAGGGGGACAAGGGAGCTCAGCATCCCTCTTTGAACTCCTTTCTGCATTCCCCATTTCTGTAGCTGCCAAGCTTTTATCCACTCTCTGTGTGCCATTTCATGCCAGGAACATAATGCAATAATTTGCATATTTGCACATAATTTCCATGCAGCTATCTCCAACTTTAAAGCTCCTGTATGGCTGAAGCTCAGAGGTGAGCATGGGAATCAGGGAGATCTCACTGGCCTGATGCTCAGGGAGCAGCAAAGCAAAGCTCTGCCTGCAGCCCTGCCTGGGAGCACATGAATTGGGCTGGGACCTTTCTCCTTGCCTCAAACACAGCTGAAGGGCTGAGCCGGGGGCTCCCCAAATTGCTGTGATGAAAGGCACCATGTTCAAGCTCAGCTCCCTGCTGCAATGGTGATGCTGTGCAGAGTGGAGGGCAGACTGTGCATGGGGACAACTCATTCCAGGGAGCTCCCGAGGGCCTGGGGACAGGGCTCCCTCCTTTTAGGGCTGCAGGGTGGTCTTCAGCCCTGGGATGGGTAAGAAAAGTACCAAACACAGCTGCTGAGACAAAGGCCCCTCCTTTCTACTCTTCCCTCCGGACAGTCCCTGTTCTGTACCCAGTGATACCACCCACAGCACAGTGGTATCTTTGTCTGGGTGCTGATCAGTTCTGTGGCAATGATAATGAAAGGCAATTAGTCTCTAAAATTATTATCACTACATTCATTGCATTTATGACATTTTATTAGTACTATCAGTCAGGGATTTTATGAAGCAGAGGTTTGCTTTTTCCTTAATTAGACATTTATGAGAGAATATCAACTCTGACAATCCATTTAGGAATTTATTACAGAATAAAGAGACTCCAACTGAAATTCAGCTTTGGTTTATATGCCCGGTTTTGCACTGGATGTTACAGGAGCTGCATCTGTTTGCATCTGTGCATGGCCTGCACATTCATCAATATGAGGAAGGCTGAATCATCCATCTTGCTCACAGCTGTTTCTAAAGGCTGGAGATGCTCAGAGGTGCCTGGGCAAGAGCAAAGGTCCTGTGAGCTCTTGCACTAGGTTTGTTTTTAATGGGGTTTTACAGTAACTTCCTAAGGGAGTGCTCCAGCAGTCAGAGCAGGGGCCTAATGTATGGAATAATGGAGCATCTACTGGCAGCAACTATTCAGGCCCCTGAGACAAATGCAAAACTCGACCAGGTGAGTGTGCTGGGGGAGGTGACACTGTTCCATAAGGGCTGAAGCAAATTTTCTGGCCCTGTTTTCCCACTGCCCCTGAAATCTGTCAGTGAAGGAGAAGTTGTAATTGCTGTTGTAGTTGCATTGTAACACACCAGCCCTGAACCACAGTGGTTGGGCTGTGCCTCTTTCCCTGTCAACGTTCATTGTTTCACCTTGCCACTGCCTAAAAGCTCACCCAGGGGCAGCTGGAGCCCAGTGACCAGCACACAGCAGGGGCTTGATGGGCTTGGTCACTCAGATGTATGCCTGAGCCCTTGGCACCTTCACTTTGGTTTCTTCTCCATTACTGTCTCTGCCTCATGTGCTTTGTCCTGCATTTTCCATTATTTGACCAGATTATTGCATTGCTCCGTTTCTAAAAGATGCCAAAAGGAATTCCTTCGAAATTATTTTTTAAATTTCACATCTGAAAGGGGTGATGAGCTGGCTGCTGACCCCTCAGCAAGCAGCTGTCAGCAGTGCTGGAGCACCCAGAGGGTGCCTGCGGGATGGGGTGGCTTTGCCAGGAGTCAGCAGGATCTGGCAGTCTCCTTGGTGGTCAGGAGAGCAGAATATGTCTGGGTGGCCCAGGGACCAATGGAAAGCACAGGACAGCCATGCACCAAAAACTGGACTTATCAGTCTGCTGAGCCCTACAAAGAAAAGGCTTTTGAATCCCAGAGCCAGATGTGAAGCAGTGGAGAAAGGAGCAGAGGAGCAGGACAGTGGGGCTGTGTCCAAGAAGGGATGAGAAATTCAAGGGAAGAGTGAGAAAACATGTCTCTTGTGTGCCTAAAGGGCTTCTGTGGTCCTGGCATATCCAGCCATGATGAAAGGGATATTTTAACTATGCACATTGATGACCTTAATACTGTGTCCTCTTCTGGCCTCTGCAGTTTTGGAAGGTGTTCAATATTTAAGAAGTGACAAGTAAAACCTCATTTCAAAACTTGGAGGAAACACTGCTATGAAAAACCTGAAGAGCTTATAAAGGATACTGAGAGCTGACCTTGCTACAATTTGTATGAATTTATTCAGAGAGAAGGCAGGGGTTACAAAGGGACTGGATGATACAGAGTAGAAAGTCACAGCAAGAATTAAGGAATGAAGCAGCAGCCACACAAATTCAGCAGGGAAGGGGAGTGCAGACCTCCCCCAGCCAGGGTGCTGAAGCGTCTCTCCCAGTGCCAAAGGCAACAGCTCTCACCAGCCCAAGGCCAGATGCCTGTGTTCCTACTCAAGCAATTGGGCCCCAGACAGAGGTAAGCAAATGAAATGTAATAGCCTGTGATAGACGGGCAGCCTGCCCAAGTGATTTGAGGTTCCCTTCTGCCCTTAAACACTGTGAATTTATAAGAAGAATCTGCAGGCTGAAGAGCTAAGTCAGCAGGGAGCTCACCTGAGCACACACCTGATACATGCCAAAAAGGACTGAAAATGCTTAAATAGCACAGCTGTAGGCTTTTCCCTGACTTTAAGCTCTTTGAATAAAATACACCCTGTGATATTTCTGAGAAACTGGGGTTTTTGTGAGGTCCTCTGCATGCAAAAGAGTGTGGTGGAGGCAGGAAGGAAAAGATTTCTCGCTGGAGCCAGTTACATCCTTAAATCCTAACTCCTCTCGTTCCACAATAAACAGAAGAAATCCCACAGATACCCACACTCATCTTTGTCTCTGATAAAGGCAGCTCGAGGTCAGCTTCAGCTTTGGCAGTCACAGACAGGATGACTTCCCTCAGTGCAGAACAGCAGACCCAGCCAGAAAGCGTCAGTGCTCACCAGGGGACCAGCCCCATGTCTAGCACTTCAGCTGCTCTGCCACCTGCCTGGGTTCTTGTGCTTCCTCACTGGATGCTCTTTAGCATTTACTTAATGTCATTGTAATAAAAACTAACACTACTTTTTTGCAAGAAGAGACCCAAGTAGGGAAAGGAATGGGTTTTTCAGATCCTTCATCCTACCTCTTGCCAAAACTGCTTTCATCTGTGCATGTGTGCTAAGGAACGAGACACACAGACAGATGGTGGAAAAGCTGCAGGCATGCTGATGAGGATACAGAGAAGCATGGAACAGAGCTTTTTCCTGTTTCTTCAAGCCTTAGCAGCATAGCAACATCACCATGGCTGGCTCTTCCCTCCAGCCTTTGCTTGTGCAACCCCCAAAAAAGCCCCAGAAAACACTAATCATGATCAAATTTTTTGTCAGTCAAGCTGACAATTTGTAACAGATCCCAACCTGAATAAGCCAGAAAACCATGTGGTCACTGATTCAGGCTGTTCTGGACTTCTCAGAGTTTGGGTTTAAGTTTTCCTTCTACACCCCAGAAGCACAAGCTTTCTGATGAAGAAATCCCCTCTTCCCACCCCCATGAGTATTTTTCCTTTGCCCCTGCTTACAGATACAGAATGAAGCCCTGCTGCCACTGTGCTAAGGTCATGGCAAAGAGAAGGTCTTGGATGTCAGCAAGCAGCCTGGAACAAGCCACTCTGAGGACTGGGCTAGCATGGTAATTTAAGCAGCAGCAAACCAAAACCCAAAGCAGTCAGTGTTGCAGCTTACTGAAAATGGATGTTTGTGAGCACAATACAAAGACAGACAAATACATCACTTCACTACCAAACCAAACAACACCAAAATGATCATTTTACACAGCCACCGCCAGGTGAATTTCATCAAATCTTTCAATCTTAAGAAATGGATGGATTTTCAAGGACTTTCCACTCAAAGAGTGTGACTGGCAAGAGCTTGGTGCAGAGCTGACAACCAGCTTGCTGCAGTGCTCAGCAGCCTGCAGGCACGATGCTAATAGCTGCGTATTACATCTTGCTCCAGGTTAGATGCAGAGATTCAGCCTCTTTCCCCAGAAAACAATCCACAGCACAGGGTGTGCCATTTGTACTGATGGAAGAGCTGTAGCCTTCTTAATTCTCTCTAAGTACCTCTCTGTCCCCCAGGGAGAAATCTACCACCATTCCCTTCTGAAGATGAACAAAAGTGTGATCTCTTCCACAGCAGTAACTAAAAAAAAACAACTAGCAAACACAGTTGCCGCCCAGGTGAAGAGTTTCATGCCAGTAATTATTGTCCCTGTACTGATGGAGCTTTTTAAATCCCTGCCATACTTCTTGCTCTCTGCACAGCCTTCTCCAGACAAGCCTCCTGAGAAAACTGCAGAGGGGGATCCAGACACAGCAGCCCCCATTTGCTGCCCCCATGAGTAGGTGTCCTTGGAAAGGCTTTTCATGCTGGATGGATGGCAGGGGGTTGCCTTTTCCTTTTAATCCTGTGCACACAGGCAGCAAAGGGCCTGTTACCATGTAGAGCTTATGTGCTTTTGGTGGCCAAGCCATGCCAAGGATGTTTCAGTACTTCATCCATGTTACATGCTGCTGGGGCCCTGCTGCCTTTAGGGTTGGGGATGTTCTCTGAAGGATCATGCTTCATCTACCTGGGTGTTCTTGGCCCAAGAGATATCTGGAGGAGGACACATTCAACTTACACAATTTACAACTACGTCAAGCTGACAAATTATTTGGCCAAAGAGAGTCTGGGGCAGTGCTGGGTGCCATGGGGGTTTTATGACTTGCTTCAGCAGGTTAAGGAAAGGAACTGGAGCAAAAGATGTCTAGAGATCCAGATTTCTGATTTGCCTGCATGCAGGGTGGTGAGAATCTCCCAGCACACCAGATGGGACCCCAACTTGCCTGGTCCAGGAATGCAGGAAGGACCTGCCAGAGCCCTGGTGGCATGCGTACAGGGGACAGTCACCTTACTAAGACATATGGCTCATAGGCAGTCACAGGCTGTCAGCTTCCACACCTTATCTGTCATGTGTGCCCTGAGCTCATGGAGAGGGCTGGAGCATTGATTTATTTTGGCCCAGCATGAGGAGAGACACACATACGTGTAGAGCTGACATGGAAACCTTCTGAGCATCACTGACTGTCTTGTGTCTCATATCTTGGAAACAGCTTTTAGCTGGAGACAGAGGGAAAGGTGTCAATATGAACACATCAGTGTGGCACTGTGCTGCCTGACCTGTGCCTTTTAATGTGTGACAGCCCTGGAGTCTGCATGAGGGGCACAACTACACGTACCCAGAGAGTCTGTGGTGTCAGGAGCAGCCACTGACTCTTTTTGCCTGTTTGTTTGGGCTCTTCCCTGGGCTCCAGGGTAGTGATGGGGTCACACTGACACGCTGACAGTATTGTGAGTCCAGTTGCTCCTTAAAACCAACCAACTGGGCCCCTAAGGCTACGTCAGTTTCATCGACTCCTACCCAGGACAGAGGGCACAGGCTCTGCTTTGTGGTGCCACCTCCACTGTCAGATGAGTCAGGAGATAAAGCAAGTTCTCTGACCCCATCCACAACCACCTGAAACACTTCAGCAGCACCTTAGTGACACGGCTGTGGTACCAAGGCACAATATTTCATATTGCTAGAGTATGATGGTGTCAGCTATCCCACCACTGCACAGTCAATGCCACCACTGAGGGTGTTACCATCAGCCAGCTGATGCTGAACATGTGCCCATGCAGAGCCATTATCAGTGATGGTGGGGCAGGGCTGCATGAGGCATCCTGCTGTCTGCCTGTGGGATACATGGCAGGACCATGGGAGACATGGAGTGCACAGAGGCTGGTTCTTGGGCACTACAATGTATCTGTATTGTGTACATTTCTACATTGCCATTAACAAGACAGTCAATCCATATTTCCTCCCAGATCAATCTTCAGCCTTTGCTTCTGCTTCTACTCTGCCCACCAGTGGTGCCAGCACAGTCATTTGTACAACCTACAGTGAGCAGGGCCACTGTACTTACTTGGATGAAAAATAACTCACACTCTTGCAAAGTCATTTTTCAGCTGTTCCAGCTGCCTGGCTCGGCAGTCACAAAACTGCTCGTGCCAGTACAGCACAGGTGGCAACAGGGTGGGTGGGAATGAAGGGGCAGGGAAAGGAGCCGAGAGCAGTGGCTGAGGGAGAACTGTCTGCACATGAGCCTGTGGCTTTGTGGCAAGCAGCAATGCACCTCTGCCCCTTCACTCTTGTGCCACATGCTTTTGCCCACCTGGTACCATGTTACATCTTGGCTCTGGAGCAATAATTTTGCAGCCATATCCCAAACTGAGTCAGGGCTCTTGGCCTTGACTCCAAAAAAAACCAAACACAAATAAACAAAACCCTGCAAAATATTTATTTTTAAATCAGAACAGTTTGTCAGTCATGATTCACAGCACAGGCGTATTTTCTGCACAGTTCAATGGGTGGAATGAATAGCATGGGCTAGAACAAGAGAAATGCAATTTACAGCAGCTGCTGGGGCTGCTTCATACAGTAACACAATTGAGCAGTGCAAGTCAGTAACAGTGAGATGTGTGTGTCCACAAAAGACTTCACAACATTTTTCAGCCCCAATTAAAGTTTAGTTCATGCAATCTGTTTGAACTGCTAATGATGTAAGACTTTTTAAAGGAGTTTGGGTTTGACTGGTATGATAAAACCAAAGGAAATATGTGATGCACCTTGTCACTGTTTCCTCTGTGATGAAGACTGAAATGATAAATATGGAATATAAACTGTTTTGTGGGGTTGTGGTCCATGACCTTTACCTCCAAAATTAAGCTCTATAAATAAATAATAAGCATTTAAAGTAACTTATGAAAATTATCATTTTAGTTTGAAGAGCATAAAGAATCCTTACATAGGTATTTTGATCCCCTGAGCAAAGCTTTAAGAGGAAAGTGGTGGGCCCCCAGGGAGGAGTAAAATGGAGTGAACACAGCTTACAGCTGCTCTTGCATTGAGCCCAGGGGAGGAATTGTCAAGGTGGGTGAACAGTGAACAGCAAGAGACTCAGGGAAGAGCATCAGCATCAGCTCTTCCCTCAGTGGGCCTATCTGCTCACACTGCTGTGCCCTTTCAGTTGAGGAATAAATCACTGTTTCCATTTCCAGCTCCATCAGGGTGATGAGCCACACCATAGAGCCTTAGCTCCACCTGGGAGCTCATGGAACTCTCCAGGCAAAGCAGTTCATATATCAGCTCTGCCACTGGCCTGAAGGATACAGACAAGCCATGACTAAAGCATGAAATGGCAGCTTGAATTAAACAGCATTTCGCTTTTTTTTTTTTTTTTTTTTTTTTTTTTGAACCTGATAATAACAAACCATCTCTAATTACAGTAATTTGCACTAATAAAGGACAATATCAAATTTGTCTGGGAGAAAGATAATTTGCTATCTAAAATGAGGAACGTGAAATGATTTTGTACTCAGCTGCTCCTCAAAGACATGACTTGGGTTGCACATGGGGGCCATCACAGGTTAGACCAACACTATCTTTGGCCAGGCCAGCTACAGGACAAATAAAATGCTCAGTTACAACTGCCATGGATGGAGGTTTGGGACTTTGCACTGACTACTGGAAAACATGATTTAAAACCTGGATCAGGTTTTTTAGGGCCTTCTAAGCCCTAAGCCTTCAGCCTTCTTCATTGAAGTTCTGCAGGGACTGATATTCCCTGGCTCTCTGGGAGAACACCCTGACTCTTTGAAGCACCTTTTAATCCAAAGAGTTGCCTCAAAGATTTCATTTCCCACTTGCTTGCTTCTCCCCCCTCCTCAGGTACAATGAGGGCAGTAGGAGCTTTTCTTCACCCATCTTCAGAAGTACTTTTTCCTCTGTGTGCAAGGAACTTTGAGCTCTTACTCCCACCTCCCACTCCCAGTCCCTGCTCCTTTTTAACAAAAAACTCTCACTCAGGTCCCTCAGAAGGTTCTTGCAGAAACGGAGCTGTCATGAAAGATCCTCCTATGAGGATTAATAACTAATCTAAAATGGTTAAAAGATGTGAAACAAAAGGAGGAAAAGATAAGACAGGCTTTCACAGTGAAGGAGATAACCACTGGGGAGCTGTGCTGGCCAACATTTTCATAAGTGATTCAGACAAGGGGTGAACAGCGAGGTGACAAAGTTTGCTGTTGTTGCAAAATTGTCAGGGAGTAGCAATGACAACTGGTTATGAAGAGCTGCAGATGGATTTTATGCTGTGGAGTGACTTTGAGAATAAAATGGAAGATGAAATCCAACACTGATAAATGCTACATAATGTGCATGGGTGGAAACAATCCTAAATATGTATGCTTGGTGATGGGCTCTAAATTATCTATTTTCACCAGGGAAGAGATCTTTGAATAGCTCTTGGAAATACCATCTCATTACTCAGTGGTGGTCAAGAAGGTAAATATGATGTCAGGAGTTATTAGGAAAAGAACAGAGAGCAAAATAGAAAACACCATTATGCCATAGTATGGATATACTCAGACCCTGAATACAATATGCAGCTCTGGTGTACCTACCTTAAAAGCAGGTGCTAGAACTGATAAGCATTGAGATATGGATACTAAAAGTATGAAATTACTTTCAGGGGAAGTGCCTGCAAATATAAGGACACTGAGGTTTACAAAAAGAACAGACAGTGAAATGCTAAACTACGCACGACATTGAGAAAACAGAAGAGAATGGCTATTTGCTATTCCTCAAAGAACAATAAGCTTTACAAGAAACAGCAAAACACAATTTTTATTTTGGGAATTGTTACAAAAGTTGAGATATTTAAAGGCATGGATGAATTCAAAAAGGGGTTAGACACAAATAGCATAAGCAAATACAAGTGCTCTTACAAAGATGGCAAGGCAGCCTCTGGTTCAAGAAAAGTGAAATACGTTTCCACAAGTATATTAGAAGGAATTTATATATAAGTATAAACGTGTACATGAATGCACATAAACACATTTACTCCTGGGCCAGAAGGGTGAACCAAGGAAGAATCTCTACTTATTTGGTCAGCACCCTTCTGTAAGTCCATCAGTACTTACTGTCAGGCGTCAGTCTCTCCCAAGACCCATTCACGTCTCTCCCTTCCCTTCAGGATCACTGTTGCAGATCTCATGGACTCTTCTCTGCCCTCAGGTCTCTGATTGCAGCTGATTCTTCACATAAAACACTTACCTGGAACTGGGACACTGGCAGCTGGCTTGAGTGTTCAGAAACTATGAGAGCATCTCTATTCAAAGAACAACATTTGTATGTAAATAAGAAAGGCATGATCAAAGAGGAATCCGTGGTTTACACTGCTGAAGACTCTGCCAGAAGGAAACTAAAATGCAAAATCCTGAAACTCACAGGGCTCTGGCAGGTAAGCACATTGTTTTTCTGCTCTCATATTAAGTTACTAAATAACATGCTTATGGAGAAGCTTGAACCATAAGAGCTAGCAAACAACAGGAGGGTCCAAATTTCTGTGCACCTGCAAAGATAAGATTGGTGCTTGCAATCAAATGTTTTAATGTATGTCTGTGTTAGGCTGTATCATCCTGTGTTAGGCCCAAAGTGAGTGTTCTATCTTTGCCTTTTGCTATGATTTGTTGCTTATATGGTTGCTATCTTTTCCTTTTATGATACAAAATAAACCTTGTAACTGACAGGAGGCACAGGCTTAGCAGGGAAAACATGAGACACTGCACATTCATTTCTTTCTAGTGATTCAGTAAACAGGTCTGAAAAAGGTGAATATATAAAAGGGCACCACATTTCCAGATTGTTGGGAAATGAATAATGCATTGGGAAGCAAACATAAGCATTATTTGTCTTCTAATCAGTATCATGAAGCATATTACAAATTAACCACTTTCCCCAGACACTTATTGTATTAAGTAGCTCTAGTCTGAGCCCCTAGCAGGGTGGACGGTGCCATCTGCACTTAGAAAATTACCTATACATTTATTAAAGTGAAATTCAGCCATTAATTGATCCTGTCAGCATTTTCCTCATAAACTCTCAGTAGCACATTGAGCTAATTACGACAACCGGCAGCACAAGAGGGTTTATGTATGTGCAGGCTGGGGAGGAGGGAAGGTATTCTAACAAGAACAGAAAGGATAACTCACTCCTACCTTTGCATTAAAGTCCAATTGATAAAGCCAGGACAACTTTGGAATGAGATAAGCCTACCATTTTATTTTCCTTCCATACTGGAATCTTCGCTGAAGGAGGAAAAATTTTCTGAAGCTGATAAACCAGAAAGAATGAGACCTTCTTCTAGCAGCTGATTCCTACACAACTCTCTGATGGTAAGTGTTGCAAAGCTTTGATCAAGGAAAAGGAAACTGCATTTGTGTAGCAATACTATTTAGTTTCTTTTCTACACCTCTCCTTGCTCACGATATTTTCCTACTTGTTTGTCTGACAGCAGCACCAAGAAACCCTGGCTGGATAGGAGGACTCAGATACACCATAGGGTTATCTTGACCTGCCCTTTCTTCAGCAAGGCAAGCCAGGGGGAATGTGGGAAGCTCTTGGTGCAACAAAAAAACAGTCAACTACATTAACTCAAACCTTTTGCACTGGGGCTTACATGAAAAGATCTTCCTCATGTGTCACACAGGTTAGGAGGAGCTGTGTAGTCAGGGACCATGGCTCAGTTGATGGACAGTCCTTTTTTATGCCATGGTAGCAGTATCCCCATCACAAACATCACTGTATGAAAATCAAGTGAAATAAAGTGAAAACTCCTTTACCTGACAAGATAACAGGTGGTATGGAAAGTGGCAGTATACAGAAATTAAATTACTTCTAATGGTTTTAGGGTAGAGGGAGGCAAGTACTAAACCCATGAATCTTTACTCCTCCTGGAGTCACCTTGCCAGCATACACAGTTGTTCACACCAAGCATCTTACAGGTACATTTTTCCTTTCTTTACAAGTTCACACATTGTCCCAAAGGAAAAAGTAACATTTTAACAACTCTTCTCTATCACATATTTGTAGCATAAATGCAAATATAGCCATTATTACCAATGCTGCCCACAACCTTTCTGCATGGGCACTCCTCCTCCTGCAAAATGGGAGCTGTCAGGGCAGGGCCTGGCAATAGTCAGCTCGCACACAGCAAAGCACAGCTGGCAGATGAGCACATTATCCAGCTGACACCACCAGGCTCACACAGTGGGAATGCCACAGCAACACCCACACCCGTGGGCTTTCTAGAGGCACATAGCAAGAGTGTGGAATCTGAAGGCATATGGTGAGAGATAAGACTCAGAACATCTTAGAGACCCAGCTGCCAGGACTGATGCGTGCACAGAAAACTAGGTCAAGCTCCAGAGGCCTGTATCCTCAGGGAGAGGAATCAACTGCTGGTCATACCACTGTATTACTCACTGAGCATAGGAAGATCCACATAAATATAAGGAAAAACTTTTTCACTGTGAGGATGACAGAGCACTGGCACAGGCTGCCCAGGGAGGCTGTGGAGTTTCCTTTCTGTGGAGACATTCAAAACCCACCTGGACATGTTCCTGTGTGACCTGCTGTAGGTGACCCTGCTCTGGCAGGGGGGTTGGACTAGGTGATCTTTCAAGGTCCCCTCCAACTCCTAACTTTCTGTGAGTTCTGTGAAAATTGAGGGCCTTTTCTTCTCCGGATCCTGCAGAGCACAAGACACATTTGTAAGCTAGAGACACTACACAAGGTCCTTGTAAAAAACACTCAACCCCAATTAAACATGATTTGCTCTTGCTAATTTTACTGCAGTACAAGTCTTGTAACTATAATTATCCAAAGCTCTAAGCAAAGATACACAGAGGTACTTACCAATCAGCCCATCAGCAGTTCCAGTTCTTAAGCACTCTGCTGCATACATAACTTTTCTTGAGCCTTTCATCCCTTCAAAGTCAGCAGAACAGTCCCTATGTGTAAACCAAATCTTACACACATGCCTTCAAAATCAGAACTTAAGTAACATTTTGTAACCTCAAAAGCATCTTCCTTTCAATAAAGAATAGCAAAGTGTTTCTTTGTCAAAAAAAGATTTTCAATTAAATTAGAGCTCTGACCTCATATGGAGAGCCCGATTATTTCAGCGTGCTAGAGTTTTCACCCAGCCTTTTAATGATATCCTTTCTGGCTTTCTAATGCTGAAAGATTTCAGCTGTATTCCTCTAGCAACAAATGGATTATTCTGTGGCTGAAATAATTTTATAAATATAGATGCTAATGTACTCCCTCCTACCGATTAGTATCAAATTGTAGAGACAGTGAGTTCAGCTTGTACTTGTATAATAATTTCTATTAACTTCTGCCCCCAATCTCTATGTAAAGATGCTCTAGTGGAGAAATAACACTAAATAAGTACAAGGTGCAAAACATTTTTGGTGTTGAAAAATTAAAAGAAGAAAAATTTAAAGAACTTCTGTGTCATTCAGGCCAGATGACTGCTCATTTAAGTAATCAAGTTCAGCAAGATGTATTCAGGACTATCCTCTTTAATTTGATTATTTAAATCAATAAACTGCCTGTAAGGCACTGAGTTTTGCTCATACAATCATGTCATTTTCAACTCTAGTTCTTATTTCCTAATTTTGATATGGTTAGATCCAAAATGAAAGAGTTCACCATTGCTCTGTGTAGCTAAACTGTTTTGCTTTCATGAGGTATGTTTTGCATCAGATGAGAATTACCTTGATGCACCAATTGATATTATGTTAATGCCTAGCAGATTAATGCTCAGGCAAATTTGCATATAATGAACATGCACCATAACCCTTTGCTGAAGTGAGCATCCCTGTGTGCCTGACCCAGGCACTGGGCCCTTTCCCTATCAACAGGGGACTGAGAAGGGAGGAAAAGCAGGTTCTGTAGTTCCTCTTTTATGCATTCAACAAAGCTACCACCATAACTGGAGGTAGCTACTGGTATAGGAGTGATTATGCAAATCAGATGATGCAATTATAACAACTGGACCACCACCCAAAGATTCTACATTCGTTCAGTTTACAGTAGATGTTTCCAGCCCATGCAGGCTTCAAAAAAGATAAGTGCTTATATGGTCAATAAAAAATGCTGTTCTGCCCTTCTTCCTGGCAAACTTTGGCAGTGGTTATTATGTAGGCCTTGTCCAAAAATTTTCCAGTAAAACCGGTTTTTAAGGCAAACTTCAACTTAAAACTGGCCGGCTTTTCATTTTTACTGAAAGCAAATCTTCTGTCTGTGCAGTATTCTGCCCTCTCTGTCCCAGTGAGCTGTGTCCCAGACAAATCCCATTGAGATGGGGACATGCCTTTCTTAACAGTCAGTGGAACTCAAGTGAGGATCCTTTGGGTTGGGGGGGTTGATCCACCATAGGCTTCCGAGAGAGGTGATTGATGCCCCAAGCTTGTCAGTGTTTAAGGAGAATTTGGACAATGCCCTCAATAACATGCTTTAATTTTGGTCAGCCTTGAATTGGACAGGCTGTTGAACCAGATGGTTGTTGTAGGTCCCTTCCAACTGAAATTATTCTATTCTATTCTATTCTATTCTATTCTATTCTATTCTATTCTATTCTATTCTATTCTGTTCTGTTCTGTTCTGTTCTATTCTATTCCATTCCATTCCATTCCATTCTATTCTATTCTATTCTATTCTATTCTATTCTATTCTATTCTATTCTATTCTACTCCATTCCATTCCATTTTCCTTTGCTGCTGAGGCACAATTAGCCAAAATTAGCAGCTGGTATGCTTTGTAAAATTTAGTCCAGCTAGAAAACCTGGCCTGGAGAGGGTAATGAAGGTGTTACTTGGTTTAATTGCTGGGCCGGTGTTAAACCGTGACAGATTTGGCGCCCGACGTGGGGTCCAAGCTAATTGGCTCGAGTCCAGTTTAAATTTTGACTAATTTGCCTGAATAGTTTGAATTCCAACTCCAGTGGAAGAATGGCTTTGCTGAGCTGGAATCAGACCTTGTTCTTTGGAAATTTCACAGGGCTGGAGATTAAACCATCCTCTGCTACCACTGTGCACCGGTGTCCACCAAGGCTTTAGACTTTTGTGGCTCTAATGTGCCAGGCCATCGAATCCACACAATCCAATAAATTCGGTTGTCCCTCTCCTCCATGGCTGGAGGCAGGGCACCTCTAAGCTTGAGCACATTAGAGCCACAAAAGTATAAAGCCTTGGTGGACACTGGTGCACAGTCATGATACCTTGGATTTGATACCTTGGAAAAGGGTGGAGCTCCAGAACATCTACAGTAGATCGATGACATCATTGTGTGGGGTGACACAGCAAAGGAAGTCTACGAGAAAGGTAAGAAGATAATTGAAATCCTTCTAGAGGCTGGTTTTGCTATTAAAAGGAGCAAGGTCAAGGGACCTGCACAAGAGATACAGTTTCTGGGAGTTAAGTGGCAAGATGGACGTTGCCACATCCCAATGGACGTGATTAACAAAATAACAGCTATGGCCCCACGTTGGGCGCCAGTAAATCTATCACGGTTTAACACTGGCCCGGCAATTAAACCAAGTAATAGATGCTCTCTATTAATCTCTCTCTCCTCCCTGATAAAGAAAGGAGAGAGAATAAGGGAGAGAGACTTATGGGTTGGAAACTAAACTACACAACTTCAATGAAATAGTAATGACAAATAGGAAAAATTACTAAATATATACAAATATACAGGAAAATGGATACCACATTCTTCCCCCCTCCCCCCCAGTAGCTCTCACATCACCACCGAGGCTGCGGGGCAGCCCTGAGAAAGTCCAGGCTGGGCTCCTGGAGTCAGCAGCAGTTGGGAACTGGAGGCAGGAACACACAGATATGGGCTGGGATGGATCAGGAGCACAGGCAGAGGAATGGACGGGATCCTGCCAGGATGCCGGGTGAAGGAAGGGAAGCAGGAAAGGCAGGAAGGGCAGGCAGCCGGAAGCTGGAAGCAGGAAATCATGGCTTGGCCCTCGTGATCCCTCAAATTTATACTGAGGATGACGTATATGGGATGGAATACTCTGTTTGGTCAATTCTGGCATCTATCTTGTCTGTTCCTCCCCAAGGGAGGGCTGCAGGTGGGACCTCTTTATCCCTTCTGGGAGGTAAAAGTTTTCCTCAGAGCTGAGCAGTGTCCTTGGCTCTGCACACCAGTCTCTAGCAGTAACTATAAACATCAAGTGTTATCAGTCCTAGAAACACACACTGTCTGAGAAACTTGCTGTTAAATTCAGCAAGTGCAACTACTTACAAGAGACTTAGCTAAAAGCAAAAGTACAAGACAGAAAATCACCTCTATCCTGGCCCAAACCAGGACAGGCATGAAGCACCCCAGGGCATTTCCATACCAAAGCATTCAGGTCAATAATTTGGCAAAATCTTTTTTTAGTCAAGAAAAGGAGCAGTAACTTTGTTCACCATGCAAAAATATCTTGAATGCAAACCAAGAGCTAATAATTGAATTTCATTGAAAATACCCAAATCTGGAAAATTTATATGCTTCCTGTTTGTCCTGGAGTCACTTTGTAAATGGCTGGGGAGGTCTGCATGGGAACGTGGAAAACTGCAGTCATCAATCTAGTCTGGAGTGATGCAAGATGAGAAATTTTGATATTAAACTGATACAGTGAAAACTGGAACCTGCCTTACCCTTCTTTTGAGCTAGTATCCCAGAGCAAAGCCTTTGGATTTAATGAAATTTTTTTTTTTACAAAATTTTATTGAAAATATTCCCAAGGATCTGCAATTAATACTTTTCAAATAACATGGAAACAGTGGGATAACCTCTATTTATTTACTCAGACAGTTGTTCCATTTACTCTCTATAAATCACTTTTCTTGGCTCATGACTCATTTTTAGACATAATTAGAATAAACCATTTACCTTTTTAGAGCACCATTTAATTATATTTCAAGCTCACAACGTACAGTTGCTTTTCATTACCCACATATGTAACTGTAAAAGCTGTTATAACACAGCATTCCTCTCCCAAGTTTACAAAAGCAGGGTGAGCTAATGGAAAAAGAACCACTAAATAAAGCACGAACTGGCCCTCTTTCAAGACTTGCTTTTAACTTTTTTCCCTTTTTTGGACATTTAAGAAAAGATACTGTCGTTTTTCCCACTTTATTTTTACCCAGACACGAAATAGCTAACAATAACTCTTATCTTTTTCAGTGACATGTTGAAACATGTTGATTCCGATGAGTAAGTATGAGATTTGGATGTTAAAAAAAAGATTTTCAGTTCTGTTGCTCTATTCCCTTGTAAACAAGCAGACAAACTAGAAACCTAATTTCTTTGTGTATGCTAATTCCATACTTGTTAGGACCAGACACAAATTCTACACAATCTTGAAAATGGGGAAACATTACAAAGCTGGAGATTAGTAAAAGAAGATTTTTATTTTTTTTTTAAGATCTCATTATGGTCAATAATACAGAACTTGTCGTTAGCACAATTTGCAAAATTATTTTCCTTTGACAAATCAAATAGAATGAACGTCTCAAAGAGGCAAGAAATTCTTGGAGGGCAGGCTCACCAACTTCATCAGGAGGCTGGAAACTGAAGCTGTCAGGGGGTGGGGGCTGACACAGTAATGTCTGTGACATTGCAGCTAAGGGGCAAATAGAGCAAAGCAGCCACCACAGAAAAGGGCACAACCACAGGGGTTCTTCATGGTCTCACTCCATTAAGCCCTTGAAGTGTGCAGTTCTGGGCTCCCCAGTTCAAGAGGGACAAGGAACTACTGGAGAGTCCAGCACAGGGCCACCACCATGATGTGAAGCATCTGCCCTATGGGGAAAGGCTGAGGGAGCTTGGGTTGTTTTGCTTGGAGCAAAGGAGGCTGAGGGGGGGATTTTATCAATGTTTATAAATGTCTAGAGGGTGGATGTCCAGTGGCAGAACAAGGGGAAATGGACACAAGCTGGCACACAAGAGATTTCAATAAAATATGAGAAAATACTTCTTCACTCTGAGGGTAACACAAGACTGGAACAGATTTCCCAGGGAGGTTGTGGAGTCTCCTGCAGACATTCATGACCCACCTGGATGTATTCCTCCCAAATCAGCTCAAGGGGATCCTGCTCTAGCAAGAGGGTTGAACTAGATGATCCTCAGAGGTCCCTTCCAACCCTTTACTATTCTGTGATTCTGTGATTGCCCGTGAGCCTTTACAGCATGAATAAATTCTGCTCAGACATTCTAACACCATCTATGTTTGTGAGTCACTTGATCTTAGCTGAATATGGAAATAATTCATTTGATTTCTGAGTGCCATGCTATGTGCTAGTGCAGAGCTGGTCTCTGAATTTCTTACTGAAAAAAATTACTGCCTGCTGCTCTTCATAGAAAAAAATACAAATCATTTCTTGGGGCTCCATCATCCATTTTTAATTTATGTAAATAATATATGCTCTGACACAATGTAAGTATCACTGGTGTATGAATCTAAATAAATACAAAACTTGCAGGGAAGGCAAAGACATCACATCCCAATTAAAGTGCTTTAAAATTACTAACAAATACATTCTCACCTTTCTACTTAAATATAGAGTAGTTCCTTATATTTCAAATGGACTGAGCTTTTAGGACAGCTGTAATTGCTTCTAAGAAAACTGTATACATCAGGGTCACAATCCTGTATTAGAATGTGAAAGAGCAGAATCTGAAAATCACTTAGGTCCTGGTGATGCCTGAAGGGATAAATAATGGGGCTTTTCACCCATGTTGATGGCATAATTCAAAATTCTTGGTATGCCATTGTGGTAGATGACCCTCCTGAGGTCCTTTCCAGCCTAAATTATTCTCTGGTTCTGCAATTCTGTCACAATGTAGTAAATTGTATTTGTTGACAGCTATTCCTTTTGGAGCCAAAACCTTGTTCCTATAACCCTATGGTATGTGGAGGGAGGGTAAAAGGGAAGGAGAGGGAGATTATTAGACTTTAATATGAGGTAGGTAACACACTATGGGGTATGGAAGTCACCAATGTGTGAAGTCTGGGATCAGAAAATTTACAGAGGACACTGAAAGCTGGCCTGGCTGTGAGAGGTTTATTGTTGGTGCTCTCTGAGAACACATCTGATATAAACAGTAAAACAGAATATTGCAGGAAAGGGTGAAATGTAAAACTCCTAATCCAGAGTTTTCCATATGTATCTCCTGGAAGAATCCAGCCTGACTTCTGGTTGGAACAGAAGGAGCCGCAGGGGCAGGTAGGGAATGGTGTGAAGGTTCTGTTGCTGAAGGATGTAAATTTTTATATCTGAGTTGTATAGTAATTTTTTGTGTAATATTTTGACAACTTGGACCAGGTAGAGGAGCATCTACAGGGAAAGCTGATCTTAGAGAACATACCCAGTTTTGCTGAGATCCTATCACAGAGCAAATAATCTTGACAGTGTTCCATCCTTATGGGGATAAAACAGAGTACATTTCAGAGGTACTGTGTAATTAATTGTGAAAGAGACTTCGTCCCTAGTCTGAGACACATGAACTGCACCTGCACAAAAGAGAAAAGTTAAGGAAAACCTATCAAAATAGATAAGATATATAGGGGTATGTCATTTTATAATTAATTTTACAAAAATTAGGCACAGTGAAGTACTGAAGCTACTGCTGAGATTTCAGGAAGAAAAAATATGTTACCATTAATTCAGGAAGTATGAAATACCAGAAATCATAATTTTCTGACAACAAAGGGATCATAATTGATGTTTTTTCATGTTCCTGATGCTACACAAAAAGCAAGCAATTGGGCAGTAGGCAGGAATACTCAGCCTGTTGAAGGACTTCTTTATTATTAAGGTTATTAGTGAAGCCCTGAGATAACAGGAGAGCCCTAGTGAAGTGCTCATTGCAGTTCTTCTTTAATGTTCAGATTACACCAGTGCCCAGTCTGAGAGCACAGCTCCCTTACACTGGGCATGGTTGAGATGTACACTTAGAGAAAGACCCTGCAAGGAGAAAGGGAGAGAGATTCTCTCTAAGTGGTCAAAAAGATGTGAGGAGCAGTATGGAGATGAAGTGGCTTATCCAAGGTCACAGGGCACATCCGTGGTAGCACTGCAGTCAAAACTCATCTCCTGAAGCCCAAGCCAAGAATCACCCAGCCAACACAAGCATGAGGCAAAAGACAGAGCTAAAATTTTGGCTGTATGAATCCAGGGCTCTTTGGGCTGCTCTAATGCTGCTTATCTTATTCTATCACTAAAAGCACTGACCTGCAATAAATAACCTTGCTTTGATGTGTCTGCAGCCATCACTCACACAACTTACTTTGCAGTTCTCTTTCCCAAGCTTCCACTCAGCCTGGACCATTTGATGCCTGCTGCCTTTGTGAAGCTTTTGAAATTAATGCTTTAAAGCCTGTAAGAGCAGCTCAGAAGGAAAAACCCCATCAGCTTTACATTTTAAAAAAGATGCTCTTATTCCCATCACAGCTGAATTTTGCCAGCAGATTGTGAGCAGAATAGTAAGTAGGAATTTTTGTTGTGTTTTTCCAGGCCAGTTTGTCTGGGCTGCAGGGAGCCATATTCTGTCTTGGTTTTGTTTTGTTTTTCCCAGCAGTTAAGCTATAGGAAGCCACCTCCTCTGCAGAGGCTGCACTTGTACATGTGTGCACCAAAGAGGATGCACAGCCCTCCACTATTCGACCTCATCATGTCATTTTCCCCACTACTGTGGACAGAGAGGGCCTTGTATTTTTCCAGGTCCCTACTTGTCTTCTCTAATCCTTTGCCAGTCAAGTGTCTACATACATACCTACAAGCCACACCATTACAAATCAGAGAATCACAGAATTGTCATGATTGGAAAAGACCCCGAAGATCACCATCAACCTCACAACCCCCACCCCCAATAAAATAAAAATTTGTCAATATTTGTCAATATCTGTATCACCCTGCCCACTAAAACAGGTCCTGAAGTGCCTCATCTACACAGTTTTTAAATACTTCCAGGGATGGTGACTCCACCACCTCCTTGGGCAGTCTGTTCCAGTCTGTTCTTTCTCTCCATCTGCTAGGCTGCCCCTTAGGGAAGAATTTATTCTGCACCAGCAAAAATGTTCATACCAAGTGATTCAAACAGAACCCTCCCAGAAGAGTTGGTGATGATGTGCGTCTCCAATGAGTAATCCAGTCCTCTGGAGAGCAAAATCAGCTCTCAGTCCTACAGCCCAGAACTCAAACCCAACAGCAAGTTTCAAGCATTGGTCACGGACTGCGATGACACCACAAATCAGATTAAATTTCTCCTGTGAGCAAAGAAAAAGTTGTCCTACAAGCACTGAAATTACTGGTATTTGAATTGTCAAGGTTTGTGTTGTCCCCAGTTCCCACTATAATCATTCCCATTCTTCTCTAGTGGGCAGGGTGATACAGATATTATTAAATATATTTTATTTATTTTAATGGGGGGGATGTTGACAGTTGGATGCTGTGATCTTAGAGGTCTTTCCAACCACGACAATTCTGCAATTCTGTGATTCTTCCTACCTCCTACAACAGACCTACAACATAAAATAACAAAATGAAGATATCTCTATCCCTCCAGCATGTCCCCTGTGCCTCTCCATGGCCCTCAAAATGCCGTGGCTCCCTCTCCCATCTCTAAAACACCTCCCACAACACTCCCCCAGCCTTCTACACCCCCCATACAGCCCCTGCACAGTTGGGGAGGCAAAAAGCACTGCAGATTGCAGCTGATCTGATAATACCCCTGTGTTAACTGGGAAGCCCTCAACATATGCTGTCTGGTTATCTGGATGAACACTTTTGACAGAACAAAACATTAATTTGAAGGTCTCTCCACTGTTAAAGTGCAGATTTAAAAAAACCCAAAAACTTGTTAGAAATACATAAATATTTATAGCTGTTATAAATATACAATATCTTTGAGCCCCCTATTTCTTTGCCAAATGAGGCTGAAGCAGCCAAGCAATTAAGACTGCTGAGAACTTACAGAATGATAGATGGAGACAGGATGATCATGTTAGGTGTTTTTTTTTAAGAAAACATATTAAGAAAAAAAACCAACCACGAATATGCAGTATTTGTACCTAAAAATTCTTAATTAAATTCTTATTTCTTTTTTTTTTTGTTTGTACCAGGATAAAATAATAAAAAGCAGTAATTATTAATTAATTTTGAAGAAAAGACAGTGACAGATGAAAATTAAAAATTACACTGAAGGTTTTAAAAATATTTTTCTTCAATAATTTTCAGAAAGACTTAAGCTGTCCTATCTTTCCATTCCAAAAAGCTGAGTGAGAAATTCATGGTGGAGCTACCCACTGAGTGTGGTTTGTAATTTTTGCTCCAATAAATTGGGACAAAAAACTACTCATAAAACTAGCATCATGCATTATATGCTAAAAAATCTTGGAGGGAGATGATGAAGACTGTTGTTAAGGGCATTGACTTTGATCATCTTTAGGAGCAGATAAAAAAGAAAGTAAGATTATCTTGGGAAAAAATACATACAAACCCAGTAAGATTGTAAAGCCTCTGATGAAAACACTATGCTTGGCATGTTACACTGGGGGGGGGGGGGGGGGAGGACAGAAAAAGCAACTCCTCTGTCCCTAATGTGTTTTTTTTTTAACATTTACAAATTATTTTTGACTTAGCCACGCAGGGAGCCTACTTTCAAACCTCAATTTGAAAATCATGGAGGCTTTATAAAGTCTTCCACCTGCATCTCTTTTTTGCATCACAGTTCTTTATCCTCTAAAGGATGAAAACCCCGGCATATAAAAACTTTGTTAAGCTGTCACTATCAATAGAGTAAAAAAAATAATGGTTGACAAAGAAGAAACAAATTGCATCTTCGAATAAGTTTCCTTCATGCTCTTGTTAAAAGCTATAACCTCTGATGTTAACTAAATTTAACCCATTCTGACCCTTGCAGTGGCCCTTAACCTTTTCTTTATTCTGCTTCCTGTGGTTGCTGAAGAAAACTGGCCCAGTCATTGGAAAAGCTCTCTCTGTTGCACACAAAGCCCCTGCCTGGCTGCTAGGCTGTCAGGAGGGATAGAATAGACGGGGAGGTCAGCACCTGTGCTGAGGAGCAGGTGACAGGGAACTGCTTGGACCATTCTAGGGCAAGTTGTAATAGTTTCTACCCTTTAAATATCACACTGTAGTTTCGGGTATTCAAGGCAGCGAAGTTCACGTTTTCTTTGTGAATGCAGACTTTAAACAAATTAATCTATTGCTGTTCAACTGACTGTAAAATTAGTAGATTTACTGTTGCAAAAAAAAAAAAAAAAAAAAAAAAAAAAAAAAAAAAGGGAGAGCTTTTACTTCCACTTTAATAAGGTCACGGATGTGTCCTAGGCTGCCAACAAAAGCAGCTTTTAAAATCTGCAGCTGAACCCAGCAACTTGCAAAGGCTGCAGAACAATGTCTTAGATGTACAGTGGAAACTCTTCTCCCTACAGTCAAGTTGTAAAACTAGACAGTTAAAAAACTTTCTACACTGGGAAGTTTTAACTTTAATTGTGTCCCGCCCTGGGGACCTGCGGGCTTGTTTTATGATTAACATTTTAATAAATTCAGTCAGCCTTGCTTTTCAGGGAGCAAAATCAATTATTTGCCTGGATTCCATAAAACAGTCCCAGCAATTTAACGGCAGAGCCTGCATCTTCAAAGGATTTGCTTTAATTCCTACAAAGGGGGCAGATCTCAGAAACCAAACAAAACTTTAACTGTTTCAACTGCATTTGTGTACCCTGTGCAGGCAACAGTTAGCAGTGACCATTTACCACTCAACAGAATTTTTGGGCTTGCTTTACTTTTTTGCTGTCTCTTGATGGAATAAAAATAAAGATTTGCGAGTGTGAAGCAACTTTGAAATGCTGGGGATGGAAAAGGAGTAAATGAGCTACTGCAGAATCCAGGAATTTGGACCTACTATGTACTCAGAACTTCTGTGTCCTTTAAATACATGTTTACTATGACGTGTTCTCTGCCATATGGCAAAGCTCAGCACAGCACAAGGGAGCTTTTCATCTGAGTTATGTGTGAAAGTCTTTTATAAACACCAACGGGGAAAGGAATACTAAGGCGTGCTTAGGGGAGAAAATGGCCCCTCTCTGAACCAGGGGACTGCAGAACCACACAACCATGGTTATAACCAGCAGGATGGTGGAGGTGAAACACGGCAGCTGCTGCTAAGAGCAGGGCTGGAAGGAGAAAGAGACTCTCTCCCGGTCTTCCCAAAGCTTCCCTGCCAAAACACCCTGTGTAGGATGGAATTATATAGAAAAACAGGAGAGCAGGGGTGCACAGGGTAAGAAGCCCTCACAAAGCTCAGTATGTTTGCAAGCACAAGGGTGTAAAAGACTAATCAAAGTTTGGTAATAAGACTGGAAAAAACTGCTCTCCCACCCGCTGCTACTGGGCCATGACCAAGAGCCCCAGGCACTACAGAAAGCCAACAATATAATAAATTCCTGATGATGTTGTCTGGCACTTGAAATGTTTTGGAGCAGCTCTTGAGAACTACAGCTCCAGTTCAGAAAGCAGCAAGATCCTCACCACAGACCAAAGTAAGTCTTGTCCTCCACCCAGAGACAGAAGGTACAAGCTCCTCACAGGTCTAAGGCACTTCAGCAGCTTGATTCCTCCTCCCACAAAATGAGTGATTGAGTCTGAATTAAAGTAAACTAGAACACTGGGTCTCCAGATGAGCATTCTTTCATTGACCTAAGAGCATTCTCAATCTCTTCTGAGCACTAAAAGCAGCTTATTGTACACAGAATGAATAGCTTCAGGGGGAGATCAACCCCAAAACGCAGGAGTGGAGCCAGTTTCCAGCATCCTCAGGGGACAATCAAACTGTCCCTCAGAGACTGGCTGTTTCCCAACAGCACCTTAAGTCTTGATTCTTAGCTGGGCAAAGGAGGAGATTGTCCCATTTTACTTGCACAGGTGTGGCCCCATCTTGAGTACTGTGTCCAATTCCAGGCTCCACAGTGCAGGAAGGACACAGAGCTACTGGAGAGTGTCCAGAGGAGGGCTATGAGGTTGGTGAAGGGTTTAAAGGGAATGCCATTAAGGAGCAGCTAAAGGCACTTGGTCTGCTCAGCCTGGAGAAAAGGAGACTGAGGGGAGACCTCATTGCAGCTCACTGCTTCCTCACTAGGGAAGGAGGAGGAGCAGGTGCTGCCCTCTTCTCTCTGGTGACTGATGATAGGACCCAAGGGAATGGTTGGAAGATGTGCTGGGGGAAGTTTAGGTTAGATATAAGGAAAAAGTTTTTCACCCAGAGTGTGGTTGAGCAGTGGAATAGACTCCCCAGGGAAGCAGTAATGGCACTGAGCCTGCCTGAGTTCAAGAATCATTTGGATGACACTCTCAGGCACATGATGTGACTCTTGGGGTACCCTACACAGGGACAGGAGTTGGACTTGATGATCCTGATGGGTGCCTTGAAACTCAATAGATTCTGTGACTCCGTGATTCTTGAACTAATTATTAATAATAACATCCACACTTGCAAATCACTACGCTGTTCAAGTATGAGGGCAAGAAATGTCTACATTCACCATGCTTCCTCCCCATGTATTTGCATTTTAAATTCTCTGGGGCATGAATTATCTATGGTTTGGCACAAAGTCTAACAGAACAGGCCTTGACTTGGTACCAAAAAAAAAGAGCAAAACCAACAACTTTGCTAACCAGCTTGGGAAACTGTCAAATGGAAAAAAAGACAGATGCAGA
Organism: Heliangelus exortis; assembly: GCF_036169615.1. Classification (NCBI taxonomy): domain Eukaryota; kingdom Metazoa; phylum Chordata; class Aves; order Apodiformes; family Trochilidae; genus Heliangelus; species Heliangelus exortis. The sequence continues at coordinate 20,325,616 of NC_092422.1, read as the reverse complement.
TTTTTAGTATTATAAGAAAACAGATGACTGAATGTATTAATAAGGGAAAAGGATAATGTGCATCAGGCAAATAGAAGGGAGAGAGTTATTACTAACAGCATTTATTATGATATTGTCTTTCAAATAATAAAGACTGCAGTCCCACTGTGAAAGGCACATATAAAAACACAGCCCCTGGACAATTACAGTGTAAACAGACACGAGACAAAGGGCAAGGAGAAAGAGCACAATGAACCCACAGAAAGATCAAGTTAATTTGAGGACAAACAGCATGAGAAGGCTGGACTATTTCTTGGCAAACCAAATTTAATTAGAAAGGCACAAAGTAAAACAAACATCAGTTTTAAACTTAACAGAATTAAATAAAGGGAAGAGAGAAGAAATGCAAGTTGTATGCATTGCTTTCATTCAGGTAGTTCTCACTATACTGAAGAGGTTTATTAGCTTTATTGCTCCTACTAACACTGCTGAAAATTATCTGTCTTATGGGGATGGTTCTCAGGGAGGCAATAGCAGCCAACTGCAAGCTGGGCCACTGACAAGCTCTTCTCTAATTCACATTGCAGAGCTGAGAAGAAAAAAATAAAATCTCTCCAGGCTTCAGCTCTGCCAAAACTTCCCTTCATGGTTATTCAAATTCCACACTTGATTTCCAGACCATGAAAAGAGCAGTAAAAAATATGTCGCCTTTTCTTATTGTGGAGTATTTCACTCTCCACAACTGGATGCTCTAGAATTTCAATAATTTATGTTTCAAGAGCATCAAACTGAGATCCAGTTTTCCTAGGCACTCAACTGGTAGAAAAGATGGCAATCCCTGCTCCCCAGAAACTTATAATTGTAAAGGCATAATGCCTGAGCCAAATCAAGAAATTAACAAAAGGAAAAAGGGCAAGATGGAAAAAACAGGCACCATTTGCACAGAACATATGAAGCTACACGTCAGCTCACCATCGACTTAGTTAATTTTGCTAATGGCATTTTTCTGTACACATTACTACAGGTAAAGAGTTTTAAGGAGAACAAGGAGGTATAAACGAATTTTACAGTGTGAACTGACTTATTAAAGTTTTCTGATTTTTTGCATAATTACCACCCAGTGTCTTCTGTGAAGATGACAGGCTTTTTTGCATGTGCATCCCAAAAGGACTGAATCAAAACAACCAGCATGGGGAATTTGAGCATTCTAAGACCACAGTTAAGAATAGAAGGTTTCAAAACAAACAAACAAACAAACCAAAACCACTCAGATTTTCATAGCATTTCCTTTTTCTTGGCAGATAAAAAAGACAAAGGGGTCAGTTGTCTCCCAAAGAAAGCAAAGAAGTCTGGATTTATTTTTTAGGCAGGAAACAGCTCAGAGGCGGCACAGCCGGGAAAACAACCCGAGCATTGCCCGTGCAGAGCTGGGCAGCCCCACCGCAGGCCGGGCGGCACCGGGGGGCGACAAAAGGGACACGCAAGGGCAGCCACACGCAGAGAGACAGAAACGCTCCGCACGCAGCAACTGCGGGAGTGCGGCTGCCTCTCCCGCAGCCTGCAGGGGACGCGGGGCAGCGGGGACAGAAGCGGGACAGGACGGAGGAGCAGGAAAGGGCGCAGGAAGAGGGGCAGGGAGGCAGCAGGAAGAGGGCAGCAGGGAGAGGGCAGCAGGGAGGGGGGCAGCAGGGAGGGGGCAGCAGGGAGGGGGGCAGCAGGGAGGGGGGCAGCAGGGAGGGGGGCAGCAGGGAGGGGGGCAGCGGGAAGAGGGCAGCAGGAGGGGGGCAGCAGGAAGAGGGCAGCGGGGAGGGGGCAGCAGGGAGGGGGCAGCAGGAGGGGGGCAGCAGGAGGGGGGCAGCAGGGAGGGGGCAGCAGGAGGGGGGCAGCAGGAGGGGGGCAGCAGGGGGGGGGGGGCAGCAGGAGGGGGGCAGCAGGGGGGGCGGCAGCAGGGGGGGGGCAGCATGGGGGCAGAGCCGTACACCTCCTCACACGCATGGGGACGGCGCCTGCGATCAGACGACCATCCACACGGAGCGGGAGAGGGTGTGGAGATGCGGAAAGCGGAAGAGGAAGACGAGGAGGAAGAGGAGGAGAAAAGGGAAGAGAGACCCAGGCTTGACCCTTCGCTGCGGCGGCGGGGCGGGACTGGGGGCGCTTAGGGGCTCCGGTTGCTTAGGCTCCGATCTGTACGGTTCTGCCCGGCCCGATCCGGCTGGGCTGGGCTCAGCCGGCCCAGCCAGCAGGTAGGTAGGTAAGAAGGAGGGAGCCGCCCGGCGGGGGGGGAGGGCGCTGCGGGCCTGGGCGGGCCGGGCGAGGCCCAAGGAGCTGCGTTTATTGGTACCGCCTGCACCCCCAGAGCGGCGCCCGGGCCCACGGCCGCGGGACGGAGTGAGACGGAGGATGAACTCCCCGAGCCGCACACCCGGGAACAGCGTCACGGGCACGCAGCCCCGTGGCGTGTGTGTGCGGGGATAGTTGTTTGCAGTGTGCCATACACTGAAACACTGGCACAGGGGCCCAGGAGAGTGGGGGGGTCACCATTCCTGGAGACATTTTAAAGACGCGTGGGTGTGTTACCTCGGGACGTGGCTCAGTGGCAGTGCAAAGTTTACTGTTGGACCCGATGACCTTAAAGGTCTTCTACAGCTAAAACGATTCTGTGATTCTACATAAACATATATGCACGTATATATTGAGAGTGGAGTCAGATTCCCGTGTCGGCAAAATAAGCCACACTTTTGCTACCTCCTCTGGTATAACACATTTTTTTCCCAGTATCATCTTCGGCTTTTCTTGCACTTGCTGCCTTTTAAACATGGAATAATAAAACTGCAGATAATACTCCACAGTTTGCTTTTTAATTCTAAAGTATTTGCAGCTGTTAAAAAAAATTTTTAAGTTTTGAACACAATGCAAATCACAGCCAGGTGTACTGGAATTGCCAGGGGCATTCCATGAACCAGGGGAAAAAATGGGGAAAAATTATAATGGAAGGAACGTCAGTTTCACTAATACTCAATTTTCAAGCACAGGCTTATTTTGAGGCTTGTTTTGGAAGTCCATAGTTCTGTGAGTACCATGCCAGGATAGATGTCTGTAATAATTTGTTGAAATTCTAATTCGCAAATGGAGATTTTAGGCATATGAGTGTGTTGCTAATTTTCTAGTCCATGTATTACAGACTGTCTTACCTGTGTCTGTTTTTTTGGTTTGGTTGGTTTGGTTTTTGGTTTTTTTTTCCCCTTCAAGCTCTCTTCAACATTTAAGAAGAAAAAGTATTATCAGCATTTTTATTAGATGGTTCTGGTAAAATGGCACTTACATGCATGTGTACTTTTTGTGAGAAATCTAAGCAGTTTTGGTAACTGGAAAAAAACCAGCTCACTGTAACTAAAACGAGCCATCTAATGTTTGTAAAAAACACAGAAAGACTATCAATACTTGAAATGTCTGATAAAATCAGTTTAAAATTAAGGTGCTGTTTCCACTTTGAAGCATGGCTGAATTCTTGAGTTAAAAACAGTGAAGATGCTCTTTTAAATTTTTAAGGTTACTGAAATAATATTGGTGCTTAGTTGATATAAGACTAAATACCTATGTGACTTACTTCCACAAAATGACATTTGGAAAACAGAAATACACAATTTGGGGTCACTACTGTGAAAGCAAATTGCATGCTAGCTATGGAAGAGTTTTCAAACCAGGCATAAACCACATTTTTGAGTGTAATAATGGTCACTTTGTCATGGATTAATGTTGAGGTGAAGATTTTGCATGGAAGGCTTATTCTGGATGGGCAAGGCTTTGAAATTCCCAAACTGCACTACACAGAAGTCAGGGTTTAGATGTTGGGAAGGCTGTTGATGGACATTTCACAAGTCACCACTTCATTCACTATGTGTTTAGGGTCATTCTGAAATAATGTGGCTTAAATAAAACACTATTCAAAGAAGAGTATCAGAATCAGGAAGAAAGTCTTAATGTTGGGTACTTCAGGAAAAACAATAAGTGCAGCATGTCTTTATTTGTCAACAAATTCTTCCTCTTAAACACTGCTTAATTTCTATACACATAAAAACCCCTGTGTAACAGTAGATGCTCTTGTGAGCAGAAATGGAGTTTTGGATTAGAAGTCTTGGATTCTTTGAAAGAGTTCAGGCTCACATTCTAAAATACTGAAGATGACTTCATAAATCTTGTTCTTCTGTCAGATTTTCTCTCTGGGTTAAAGCTCTGTTACAGTAAAATTACTGTTGATTGCTCATTCTGTGGATCTTTTTGAAATAGTAAGTTTTATAGACTATGGTTTACTGAAATGAAGTCTAATAAAACTAGAAGAGCCTGACTGATGGAGGTAACTTGTTTCTTTTTCTTCCCTGCTTCCTCAGAATGACCACCTTTTCTGTGATGAAAATTTTGTGCCAAGCAACCAGAAGCGAGAATAGATCTGCAAAAAGATTCTTTGGTACTCTCCTGACACAAACACCACAAATGAGGTTCTTTTCTCCATACTGGATGGTGGTACCAGAGCCTAGAAAGTCAGGAGTGTTTGGACTTACTCAGCCATTTTGCACAGCTGAAAAATCCCCCACGGATCCAAAAAAGAAAGCAGCGTTTGGAAGTGTTGGGCGAAGAATCCCCCATCGGATTTTGCATTTAATCAACCAGGATGGAGAGAGCTTAGGAAATGTGCATCGAGCAGAGGCACTCAAACTTATGGATCAACATGGTCTGAAACTAGTTCTCCTTCAGGAGAATGCAGAACCTCCTGTGTACAGACTAATGACTGGGCAGCAGATTCATGAAGAACAGCTTAAACGTGCAGAGAAGAAAAAAGGAAGTCCCAAACCAGGTATGTACATTGTTGACACAGCAATACTTCGAAAAATGCTGCACTAGAAGTGGTTTCAGCAGATGAAATCCTCTTACTTGTATCTGTGTAAATCCAAAGCAATGTCACTGCAGTCCACGCTATTACGGATTTTCAGTAGTGAAAATAAAATTTTGGATTATTTCAGTCTTCTTCCACAGAGAAGCCTACTGCTTCTATTTTGGCATCTGCTGACTTCTTTTAAAAAAATCAGTTTTTACTGAAGTGAATATAACTAGACTCTGGTTCCCTTAGACTCACTGAATTTTTAGGTACTTTACTAAGGCAAAAAGTGACAGGCAGTTTTTACAAACTCGGCATCAGTTACACCAATACATAATTTTGTCACCATTAGTTGTGATACATTCTCTTCCTAGCTTACTGCTAGGAAGAGAAAATCTAGACCCCTTTATCTACAGAGTAAGAGAGCAATTTTGTCAATATTGAATAATATTCAGTGTTTTCTCTTACACTGCCCTAGCCCAGCATTTTAACAAACTGATTTTGGCAAAGAGGGTTTAGAAAAGGTATCTGACCTCTTATCCTCTTTTCTTACCCAATTAAATATTGCACTTCATGGAAGAAAATGGGCTCTAGATGAAGAGCTATCTAACATAAAAGTTTTTACATTCAACTCTACAGGAATTTGCACAACCAGTTTTTCATTTCAGATCCCATGCTTACCTGTTAATTTTTTTACACCTGCATTGTGGGTGGTATGAACAAAACTGTAATCAAAATGAAAATATTTTAAGCCCTCTAACCCTGAAGAGACTTCCTGCGTGCCTCAAAGATGCACCCAGTCTCCCAAACATAGCCATGATAGTGAGAAATCAAGTAGGCACCTTCTAAGGTGCTTGGTGAATGCTGTACACTGTGGTGCACTCTGTACAGGACAGCAGCAGGGGGGGAGTTTGGGGCAGTGAAGCAGACAAAGCACCAGACAGAGCACCAAAGCACAGTTGAAAGAGAGCAACTAATAAGAGCTTTGTCAGATGTTAAGCCAACACAATTTTAGTTCTGTTTTAAACAGGAGTAGTTCAGAAGGAGTTATCCTTTTCTTCAGCTATTGCCAAGAATGACTTAGACACCAAGACTAAACAGATAGCACACTGGATTGAGAAGAAATACCACGTCAAAGTTACCATCCGGCAAGCAAAAAACAGCAACACAGACATGGTAAGTGGACTCCTGAAAGTTGGACCAATCAACTTGATTAAATTGATGTACATGCATTAACTTCCTCTACTCAGTACTGCCACAAAGGTCTAGGTCCCATGAAAGTAATGTTTTCCCCAGCTTAAGTTGCATCTGTTCAAACACTGCTTTCTAGAGCACCACAGAAACAATTCAAATACCCTTCTTTCTTCAGCATGCAGTTATAATACTGACTTTGACAGCAGAGACTTAAGTAGTTCCTTCTCCTTTGCAGCTTATTTAACAGGGCTGGTAAAATTTTCCTATATATGCCTCAGGCCAGCCCACTCACTCACTGAAAAGTTTAAAAATAAGATTTTTTTTTTAAAATCTGGTGTATTATTTCAAGATACATATGTACAACTGTGGCTATGGTTTATTCTCCACTAATGTGAAAAACTGCGTTCTAAAACAGTCAAAGTAAACATCTGTAAAGATGTTGGGGAGCTGGTGGCAACTTCCTAGTATAATTTTAGGGCCTTCATTGTCACATTCTTTTGTTTGTTCTAATAAAGATTGGGGGGGCGTGTTTCTTTTTTCTTTTTTTTTCTTTTTAAGTGTGTAGTGGATTGGGTTTCCTTAATGATTCTCTCTACTAAACTGCTGGAAAAAATTGTGATACCACTTCATCCAAAAGGAAAAAAGCTTTTTATAGGAAGTTCACAGGGAAAGGGTAGAAGGAGGAAGAACTGGATATGAGAGGGAGCAGAACACTTCCTGACACATTCTGGATTTAGGTTGTCCTTAAATTTACAGGCTTAATTACTACCTTAAGCATTCAGCTTGTTATATGAATGCACTATATCACTCCATTCAATACTATCACTTTCTGCTACACTTAGAACAATACTGCCCCTTAAGAGAAAAACCCCATAGTAATATACTCAAATCTAGTGGAATAGCAGGGTGGGGAAGAGTCAGCTGCAATTGTCATCACTTTCACAGATGTCTTTAGACAGCAGAACAGTCAGGAAGTCAACCAAAGTGTTAGGAAATGGCTTGGTGCCCATGGTCACTTTCCTAAACCTGCTTACTAGTAAAGAACAAATGATTGGAAAGGACAAACTGCTTAAATCAGGACTAGAAACTAGCTGGTTTCAACTAATATCTTCACCATAAGCAGGAAGTAAGTGTCACTACAGCCTGAAATATTTATCTATGTGTTTGTGCATTTAATTCCTATTTCTCTCCTTTTTCAGTTCATGGTTTTTGATCAGATTTTGGAGACTGTCTCTGAGAAAGCCACTTACCTTTCCAAGCCAAAAGTTACCAGAGAAGGAGTGAGTACCTGTACTTTGAGACACATGTCTGAAAAAGAGTTGAAAGCACACCAGAAAATGGAAAAACAGAAAGCTGGTACAGTAAAGAAAGATGAAAATGAAGACCTGAAGCCAAGTGAGTTGCATCAGTGACTTTATGGAAAAGTTGTAAACAATTTCTTATTTAAAAATAAACAGACTATAAATTTAAAATTATCCTTCAGCCTTGCACTGATTATTCCTTGAAGTTGTCTCAGTTAACCTTTACTGCAGTCAGAATCTCAACAGTTGGTATTTTATTTTCCATGGGCTTATCCATTACCTTGCTTTCTGTCACCACCAGACCCTTTCTTGTCCGTGTTTTAGGAGGAATGTAGCCACTCAGACGAGAGGCCAAGCTCCTCTTGGGACGAGAACGTTTTGCCTGGCAGAAATAAATCCAGAATAAGCAACTTAACACATACATGGAGCAAAGACTACTAATGGGGGGCTGGAGAGGAAGAAGAAATTAATGAATATGCCAGCACTGCATAATTTAAAGGAGCTTCAGAATCTCCCAAATCAAGTAGATAACTGGCTTGTTTTAAAACACCCAAGGTTTACCCTCCTCTGAAGTGACAGGGTTGGGTTGAGAGGACTTTTTGAAAGAGTAACTTACTTTCAGCTTTCTCTTGTCAGGATCATGTGCAACTGCATGCCTTGTTAGGCTCTGCTACAGTTACAAAGGGCAGGAAAATGAAAAAGAGTTAGGTTTATCATTTCAGATTATGGGATTCAGATTAGGATGGTGTAAGAAATACATACCTTCATTGCAAACACTCTTCCACAGCCTGGATAATCACAAGAGAATGGTTTTTTCTCCTCGTGAAAAGAAAGTATATGGTTCTGAAGGTTAAACACAGTTGTGTAAGTTCTTTCACATCCTTCTCTTGGACACAGGTAGACTTCTCTCTCCGTAGCATGTGTTTTTTGATGCTGCTTGAGGTAATCTTTCCGTTTAAAAGTTTTGTAACACTCACTGCAAACTATTTGCTCTAAGTGGAAGAGAGAAGACCAAGTATAAATTAATAGCTTCTGTAAGAATATCAGAATCAAACTCAGTCTTCTAGAACAATGCCAAAATGAAATGCAAGAAACTCAGAGACTTGAAAAGAATAATGCAGTATCAATTATCCAGATATGAAATCCTACATTACACAATTTCTTGTTAACTGGATCACAGAGCAAAGTCTACTGAGTAGTATTTTCATCAGTTAAAGGTCTAGACAGACTGATTATCATTTTACCAATAAATTAGTAAGTGTTTGTCTGCACCCAATGACAAGTTGATTAAATGAATTCAACAAGGACTCCTAAGAAACAAACTGCTAATTGTATCAAAAGTTAAGTTCCTTTACTAAAGCACTTGGAATTTACCTGTATGACTTTCTTTGTTGTGTTTCAGAAGCTCTGTCCAAGTTTTTCCAGTGTATGAGCAGTTTTCTTTCTTGCATGAATAGCCTGTTGGACAGGATATATGTTTACAATCACAAAGGTTTTAGCAAACACAGTCCAGTTTTACAGGGGGGGGAATTCCTTTTTTAGCATTTCAAAATTAAGGTTCAATAGTCCTCCTCTTAAGTCCTCCTTGAAGGGTGATGGGAGGATGAGCAATAACCACAAATCAGAGCTTAAGATAATGGGGTTTATGGAAGAAACCTTGTATCACTGAGACAGGTTGTCCAGAGGCTGTGGAATCCCTGCCCTTGGAAAAGTTCAAAACTACTGGACACAGCTCTCATCGACCTTGTCCAACTGACCACACCTTGAGCAAGGAGTTGGACCAGATGGACCTACAGAGGTCCTTTCCAACCTAAGTGATTTTATGAAACTCTATCTCTCTCTGCTTCAGTAAAACCACTTACTCACCAGCCACACACTTTCAATCAAATAGATGAAAAGAACTGTAATGTAGTCTGAACATAAATATTTGTATTACATATTTAAGAAAAAAAAACAAAAAAAACCCCAACAAGATCTTGGCTATACAGCAATATTCCATCTAAAGAGACTCCACCATTCTATCACACAGTTTTTAAATGCACTGCAGAAATCAACAATATTTAAACTCCAGGACTGGGAAGGTCAAACAACTACAAGGAAGGCCCTGTCTTAAGAAAGGAAAGCAGTACAAATTGCAGCCTCTTGGATACTCTTCCTAGTCCCTTGAGTTTGTTTTTGTTTGTTTGTTCTTCCTACCACCAGAAAGCAGGTTATTTGTCAACAGTATTATAAGAATGGATAGAAGCAGAGCAGAATTAGCTCAAACATACACATAAACTCCTGACAGTTCCAGTTAAATACCTTTCACAAAGGCACATTACTAACTTCATAAATGAAAACCTGCATGGCTTTGCCAAGGCTCCACAGGAAATTTGTGGCAGAACTGATCCTAACCTCTGGAGGCCTAGGCTGGTGCTTTAGCCATTAGCCCATCTTCAGGAGAGGAATTATTGACAAGGAAGCACATCTTGAGAAACAGCAGAAGGAATCCTGAGCTCTGTTCAACCTGCCACAGATACATTGTAATTGAAGACTGCAATGTCCTGCTCTTGTATCCCATTTGACTGCTCAAAACTGGTGTTCTTCTTGTGCTTGGATCACTAGGCCCAGAATATTTTCCTGTCTGTCATACATCCCTGCATACCCTTCATATGGGAAGAAGTCCTTTCCCCTTTGCTAACATGTAACTGGAGAAAGAAGAAAAACTATTACCTTCATGGACCTTTTCGTGCCTCTTTAGCTGACTAGGAGTAGAAAAGTACTTCTCACATCCTTCATTATTACATCTAGGTATAAAAGTAAACCAGTTTAAGTTCTTTCACTGCATCTGCATATTTTTGTTGAGAATAATTAAAGCAGACAAAATTATCCAAGTTTCCCTTCACCTAAAGATCTGTTCTGTCCCCCTCCTGCCCTGTAAAATAAATTCCATAACATGTTCCTAATAGAAGACTCTGATCCCCAAAAGAATTAAAACTATAGCATGATTTCCAAGTATACAGCAAGCCAAGCATTAGGCTAAACAATCAAGCCTCATATCATCCCTACACAGTAAGCTCTTCAAACATAAACCCCCCATAAATTTTGTCTCTCTAAGTGGCTTGTACAGGTCTAGCAGCCAAAGCAGCAGCAGAGCAGTGACAGTATTTTTGTGCCTGTCACACAGCCATACTAGTGCATTTCACTTAAGTGGAATACTCCTGTAAAGTGTGCACCACCTGTAAGAAATACAAGAGTAAGTTTTTCTTTTATCAAATCTATACTGAGGTGTCATGTCATGAAGCTGCAATGCACAGCTTCTCAGATAGTGTCCAAGCCTCTCACCTTTTTTTAAGCTACTACTCACTTCAATGTTAGCCAAGTCCCTGCTTTTTACTGGAAAGCAGAGGTAGCTGAATTTTTGTGCAAGCTGTTATACTTGTATTTCAGACTGTGTGAACTCAAAACGGAGGGTTTTTTGTTTGTTTTTCCTGTAAAGCTATAATAAATTCAATGAAAATCTCTGGAATGCTGAAGTCACAGGGCGCCAAGACTGTTGCTCAAAAGATACTGAGCAAAGGATTAATACAAGTAATGTACTTGCAGCCAGGACTACAGACTCATGCTACTATTTTTTTTAAATACGTATCAATAAAAACTTGACAAAAGGCACCTTTTTTTCATCTACAATGTTTAAATGGCATTGTTAAAGCTAATTGTTGAAATTTTCCACCTACTTGAAGGGAGGTTCATTGGTGTGGTGATACTGATGAACCTTCAGTTGTTGATGTTTCCTGAAAGACTTGTTACAGCCTTCGAAGTCACACTATTTAAAAAATTAAGTTATCATTAGAAGCCTAGTCCACGTGTGTTTGCTGAAATTCTAATCATAGTATTTGAACCCATATACAACTACAGCGTAACAACCAACTGACATATTTCACTAGATACACCAAAAGGAGCTTCTTTAGCCTCCACTTTACAGCATCAGAAGTAATCACTTACCACATAGTGCTTTTTCTGATTTCCATGTTTACGCTCGATGTGCTTCTTTAAGTTTGACTTTGTTCCACATCTCTGATTGCATCCATCAGCTGGGCACCTACAAATGATCTGCATGGTTTATTATCACTCCCCAACAGTGATTTGTTTCATAAGCAGATATAGAAATCATCGGGCAAGAGGCATATACAAGAAATAACTTAAGCTCACAACCTAAATATAAAAATTTGCTTTAGAGACACAAAAAGGCTAAGTTACAATCAAAAGCCACAGGAAAACATATCAGAAGATATTTTTAATAAAACACATAGGAATTCCAAGCTCGTAATCCATTATTAACTATTAACGACTTAGTAATAACAGAAACTACCTTTCCTTCTTTTAATTCTGCATTCTAGGGAGACACCTGCCCTGTCCTTTAAGCATCTCTTACTGATCTCTAACAGACGGGAGGGTTCAGGCTCAGGAGATTCCCGACATCCCACCCTGCTGTGCAGGATGCTGGGGCAGCACTCCCCAGGCCAGGGCTGGGCACCCTCCCCATCACACATAAACCACTTTTACCTTTTCACAAGGACAAGCGTGACCCACTTTAAGAAGTAAAGAATTCGGCCTTACTCGAACGGCTTCTCCCCCGTGTGCGTGAGAAGGTGTCGAGCGCGGTGGAAATCTCTGGTGAAACTTTTACCGCAGCCTTCGTACTGGCAGACGTACGGCCTCTGAGAGACGGCGAGCGAGAGGGGTGTTCAGAGACCACGAACCGCACCCCGGCTCTCAAGCGGGTGTTCCGGTGTTGTTTCGGCCCCCGAGGGGCTCAGTCCCGGCCCCGACCCGCGCCGTCCCCTCAGCCACACCCAACCTCCCTCCCCGCCGACGGGGCGGCCCCAGCGGGAACCCCGCTCCCCTCGCCGCACCGCCCGCCCGGCTCACCTCGCCCGTGTGCCGGCAGAGGTGCGCGTCGAGCTTCCAGGCCTTGGAGAAGACAGCATCGCAGTCGGGGAAGGAGCAGATGAAAGAGCCGGAGGGGACCGCTCTCCCGCTGCCGGAAGCAGCCCTGCCGCCCCTCTGCGTGCCGCCCTGCGCGGCAGCCGCCGACCCCACCTCCCCGACCATCTCCAGCACCGGAGATCGCCTCTCCCGCCTCCCGCCTCCCGTCCCGGCCACCCGCGGGGCCCAGGGGCGGAGCACCGGGCGGGCGCATGCGCGGGCGGGCGGGAGCGGAGGTGCTGTCGGGGGGGTTCTGGGTGTCTCTGAGCCGGCGGTACCGGGAAGGCCGTGGCTGCGGTTCCCCGTCGCTATCCCGCCTGATCCGCCGCCCGCTGAGGAGCTGTGAGAGGAGCACAGGAACGCGTCCGCCGCAGCTGAGAGCGAGATGCGAAAGCAGCCCGGCCCCGACGTGTCTGCCGTTCTCGCAATGGGGAGGGAACCTCAACAGGAGACCTCCGCCTGACCTACTTTTGCCTGGGAGAAAGTTGTAACTAGGTGGGAGTCGGTCTTTTCTCCCAAGTAAGAAGTGAGAGAACAAGAGGAAATGACCTCAGGTTGTGCGCGAAGGAGGTTTAGATGGGGTATTAGTAGCAAACTCTTCATCGAAAGGGTTGGCAAGCACCAGAACAGGCTGCTCAGGACAGTGGTGGAGTCACTGTCCCTGGAGATACTTAAAAGATGCTTAGAGGTGATACTTAGGAACACGGTTTAGGGATGGACTTGGCAATGCAGGTTTAGCAGTTGGATCTGGTCATCTGAAGTGGCTTTTCCAACCAACATGATTCTATGGTTCTATGTGCTACACACAAACCCCTGTTGCTGCCTGGTGTGGAGTCCTCTCACATGTCGGAGGAGAGGTGATTATGAAGCAATCCAGAATTCTGGGTCCACAGAGTAGCTCTTCCAGGGTTTTGTGGACACAGAGGCTCCGCTGCCTCCCCAAGAAGCACTGCTTGTGTTTTTGCAGGTCATGTCCTGGGACTGTTTTCCAAGCAGTTTTTGTTTGAGTCCCTGCTGGGTTTGTGTGATGCTGGTTAGAGCCAGGCATCAGCTTCTGCTGCGTGCTTCCAACCTCCTGACCTGAAATTCAGGCATTTGCAGCCCAGATGAGGTTGTCTCTGCTGCCCAGGATCCCACAGCAGAGGTGGTCTGTCCCCCTGACCTGTGGTCATGCTGTGTCCCCAAACTGCCATCATTTATTTGCCAAGACACCAAAAAGACAGTCTCCATGTCTCTCTCCATGTCAGACACAAAGTTGTCACTTGGTATCAAACTTGAAGTCCTGGACAGCCCGGGTTGGACCCAGTGCTGGGGTTGTGACCATTTTGGTCACAACAGCTCCAGGCAACATTAAATACAGCCTTGGGGAGGAGTGGCTTGAAGGGTGCCTGGTAGCAAAGGACCCGAGGGTGTTGGTCAACACCCAGCTGAATATGAGCCAGCAGTGTGCCCAGGTGGCCAAGAAGGTCAACAGCATCCTGGCTTTTATTAGGAATAGTATGGCCAGCAGAGGAAGGGAAGTGATCGTGCTGTGAGGCTGTACCTCAAGTACTTTGTTCAGTTCTGGGCCCCTCACTACAAGAAGGACACTAAGGTCCTGAAATGTGTCCAGAAAAGGGCAGCCAAGCTGGTGAAGGGTCTAGAGAACAAGTCCTATGAAGAGAGGCTGAGGGAATTGGGAATGTTTAGTTTGGAAGACACTGAGAGGAGACTTGACTGCCCTCTACAACTACCTGAAAGGAGGTTGTGGAGAGGTGGCTGCTGGCCTCTTCTCCCAAGTAAATAATGATAAAAGAAATGAGCTGAAGTTGCATCGAGGGAAGTTTAGACTAGATATGAGGAAGAATTTCTTTATTGAGAGAGTAGTCAGGTCTGCAACAGGCTGCTCAGGGAGGTGGTGGGGTCACCATCCATGGATATGTTTAAAAACTGTGCAGATGAGGCACTTCAGGGCATGCTCTAATGGGATGGTGATATATAATCATTTTTTTGTGTTGCATGGGGGAGGATGACAGTTGGACACAATGATCTTAGAGGTCTTTTCCAACCATGACAATTCTGTGATTCTGTGGAAGGAATCTTGAAAGATCATGTGGTTCAACCTTTCCTGGAAAAGAGGCCTAGATGAGTTTATCTACCACATGATCTAGTCACATATTGACAAAAGTCAATGCAGAGGAGGGGATAAAAGAGGTTGTTCCTCTTAAGCATTTTCATCCTGTAGGATTACTATAAATAGAAATTAAAGAAGACCAAAACGTGAAAAGCAATTGAAAGAAAGCCCCAGAAAGCTGGGGGGATAAATGTGAATGAGAAGAGCAGACCATGGGAGAAGGGTCCTGGTGGGTGTTTGCACTGAGAAGGATCAGCCCAGCTACACCCAAAGTGCTTCCTGTACTACAGCAGCTACTGTATTACTGCTGTAATCATCCCTGCCATTTTTCCCAGCTCTAGGCTACTTGCAAGGTTATGTGGACCTCAACCCTCCAGCCTCTTTTCCTCCTCACAGCAACAATAACAGCTTTATTCTCTCCATCATTAGAGCCTTCCTCATTTCCCAAATCACAGGCCTGTGCCATGTCTGAGGGAGAGCAGATGAAGCATGTGTGAGTTACGCAAACTGGATGCCAGAGGTGAACTGCAGTTAGGATAATGTTTCCATGATCTCTCTGTTTATAGAACTATAACTGGCTTGTAATGGTGCCAGTGTCCTCAGAAGACCTTTCTAGGGATTTCTGGGAAGCACAGAAACATGTTAGGAAGAGGATGGAGTTAATCAGTTGGGCTTTCCTGATGCTATATTCAGCTGAGCAAGCCGCCTCTGACAGATGTTTCTGTTTTTAGGCCACAAGGAACTTTATTGACTGACTTTCCCTGTGTTCAAGAAGCCTGTAAAGCTATCAAAGACTCGCTCTTCATAGGAGCATTTTCTTGTCAGGTGATGTTTTTCTGTCTCTGGCATAGTGGGTCTAAATTAATCTCTCACTAGACTGATTATCCAAGAGAAGAAATAGAGGAAATCTACTTCACTGTCTGCAGGATAAATGCACTTCTTCTCCTGCACTTAGTGCTGTAAGTGATGGTGAAGTTACATAGCAGAGCTGAGCAGAGCAGTGCCCAGAGCCCTCTGCTTCCCATCAACCTTCCTATCAGCTATCCTGGCCAGCCTATTTTGAATAAAATTTCCTACCTATTATAGAAACCAACTTAGAGCCATTTGACAGGTTCCTTACACAATTTGAAGCCATTCAGTTAATTTCACTGCCTGGGTCCTCTCTCTCCCTCACTCCTATGACAAGAAGGGAACCCAACTGTGTGAGCAGCCACGTGAGCTGCCTTCTCATGAGCTCTCTCTGGATAAGATGGGATAAAGGAGGGCTTGGGCACAGCTCCTCTGCAAGCTGTGGGGTGATGGAGGACCCTTCTTCTGGAAAACACCTCCACTCCCAGTTCCTGCCCCTTCCTCAATATGTTTGCCCTGAAGGATTTACCTACTTGATCATTCAGCTTGCCCAGCTGTTAGACAGAATCAGACAAGACCAGGTTAACTCAGAATGGCTGTGATTTTCCATTTTTGTAGTCCCCTGAAGTGAGTGCAGCAGAACCCTCGAGAGCACAGCCCTGAGTCCTCCAGGAAGGAGCTGCCTGCCCAAAGGATGTTGATGGGTTTATCAATCCTCTGGCTCATGACACAGCCAATTTTCAGAAAGGACATAACACTCAGCATTGTGTCTGCCCTGAAAGTGGTGTCTTTCCTTGTAAGTCACAACTAATTGTGCTGGCAGCGCTGGCCTCTCAAAAGTGTCACATTACATGGGTCAATAAGGACAGCAGTTATCTATCTGACCAAAACTGCAGGTGCAAAATTAAGCCTGCAGCTATCCAGGGCCATAAAAACAAGGCATTCTCCCAAGACAGGTTGCAACAGAAGCTGCCATGCAGTAGCTGTATGAGTCCTTCTCCTGGGCAAGGCCCTCAGGGTGCTTTTCTGGCATGTAGTCTGCTCACTTGGAAGAAGAAGAGATACAATTTCACCCATCCTCTTCTGGCAGCAGTGGCTAGGAGGGATAGTTAATTTAGGGGACCATAACGTTATTGTAATAATTGCTGCTTCATCAGCCAGAATTATTAGTCTGTCAGCAATGTGTTAGACAGCAACACTTGTATCAAATGCCTGTTAATTATCTAAATAAGCAAATGTGCTTCCTTTCTCACAGTGGTCACTAGTCTCTTGTATCATTTGTGCAGCCAAAGCTGTGATCTTGCAAATGCTCCTGCAAGTAGCTGTTATTACAAGGGTTGTTTCATCCAAGTGCAGAGGCTGCTGATGTGAGAAAGAGATGCCAGACTAGTTCCCCAGGCCCTGATTCAAATCCTTTTGAAACTGGTAGAGAGATACTCCCACTCTTTCAAGGCTTTGGATTATATCCTTAGATAGTAACTTTTTCCAGGAGGAATTTTGCTTCAAACACCTCTTGAATACAGTTGGTTTATCTGGCAGCTGATAAAATACTCAGCCTTAAGCCAACACAGCCAGTGGAGCCCCTGAATACAGTGTAATTTTTTCCAACATCCAGCTTTTCTCCTTGAGAAAGCAACAATATAATACATTTTCTTTTCCAGAGTCAGACCTGCAAGTAGCTTGCAGTTACTTGCAGTGAGTTACTTGGAGACATTCAGAACCTGAAATGTGGCTTGCAGGGTGTGCTGGGGGTCAGCCCTCTTTACCTCTCACCAAGTGAAGGACAAAGGAGAGGAAGTTCCTGGCTCTCCACTGGTCCATACCCCAGTTAAATACTCGACAGACACCCAAATTCATCTGCACAGAGGCTGGAGTGCAATGCCTGCTGGAGAAGTCTGAGGTGAAAACCCAGAACTTGTCCCATGGGGGACCATTTCATTCAAATCTCAAACCATGAGGTTTCTCACAACCATGTTCATTTTATTCAGGGATGTTAGCAAGAAAATAATGAAAGCCATCATCAAAACACAGGTGAATTTTTCCATTTAAAAAGGAGATTTACCTTGCTGGCTCTGGCTGGTAACCCCCCAAGCACAGAGCTGTAGGGCTGCTGCTCATCTGGGGCCATAAAAGGAAAACCATGTGCATTTAGTGAAAGCAGATAGAGCCATCTAGTGACACTTATTCTTAATTTCATGCTGTGAAAATTCTTCATAAGCCCCCAAAACCTTTGTTCGCCACCAGGACAGGTGGGCCCAAAAGGACAGGCAGAACCTTATGAATTTCACACTTCCAGAGCTTTGCATGGTCCTCAGCAAAGCTTTTGGGAGCTTGGACAGCAGTGACAAGCAAAAAGGCTGCTTGAGTAATTAGCAAGGTTTGGGTTTGAGAAGAACACTGTGGTGCCTTGCAGACATTGTAAAGGGGATATTTTGTTTCAAACTATGCATAAATTTTATTTTTAAAAAATAATTAAAGGATTCTAAAAATTGTGTCCCTTTCAAATAAGGAAAGATTGAGAATGTCATTGCTCTCTTCTATAACTTTCTATCACTAATATTTTGGAAAAAAATATTTGTTGGAAAAGGAAGCATTATTTTCTTCTTCTCCCTTTTTCTTCTCTCTTTGTCTAACACATTCCTCCTCTCCTCTGAAGAATTTACACAGCTCAGCTCGTTATCAGTCTAACTAATTATATTACTGCACTTCCCAGCAAACTGAGATCCAAAGTGTGCCATTTTACAGTAAACTCCCCAAAGAAAGAGCTAATGAAGTTACTTAGCAGGTTTTGTTCCTTGGGTAATTTCCATATGCACCTTAGTTATCAAGTTGGAGATAGGGTAGCCAGGATAGCTTCTATGTTAGCTTTCCCAAGCATTGCCCGGGTCTCTTAGCACTTCTGGGAAGGAAGGGATTCCTGTCCTGGTGGCCCAGAGGTGAGAACATATACCCCAGGTTAGAGAGAGACCAAAGGCAGTCCTGGCAAAGCCAAGACATAGACCTTTGGGTGCCTTAGGCTGGATCCACACAGCTCAGTGATGGATCTCCTGGGCAATGTGGTTGTGTCCCAACCACAGAGCCCTCAAGCCTAGGTCTTTTCCTTACCCCAGGAGGTTTCCCTATGTCCCAAAAGACAGGATTGTCACTTTGTGCCAGAAGAAGAAACCACTTAAGACCACCTGAAACAGCCCAGCAGAATGCTGCTTTCATGGCACAAGGGTGGAGAGACTTGTGGAAGTGTGGGATGAAGCTATCTGGAGATGCAGGATTGGGACCACGACATCAGCTCTGCAGTGAGTGGAGTGATTGCTGCCAGCATCACCATAGCACAGGGCAGGCAGAAACAGACCAAATCACACCAAGCTGTGCTGGGAGAGGGGAGGACTTGAACTCCAGTTTTGTGGAGAAATTCCAGCTCCAAAGTTTGGTTTGACTCAGAACAGAAACAAAACCCACACTGTCCACACCACAAAACACCCCAAAGCAAAATAATTAGTTTGAGGTCAACCTACATGTTTGGATTAGCTTTTGATTTCTTTTGAAAATAGGAGGCCTAAATTTTTTTTTCCTTGTTCCCACAGAAAAGTTTTCTTTCTATCAGATGGCACAGGTCTTTGGACATTTTCGACCTAATGATCTGTTTGTACCTGCAGTCCCAGCCAGGAACTCAGCACTAGCATCCCAATTGTTTTGCACATCCTTAATTAAGTCAAGGTGAAATGACTGGATGTAATGAGCTACCAGAGTGAAGGGTGTGTAAGGATAATAACGACAATGCAGTCATCAAAGGAGCAAAAATGCTTTTGTGTAGGCTCATAATGTAAAAAAAGAACTCCTGTCTGATGAAAGAGTGTTTCTCTGACACTATTACCTGATCATGGTTGATCTCTGACATACTTAACTTTGTTAATTTAGTTATTCATTACACTTCCTGGATCCTCTCAGCTGCCTTTGGACACTTGTGGGTGAAATATTCACCCACATTCTATGCCTATTCATAAATTTCCCTGCTAAAATGTGGAGCAAGAGGCTGTGCTACGTGCTCAGCCAGCACTTACCGCAGAACCATTTGCAGACTTTAACTGGGATGTTATAAATGCAGCACAAGTCACAGAATCACAGAATCACCCAGGTTGGAAAAGACCTCTGAGATCATCAAGTCAAACCCTTAATTCACTACCTCTGTGGTTCCCAGACCATGGCACTCAGTGCCACATTCAGTCTCCTCTTAAAAACCTCCAGGGACAGAGAACCCACCACCCCCCTGGGCAGCCCATTTCAATGCCTGATTACCCTCTCTGTAAAGAATCTTTTCCTAATATCCAACCTAAACCTCCCCTGGCAGAGTTTAAGACCATGCCCTCTTGTCTCGCTGATAGCTACTTGGGAGAAGAGACCAATGCCCCCTGGCTACAGCTTCCTTTCAGCAAGTTGTAGAGAGTAAGTGACACACCATTCTCTCTTACCCTCTCATCTGAAGGTGTTACTCCAAGTATGAGCCTGGTAGCAACACATTAATTCACTCAGGTGACTGTAATCACTTTAGAATTGGGTCCAAAGCCTGTAGATGGCTCACAGTGCTGGCTGTGACACGTAGCCAGGGTCAACCTTTACTTTAAAAGCCTAATTCTGAATTTATTTACACATCAAGCTCTCTGTGAAGACCTATTTCACCAGAGTCTCCAAGAGATGGAAGATGGACAAATATACGCTCTGCTTTCTACAGAAGACATTGAGCAGAACAGCTTTCTGTTGTATTTGATTCAATTCTCAATTCAGTTCTTTAATTGAAGCAATTCTCAAGGATGGTAAAGAGAAAAAAATTAAGCCCTTCCTCAATTCTGCATCAATCCGACAAAAACAACTGTTTTTCACAGTTCTACTTCATATGTATAAATGACCCCATGACTACATCTGACTTGGATGATAAGTCATCAGTAAGATTTACTCATCAGGCTCCCCAGCTCTTTCCTCTCTTCTCCATCTTCCCTGCCCACCTGCAAGCTGTTGCTCTGCCCCGTGGGGAGCAGCTGCCAACATGGGGGTTGTACCAACTTGTTCTCAAATACACTGTCTGCCTCAGAGGGACATGGCTTTTCCTTGCTGTAACAGATTTTGGGAGAGCTATAGGAATAAGTGATTCAACTCAGGCTCTTGGGAGAAGTGTCCTTTGCTCCTTAAAAGCACAAGCTCTTCCTTATAGCTTTTAAGTGTAATCAGCACATCTGGACCACATCCTTTCTCTCTTGCATCTCTCCTTTTGGCTATGCTGCTCCTTAGTTCTGCTTCCTGCCATTGCTTGTGCCATCTGCAAACGCCACTTGTGTGCCCATCAGAACAGACCAATGCTCTCTGCAGCTCCATCCAAAAGTATCCAACCCCTAAAGAGCTGCTGCCGGGAAGCATCAGGGAGGAATGGCATCCAGACAGGGATGTTAGCATGGGGAGTTGGGATTGGCTTGGGAATGATTTGCAGGCAGAAGGAGAGATTGCATCAATTAGCTAATAATATTCAGGGCAGTCAGTTTGGGTGTGCTCAATCCCTATTTTTTATGAATCATTCTAAAATAAGCATTCATTTGGAGGCACATTTATGTAGTTGCTGTACTGTGAAGGCAGCGTGGGGCTGTGTGTGTGCATGGGGACGTGCTGCCACTGTTTGTAACTCTCCTCATAAAACTGCCTGTCATCTGAGTTCATTGATTCCTTTTATGTGTTCCAGGACATTGGCTGGCCAGCAGCTTTCAGCTCTACCTTCATTTGAAACAGTCCTGCTAAACAGACTCTCTAATTAGAGGGACAAAAAACAATGTTTTGGAGCCCAACACAAACATCTTTATTCAAAATTCTCTTAGTTGAGTCATCTGTTTCCAAGGATGAACATTATGATTAATGTTCCTGGGATCTTATTCACTGAGCCCAGCAAAGCTGTAGCAGTACAAGGCAGTTTAAGCAGAAGAGGCTCTAACAGTGGGCTCTACACGTCTGCCCCCTCCCCCAAACAACTTCTGAAGCGTGTAGGTGGTTTCACTGAAGTTTTATGGCAACATCTAGGGAAAACAACTTCGGGAACTAACAATGCCCAGCAAGACACAGCCTGCAGCATGTTTTTTATGACCAAGAGCTCACAGAAGTACTGGCTTCATTTCCTCATTGCTTGCAGCAGTCCCCCTTTATGGCAGGGCTGTGCAAAAAAAAAAAAAAAAAAAAAAAAAAAAAAAGTCTGGGGCAGGAAAAATCTAGATTTGAAAACCTACATGAATGAAACCACAGATAATCTGGGCCCCATCACCTAGGCAGGGCACCAGTGGCTTTGAGTGGGCTCCACCAGGGGGGGGGCTGTGACTGTGGACAAACAGAGAGAAACACCATGGTCTCATGACAACCAGCTTGATGGTCACTGCCCAGCACTGCCCTGTGTGGTCCTCACCTTGGGGCCATTGCAAAGTCTGCAGATGCTGCCACTGATACCTGTCACTGATGCTAATGTCAGCTTTCCTGGCTGGTAGCCAGGGGTTTTCCTTATCAGCAGGTACTTTATAATGTAGCACTTCTGCTCACATCAAAAGGATGGAAATACAGAAATACATTCTCAAAGACAAGGATTTGTTCCTAAAATGTCAGTGAGATTGGTGCAGGACCTCATGGCAGGATCTGTCCTGTAAAGCATGCAGTGAGAGCAATTGGCAACCAAAATACATCATTTTGGAAGACAAGGTAAGACCCTGTGGTTCTGGGAATAACGCAAGAACCTTGAGAAGAAGAAACATGCATCAGAGCTTATTTTCTCCCAAGGCAGCTGAATGGTAACAAAGCCTATATCAGCAGCCAACACTGATGCAGTTGCTGGCAGGAGGGGGTCTGGCACTCCTTGCAATGGGCATTCCCCCCTTCTTCCAGGCTTCAATGTTGTGTCACTCCAGCTTGATGTGGCAGGTAAGCTGCAAGCCTCTGCCCTTGCCCTCAGTAGATGGGATGGTTAGGTAAATCCCAGGCCAGCTGAAATCTGGACAGAGCACACCTGAGGTCTCCTGAGGAAGGTAATTGCTGTAGCTGAGTTTCACTTTCCCTGAATAGGGATTTCTGTGAGTCGTAACATTTTTTGACTCCAGCTTTTACTAAATTTGGCTGTTCCTCAGATTCCTCTTGCAAAAGAGGCCTGACTTTTGAAGACATCCTGTCTGTTTCATGAGGTTTTTACCTTGCTCATTCACAGGTAAAGAAAGCACCACTTGTTGGGTGAGCACAGGAGACAAGCAGCAGCTTGTAGTTTCATTATTAATTATTTACCACAGAAATAAGTTCTCACCTAGGAACATTTTATTTTCTTTGTGGACAGGAGATGATAGAATATGAATGGCCACTTATGACATGAGAATGCAGGAGTGGTGCTGGTGTCCCTCATGGTTAGACAAAGATGCATTCAATTATATAAAATCATTAGAAAACTCTTGTCCATGCAGGGAACAAGGTCACAACCCTTTTTGTGATGTTTCTATGAAGAATTGCATACTGCAGGAAGATAGCCTGGCAGCTACAGCCACCCTGATGGCACTGCCCAAGTAGTGGCAATTCAGCTCTTTAGTATACTGACCTCAAACCTCTTGTCACACTGTGGGAGCTAACATCAGAGAGTAAAATAAGACAGCCCCAGGCAGAAGCATCATGTAGCCAAGCATCCTCTGGCTGCTGTTAGGATAACACAGCAATTTGCCATCTTCCTTCTCTGACCTGTAATTATTCTTTAGTTACTGGTCATCTCTTCTCTTCAGACCTATAATACAGCAGCCTTTCCGGCCCTGTCACCTACAAGTATTTATTTGTTTGCTCATTTAGGAAGACTTAAACTTCTTTTTCTGCTCTTTTGGGAAGATACAAACTGCAGGCAATTTAGCTGATGATATAACACCAATAATGTACCTTGCTTGGAAAAAATCCATAGGGGCTCTGTGTGTTAACCATACGGGCATGACAGTAAACATGCTCTGAAAGAACTATTAAGTGGAAATATTAATATTTCTCAAGATTATTAAGTGGAATCAGAGCTGTAGTGGGAAAGGCAGCAAAGCATCTGTGACTTTGTGCAGGCAGACATTCTCCTTCATGTCGTACATGTAGCGATGTCCATCTCTGACATATTTAACAAGAAATAAACTTGTAGTGTCCTGTATGGTCACTAAATTGTCTTCTGTAAGCAACTTTACGTATTTGACTTTGGCACCTTTCTAGGAGTGTGGAGAGCATTTGTAAGGAACCATAAAAAGTCATTACAAATGCAGAACAATTGAACCTCCTCAGCATCTGTGGTAGGAAGCACATCTGTCTTCTGTCCCTTTCGTTCCTAAATGTCTCCCTGAATCAACTTTTATGGGAGGGTCGTAAATATCCCTTTCTATTTGAATCCAGGAGTTAACAATACCCCCTGTGACCATAAACACAAGATGTTTCAGTGAGGAAAGAGGTGCACTCAAGTAAGCAGAGATCTTTGTGACAGTTGCTGCCAGTATGGTCCCCATGCACCGCTAATCACATTAGCGGGAGAGCACGGGGGTGGCCAGCAGACAGCAAAAGAAAGAGGGAGAGAAAAGCAAGACTAATCTTGTTAAAAGGCAAGCAAAGATAGACGCTACTTTTACACAGAAGCTTATAACGTTCCCATTTTCCCAGGGCTGGAATCACCTGGATGCTCACATCATCGTGGCCACTGCTGTGGTGGAAGCAAACAGCCCCACGTCTTGCTTGTGGTTACTGAGGGATGGCTTTTCTTACTGCTCTGTGCCATCCGTCTTCTCCTGGTTTTGGCACAGGACACCTTGAGTCCTTCCTGAAGTAGAGATACACTTGCCTCTTGATGACTTTAAAAGCAGTAGGACTGGGTCTAGTCTCCTGCCTGTGATCTTCTTCCAACAGCTGAACACCCACGATTTTCAACAGATGAAACAAGCACCATATCTGAAATATCCCTGTGTTTCATCATTCTCTGCTAGGGAGACAATGTCAGACTTTTGAAGGTGCCTGAACAAAGCTTTTGCTCCCTGTCTGTGTGAGGATGATGGGCAGATCTCAGCTGTGTAATTGCAGCACCCTTTTCTCATTTGGGGAATCCCAAAACACCCCCCAAGATGAGAGCTAAGGATTAGCTAGTCACTCCTCAGAGTCTGACAGCCCCAACAGTATTTCATTCTCTACTCAGGGCACACAGCCTTTGCCATGCTGCAAGCCACAACGCAGAGGCATTTCCCCAGGGCTGAGGTCCCCTCTTCCTGCTCCGTCCTCTCACATTTGGCGGAGATGGGGCGAGGAAAAGAAGTGCAGGAGGAGAGGTGCTCCTGGCCAGACACTCACTGAAGTGTAGGCACCAACATGTGCACTACCCCACAGTAACAATCCTGTTCACAGAATGCTGGGGTGCAGTGCTGAGACTCCCCAGCCATCTGGGAGCTCAAGGCAGGTAGTACCCAAAACAGTGAGCTGCCCGTTCAACCAGGCCAGACATACATTTGGGGTAAAGTATTTCCCCTTTTGGGGAATCACAGCCTGGAGAGGCAGTGCCTAGAGTGACCCTCCAAGCCAGTGCTGGAGAGCTGATGGACACAGCCTTGCAGAGCACTCCTGCAGCACAGTGAGAGTGAGACAGTCCCTCCTTCCACCATCCATCACTGTGAACCTCCCAGAGCTGTGTTACTGGGCTTCCTCCCACAGGGTTTCATGTTGGAAAGGAAAACAGCACCTTCTTGTCTGAGAGGAGCCTTAACCTGGTTTTATACCCACACCTGTTTAATCAGCATCACCCTACACTGCTGAGGATGGAAAAACAAAGTGCTTGCGTCAGTAGATGGGGTGTCTGCCACTGCCTCTGCCTGTCCCTTGCCAATTAATCAAACAGGGAACAGGAGGGAGGAACCAATGGACGGGCAGGAGAAGTCCCTGATGGAAAATCTTGCTTGTTATCACATAGGGTGAGGGGGTGGGGGGAGAAAATGAAGAAACAGCCTGAAATCTGGCAGCAAGGACAGTGGTGATGGCTTCATAGCTGAGAGTCCAGGCCCAGCCACACAGAGAGGAGGTTTCGTCACTTGTAGCATTGATATTTGAGCAAGTACTTAAATATAAAAAGCAAAACCCAGACCCTCCTGGCATTAAAATCATTATTTCAGTCTGCATTGTTGGTGGCTAAATGAGATACAAAGTGACTGTTTTCGGTGTCCCAGTGCACTCATGTTCCCCTTGCCATCAGGGCTGGGGCTTTGTGGGAGGGGTGGCAGTTCCAGGCAGGAGCAGAGGGACTGGCTGTAGTAAGAGGACAGGTTGTGAAGAAAAAGCTCTAAGAATGCTTTCAGTGACATTTGGAAAAGGTCATGGGGCTGAGGACATCACCCTGCAGAGCAGCCCCTGTGCAAGGCAGAGACCCCTGTGTAGAGCAGACCAGGTAAACCTGATGTTTCTGAGCTGCTTGGTGACTGGCTAACCAAGAGCTGAACCTGAAATTCGTGTCTTGCTTTCCCAATTGATGGATATTTCTTTTCCCAGTCCCAGGAATTAATTGGTAAGACCAGGACCCTATAACCCTGCTGCTTCACTCTTCTTTCTGTCCCCTTCTCTCCCTAAAGGAACAACCCTGCACTCCAAACTGGGTGGCATCAGGGGTACCTTCCATGGTCCCCACAGCCTCTCCCACCTCAAATGATATCAGCATTGAGCATTTCATCATGGATGATTGTACTGGCTGTAGGGGGAGGGCCTGGGACCTAGTCAGGGCAGGGAACTGGGAGCTGTGGGAGGAAGGACATAAATGAAGAATTTGGGTACAGCAGAAAGTTGGTGTTTATGGCTCTGCAAGCCCTTTGCAGGATGCAGGGAACATCCCCAGCACACAGATCCCCATGTGCGTGATGCATTTCAGCTGCAAAGGCATCAGGCAGCTCCAGTTCTCACTCTGCCTGTCTCTTCTGTAGGTAAATATTATTTATTACTGCTATTACAAGTATTATTATTACCATTATTACTAGTTGCAGTAATAATACTGTTGTTAATATTATTAATATTATTATTTCCTGGTTTTCTGTGGAATCTGGACCTTTGTCTCATGCAGGCAAAAAAGATAACATGTAGTTTCTCTTAAAAACAGAAAAGACCTTTCCTTTTCTCTTGAAGGTGCCTACGTGGCCCTCAGATGCAATTTGTTCCTTTCCTCAGCTAAGCCAATATATTGATTCTCCCCCTGGGCTCTGACCCCTCCATGCCTTCTCTGTTTACAGAGTTATCTTTAGCATTCCTGCCTCCTCACCACTGCTCAGGGGCAGCAAACAGTTCAGATGAAATTGATCCGGTGGGTGCAAGGAAAGATGTCATGAAAAAAACCCAGGGCATGAGGCCATTCACACTCCTTCTGCCATCCTGTAACCAAGCTGAGGGTTGGTTCAGCATTAGCTGGCTCCCGAGTGTTCTCACAACAAGAAAATCTGAGGGGCTCTGAGCATCACTCACCAAGTGCAAACTGCAGTGTTATTTCATTTATCATCACCATCATTGCTTTTGAGAGATGAAATGGACAAACCTCAGTTCTACCTTTCTCCTTAGACTCACTGAAGGCCAGACAAATGATTCAGACCACCCAGTCTGACTTGCAAGGGACGGCCCAGAGCCTGCAAACTCAGTCCCATGATTTCACTCAAGAGCACGAGTGTCTGAAAATGGAACAGAAATCTTCTCAGTGTTTGTCAAGGCCTCTTTCAGGCCTCTTTCTGCCTGCAGGCAGAAAGGGCTACTCAGAACAAATTACTTCTTTAGGACATACTCTCAATTTTTTTAACCATAGTGAGGGTACACAAATGTTGTATTAAAGTTACTACTTGCAGGCTCAGTCCCTGTTCTTCAGTGCTGCAGATCATGTTCAGAGGATTACAGATCCACACAAGTCATACAAAAATCCCTCCACTTCTCTCAGGGAAATGCCTTCACCCCTGGCTAACATGTCAGATATCAGACTCCTACTCAGGTGCCCTGCCTAGCAGCCTGAAATATTTCTTTTTTTGTTTTCTGCAGAGTGGCCTAAGTTTAACCAGAGGAGTGAGATGATTGTGCATGACTTCCCTCTACAAAGGAAGAGGAATGTTTAACTTTCAGGCACCACAGTGCTTAGCATGGTGGTGCCCAATTCTTGGTGTGATTCCTTTGCCTGCCCTTCCCCAAAGGGTGTAGGACCTTAACTCCAGCCATGCTGTGCTTAGAGGAGGACTGGGGAGCATGGGAGGGGGAAGGACCAAAGTGCACCCCACAGATCTCAGGCAATGGCCTCAATCCGCTCCCAAACAGCTGAATCTGCCAGAGCAGTAAAAATGTGTAAACTGCCAAACGCTAAGTACAAAGAAAGAAACAACCACCAAGTCCCAAAACTCATGTTCAGACACTGTAAGTGACCTTAGCTTCAAGCATCATTAAGTGAGAACTCCATTTCTATCAGCCGTGGATAATTATTTGCCCTGCAGGTCTCAATCAGCAGAGGCCCTGGAGCTGCAGGCAGCTGCCACGGGTGGGCTGGCAGGGCTGGTGGTGAAGCTGCTGACCCAGGAGGTCTGCTGGAACCAGGCAGGAGCTGTTTGCTTGCTGTTGCCCACTGAAAGCCCCTCCAACTGACTTTCTCTTCTGAAAAGAATGAAATTCATCTAAAGAAGTTGGGTGTGTAGGAGTATCCTTCACCCTAATTCTCTGTGGTTTATGTATGTCTCACCTTATGCACAGTAATGACTTTATTTTCTGTAGTGGTCTGTATCAGAACACTGTAGACCCCTTCTTTTCTAAGGGGTTGTCCTGGGTGGGAATGACTGTGAAAGGTGGTTGTGACTTCTCCCAAGGAAAGGCCAGAGCAGCTTAGAAAGTGGCTTGGTAGGGCTAAGTTTACTTGATATACCCCACAGCAACCTGCATCCTTGAGTATTTTTGGATCTCTGATAATGAAAAGTACAGGAGCACCATTACTGGGGAGAGTGGGAAGCAGCAAGGGTGAAGTTCTGGCTGATATAAGGACCCACCCAGATCAGTATGAATAGGACTATGTGTGATTGGGTATTATTTGATCAACATGCCAAATTAACTACACCATCCCCAAAGTATTATGATCCCTAATAAAGTGATGTCTCTGGAGATACATCACTTACAGGATTTTGCTTGTCTCTGACTTCTCAGGTAAGCACATCAAATGCAGCCTGAGAACAGGCCTGAGCAGCTGATGCTCATGCAGTCACTAGGATGTGGAAGAGCCAGTCAATCCTGCAATACAATTCTGCTGACTAATTAAAAAATATATTTAAAAAAATAAAAAATAAAAAAATCAGTGACTAACACAGGCACAGATGGTGGGAGAAGCATCTGAGTTACCTTTCACCCATGTGATGAAATGGAGACCAGTGTCCCCACTGAAGTGCCCTGTTCTCTCTGTGTCCCCATGTCACCTGTGGACTGCCAGGGGAGCTCAGATGAGCTGAGATGCCCACGCTGTAATGTTCAGTGTTAGTCCTTGACACTTGACACGAATCCTTGACTTGTGGTCTGCTTTGCCCTGTTCTCCTTTCACACCTCATGCATGGACTGAGTGCCCCTGGAGAAGGATGCCTGTGCAGGCCCCTGTGCTGCATTTTCCAGGGTGGCAACCTACCTTTATCATCCTTCCAGCTAGTGCAATATATATATTTGAATGAAAAGAATTCTCCCTGTCCTCCTCCTGCCTCCCATCCCAGTCACAAGAGGTCCTTTCCTGTGAGTTTTGGGATTATTCCTTCACCTGAATCCGAGGGTATCTCCTGTGAAAACCCCACGATGTACAATTAGCCTTCCATGCTTTGGAGCAGGCTTTGACTGCCACCCACCATGTGTCAGAATTCCCCTTTCCCACGTCATGGGGTTGGTTTTACACTGGGGATTTCCTGCCTGTCAGGACCAGAGGTGGGTTCCCAGCACACTGCAGCTCCCTCTTGAAGGAAGCCCAGGCCTGCAAGCAGGGAGGGAAGCCACACTCTGCATCAGTGGCTGTCCCCTGCAATGTCACCTGCTCAGCCCTTCTGGTCATGGTCTGGCTGAAGCAGCTCTGCCTGTGCCACCAGATGAACCCTACTCAGTTCTGCCAGGAAAGAGGGCTTTCCCTACAGCTCCCTTGTGTGGACAGACTGCCACGAGCCTGGGAACAGGTACACAGACACTGCCCAATGCCTAGAGTGTCATCTGAGCTGGATGTTTAAATGGTGTTTGATTCCAGAGTTTCTAATGGATCTCTATGGAAGGAAATCAATGCCATTAATATATGAGCACTCATCTGGTTTTTTGCTGCCTTTCAGCACTGATCAATCCCTGCAGGCTGCCACCACCTCATTCACTGTCCAGATGGCAATATCCAGGGACCACATTTTTTAAGTTCTTGTATAAAAGCAAGAAAGCAGGCTCTTCCCAGCTCTACATAGAATGTTTCTACCTGGCTAAGTGGTCTGGTGTTTCATCATCTCACTCCCTCTCTTACCAAGTGTCTCCCTAGACTCTTCAGAGGATCACCCAAGCACTGCTTTATTTCTCCCATCACACAGAAAAACAAATAGCTTCATTTTGCACTGAGATTGGTGTTTTTCTCTCTAAGGCAGTAGATCTGAGAATGATACATTTATATGTATACATCAGATTTATGTCATTTTGCCAGCTGCTGTTCAGGCACATAATAAGAGATGTGCCCTGCTCACGTGTGTTAGATAACCAAGATTATTCAGTAAATATAATTCTCCTAAAGACTATGTAAGCTGATAATGTTCCACATTGCACTTCCCTAGTTCTTCATTCTCCTTTTCTGGATTCATTGATTAATTTTAATACCTTTTCGGGTTAATGTAACTGTTCCCACAATTCCCCACCATTTTTCTTCACCATTGACTGTTGTGATGAACTGAGTTGTTGCATCAAAAGCAAATCTTAGGCTGAAAAGAAGTGGTAAAAAGCAAGTTTCGTGCTTCTTTCATAGCTTGCTTGATTCAGCTGATATGGTCTTAAATTATGATTGGCTCCATTTCCCTGGCATCGTCACTTGGATTTTACATGTCTCTGATGCTCTGTCAACTTAACAGTCCTGAAAAAAAAAAAAAAAAGAAAGTCACAAAGCAGTGATAATGAGGGTGGACAATGATCTCTCTTCAAACTTTATTGAAAATAAGCTTACACCTAGTGGGATGTTGTGTCTGTTGCCCAGGATAGCCATTGGAAATGCACCAAGTCAGAGCTTTCCAGCTGAGATAAACACAATCCACCAGCTGAGATAACCTTTCAGCAGAGCAAGAGATGCCACATCACTTTTATGCAGTCTCACTGAGCTGCTTCCAAAACATCCTTTGCTGACAGTTGTAGATACGGAAAAAAGAATAAGTCCTTGCTAAAATGCTCCAGCCCTGAGAGTGTCCCAGGTAAGTCTGAGCTACAAGTAACTGACCCATGCTGAGAACCAGCTGGGTCACCTGCACCTTGGGCAGTTCAAAACAGTTCAGATTAACTTTCTTGTACCTGGAAATTACTTACAATTTAGCTGGAAGCATGAATCACTGGTGAAACAGTTTTGTGCCTGAATGCAATCAAGGAGATGGATGAAACAGAGGGTCAGGGTTAGGGTTAGCCCACCTGCTTCCTGGGCTTTGTAGGAAAGAGGTTCCAACATAAGCTTTAAACTTCAGTTTAACAGGATGCCCACAGTATAAAGCCCCCTTGGGTATTCTCTTTCTGTCTGCCTCAAAACCAAAATATTCTCTGGCAGAACTGAGAGGTGGATTGATAAATGGAGGAAACCAGGGGCTTGATTCGTTGCTTGCCTACACACTCAGAGTGACTCTTTCCACAGATCTCCAGAACAGCAGTTCTTGAGCTTGTGGTTGAAGGGAGAAGTTCTTCTCTAGGGGCCCTATCTTGTATCTCAGGATCATACACCAGGTGACAGAAAATGGAGCTGAAAAGTCTCTGATGGTTGTCTCTGCCCTCTTGACTTTTCTGTATCTTGCCCCCATGTACATATATCCATGAAATGTTCTTCTCTTCAGGAGCTGTATGAAGAAGACAATGCCTCTCTAGAGCCAGTGATACCTTTTGGTAACTTCAACACTTCTTTTGCCATCAGATACAAATGTTCAATAAATTTTTTGAAGGCTGAATCTCAGCCTGAAGTCCTGGCAGACACAAATGAGACTGAAAAGCCAGGGATTTTGTTCAGACTCTTGAGTGCCTTGGGCAATGAGTACCCTGGCACACACCAACACGTCAACACTTCCACACCCCCCACGGTGACACCGTTACCTCCACATGGAGGATCCATGCTCAAGGTGGTTTCTCTTCAACACCAGAGCTCTGCCTTCCCCAAAACCTGGGCTCCATCTTGCAGGTCTGCAATAGATGTCCACAATTTCTGAGAGCCACCAAGTCCCCAGTCAGTCACACCCAGCCCTGGCTTAGCAGACCCCAGAAGTCCCACCTGCCTCACTGCCTGCAAGACAGATCTGGCAGCATCTCACTGTCATGTCTGATGGGCGCAGGTCCATGCATCATTGAAATGAGTGTATTTTCTCAAAGTATTCTGGCTCCTGCAGATTGATGTTCAAGGCTGGAAACATCTGTCATTGCAGGGCTGCAATGACAGATGTTTCCAGCCTTGAACATCAATCATCTGCCTCTGTCATTGCAGCTCTTGTTCTTGCTCTGCCCCCAGCCTTGCTTAGTGGGGATCAAGGCAGCCCTCTGCCTCCACCATCACAGCAAGTGCCACTTCTCTGGCATTTGCCACAGCCTGTGATTTCATCTGAGTCACAGTAAATGCTGTAATCCACGCGGGCAGGTGTGGGGCAGAATTTTTCTGTTGAGTGCCGGTTTGGGAGCTGGTGACCTTTTTGTTTGTGCTGGTGGGGACAGGTAGTGAGTGTCAGCATGGTGTGATCGAAGAGCTTTCATTGAAGGAAGAATTAATAAGTCTGCTTCTTTCTTGCACGCTTCTTTAGGACTCGATCAACCCTAGTGCCATGATTGATGGTGTGAGCAAAGCCTTGTTGGCGCCATCTAGAAGGCAGCTACCTATTAATGAAATGAAAAGACAAGGATGAAGGTGTCTTGCAGGGCTGGAAAGGTGAAGCGAGTGGCTTGTTCTGGGGCGGGGGTGTATTTGCTGACAAAAGTCTGTGCAAACAAGGACCTTGCGAGAACACACTGGGAACAGCTGCTCTCTATCTGGGAAAGGTAAATGCAGTTTGCAGAGCAAACTCGCTCTAATTCAGGCAAATACTGTTACAAGCAGTGTAGCTGAAAAGAAAACACGTTTACTGGGATGTTAACATGACTCATATCAAGTGCAGGGAAGTGGAGAAAATGCCCGTGTCCTGGAGCCTGATGCCTGAAGTGAATCATTCCTGCTAAGAAAACAGCTTTACCTGGAGCAGCTTGCTTTGACCAAACATCTTCAGTACCTGAGGTGGTAAAGTGCCCAGCATGTGGCAGGATTTGGCCTCCACTGGCCCAGTCCGAGCACCATTCAGTGCTTTTATTTGCTAAAAGTGCTTTGGACCTCGGGTGCTGATTTGGGCTTCCCCCAGGGCTGGTTTGCAGGGGCAAATGTTGCTGAGCACCTTTCAGAAAGCTAAATCTGAGAAACTCCACACTGAGTATCGCGAATCACTGTTCCATCAAAATTGCATCCCAAGTTTCTCCCCGACCACCTTGTGAACCACTGCCATCACCCTCAGCACCCCAGAGAGAGAAGATGGAGATTTCTTCAGGAGAGCAAGAAGAGCTGAAAAATTTGGGGACAGAGTCCCAATATGATCTTGTGGCCCACATTGTACCTGTTGCCATACACTTAGTCTTAATTTGTCACACAAGGACAGGCATGGGGCATCGTGCAGGTCTTCATCTTCTATATCCCAGGATGATTTGTGCAGCACAGGGGAATGCTAGTAGTATTTGTGTTAGTATTGAAAAGAAAAAAAGAGTGTTCTTTTTTTGTTACAGCAGGTTTCTGATTTACAGTCAGACTGCTGGTTTAAGTCTGGGCCATGCATCTTTCATGGAAGGAACAAGCAATTAAATGGCCTTTTACATTATCAGATTGGGCAGCAATAGGAAGGCATCAGGCTAAGCAGACCTGAGGAGTAAGAGTTTACTCACACCTGGGTCAGCCATGGGGGGAGCACTGCCTGGGGAAGCTGCTCAGCAAGCAAGAAGGGTATGGCCCAGGAGATGCTGGGAGTCAGCATCTCTTTGAAGCCAGGTATTTGCTGTGTTTCTTTATATAGAAATGACCATTTCTTTCCCACCTATACACAGGGGAAATAATTTCTCCCCACTTCATTCAAACATAAAGAAGGATGAAAGCAACAGACCATTCTCATTCTCCTCTTGGAACCATCCTGGGAAAGACCTGAGGTACCTCTTATCACCAAAACCAAACCAGGCAAGAGCAGAGCAGACGTGTAAACAGCTTTGAAACCATTGTCCAGTGGCTCCCACAGAAAGCATCCCCAGGGGAGCTCCTGCAGCCCCATGAGGAAAACTCAGGACTGAATCTGCTCCATTGGGTCACTTTGATTTCTGTCGACAGTTTCCTGAGAACTCATCTCCTTCCAAAGCTTCTGTTATGGGAAATGAAGCCTTGGTCTGCTGTATAGGTCAGAAAAGAAATATTTTTATTCTAAACCCTCTTATTCTGTCTAGAAAAAAATTATACTTATCAACCTGCTGTAGCCAAAATGTAACTGTCTCTACCACTCTCAACATGTGTGATCAGGGATCCTGGAGGGATTATTTAGCTACAGTCAGTGTGGTAGAAAATCTTCTTTCCATTTGGCTGATATGCAAAAAATCCTAGAAACATCAGTGATGTTCTTTGATCCATTTGATATAATCAGGGATCATCACATCTCACACTGCTTAGTTGATTTTGTGGGTTTTTTTAACTCTGATTCTTCTATCCTGTATTTCAATGCCTAAGTTCTTTTTAACTTCAGAAGTGGCTCAAAAAGCTGCTGATTTTGCACACCAGAGCACAGAGCTCCACGGAGTCTGAGTTGAGCTCCTGCTCCCAGGGCTGCTGCTTAGCACTCAAGAGCTCTCTACAGGAAACCCAAAGTGCCAGCAAAAAACAACCATATATCCAACTAACACTGTTTCCGTTCCTTAAGGCTGAAAATTTCCAATGTTTTGCTCAGGAAGCACCATTAGTCCCTAAAACAAGAGAGGGTTGTTGAGATGGCAAAGCTCATCTCTAGCATCAGGCGCTGGTGCAAGGCAGGAGGTGCTCAGCCATAGCAGTTGCCTTCTCCCAGACAACAGCAGCAGCAAAACCCTGGGCCAAGCCCAAATGACCTCATGATAAGCAGGGCAGAGTGTAAAGCTTGGCTATTTCTAAACCTCTTGCAGTAAAAATGCAGAGGCTGAGCAGCGTGTTTGTGTCTGGGATTAATGAGACTCTTGGGGACAATGCTCTGGGGGGGGGGGGAGGGAGGGAATTGCAGAGGTTTGGCTTTAAGTGTTTTATGGAAACACTGAACAAACACCATTAGCCAGCTCAGCACTTATTAATAATTAAGCTGGATAGCACCGAGCTGCTTTCAATTGATTTTTAGAGGGGAAAAAAACAAGCTGGAAGTTTCATTTCCATGAGGCACACGCGTGAAGAGGAGGAACAGGGCCTAGCAGGCTGGAGCTGCCATTCTGAGACTGAGCACGAGTCCTTCAGCTCACGGGGCTGCAGAGGGTGACACTCTGCTCAGAACATCCCCATCCCTGTCCCCACCACCCCCATTTGTGGCAGGGATGGCAGGTGGGGTGGTGGTGATCCTGGGGGCCTGGCAGAACTGATAGCAACATCTCCTCCCTTTGGGACTCACCCCTTGCACAGGGAACAGCAGCGGGGGCAGAAGTTTGGGTGGTGTGTCCACAGCCAACATCAGTCACAGGAGTTTTCCCCCCTCAAGACGCCCACGGCTTGTTCAGAGGATGCATGGGGACTGCCAGGGCCACCATGCATGGCCACCACGGCTGGTCGCCCTCTGGACATCGCACCATTCATAGCTCCCTCTCAAGCCTCCCTGCCCGTTCCCGTCCTGCAGCAGGGAGGTGACTTTTTGGATGGCCATGGGAAGGGTTGGGCGCTCAGTGCCTGGTGCATGGGTGACATCTACTGACCGCCTCCGGGGTTTCATTTTGTGGTTTTACTGCTACAGAAAACCGTGCCAAGAAAGCAGTACTTGAGTGCTTGTGTGCTGTTATAACTGCTCGTTTACCCGTCACAGGGTAAAAGCCAATAAATTATTTTTATAACTGCATAAAGGCTTTGTGCCCCATGCCAGGGCCATTCTCTGGTTTTTGACAAAAGGCCAAGACTTGGTTTTCAAGTGGAGCAGTGCACAGCTGTAGGAAGTCTTTAAACATGAATCGAAGCTATTCCCCTGCAATTTATTCCCCTGAGATTTATTCCTTTCTAATTAAGATTAGATTTTGGATCTGTTTCTTTAATTGTAAGTCCAGAGGAAAACATGTGAAGTAAAACCGGTGAAGAAAAATGGTGCCACAGAAAAATGGTACCACTAGCTCTAGGATTTATTTTAAAATGGCAAACTAATGGTCATTTCTCTAATGTAGTAGATGTTAGTGCTATCTATCTACAAAAAGCAAATGCCTAACTCCCTCCAAACTCCATGATTATATTTAATCAGACAAATATTTGCAAAAAAGGAAAAAACTAGATCCTTTTTAAAAAGCTGGTGACTTCTGGTGTGATGCAATATAATAGAAAAACAACACTTGGATCCAGAAAAATAACACTTGGATCCATGCTCAACAGATTGCCCTGGCTGAATACAACTTGCCAAGCACCTGGCTGTAGACACAGACTGCCAGAAGGCTGTCACTGGAGCAGTATTTCTTCGTGGTTTGGTTCTTCCATGAACTTTGCTGTGCTTACTTGCAGATTCTTAGCCATGCAGCCACAAAGAAAATAACTTGTAAATACAGTACTTAAAAGCTCAAAATCAAAGGTGAATAGAAAGTAAACAATGCTTGTTCTTTCAAAGGTTTTGATTTTTTAAGCCTTTTACTATCTTGGCACCTGGCATATAAATTGTGGTAGTTTGGGCAAGGTGAGGCTGCTGTAGAGACTGTACAAGCAGTACTTTAGCATTGCCACAATATAATAGCACCTGCAGCCAGTGCAATATCTGCAGTGCCATAAATGTTAATCCAGCTCGTCCTCTTTTCCTGTGTTATCTCTTCACACCTATAGTCAACTCCTAAAGCACAAGATGGGGACAGGAATAGTTCTGCTGGAAGACCAGCAGGAATGACATGCCAGGCTGTGATACAGGCTGAGAGCTGGGACAGGAGAGCTGGCTCAGGCTGGGAGAAGGCAGCTTCCAGGTCAATATGAACATCTCTTTTTCACTACTATACATTCCCAAAAGACAAGCATTCAATCACTGTGAATTGCTTAGCATCTCTTCCCAGGACTGTGGCTTTCCATTTAGTACAGTGAACACCACCTCATTGCTGCTGGGTTAGTCTGCAAGGCCACCAGTTCTACCCCTACTATGCTGAGATTTTCCTGTTCACTGAGCATCTCCAGGATCCTGCTGTCTGCCTTGACCACTGAGGAAATTCTCTCCAAGAAC
Organism: Heliangelus exortis; assembly: GCF_036169615.1. Lineage (NCBI taxonomy): Eukaryota > Metazoa > Chordata > Aves > Apodiformes > Trochilidae > Heliangelus > Heliangelus exortis. Next base: position 20,288,674 of record NC_092422.1, on the reverse strand, counting down.
AGTCCCTGAAGAATGCTGCAGGTTATCTGCTGCCACCTCAAAGCCTGGCCTGATGTATGTGTCATGCTGGATACCATTTTTGACAACCTGCCTGATAATTTTTCGTAGGGCATCCAATGAGATGCTTTTCAGATACCCACAGAGGTTAAACACTGCTTTTCCCCTATGGAAAAGAGGTGGCAGGTTTTTCTGACATGACTACTCTTTTGTAGATCCATATTCTTTTTTATTCCTGTTTTATGTCCACTTCCTTGACTTTCATTAGGAAGCCCTTCACGGGAATGCAAACAAATGGACCCATAGATTCTCCAGTACCCCATACACCTTCTGAGTAACCTCAGCTCAGTTCTTCTGCTGATTTATAGATCTCAACTGCTGCTGCTAAGCCCAGTTAAGTTGCTTTTATTCCTTCTTTTATATTTTTTCTAATCTAAATTCCTCCAAGAAAGCTTCCCTGTGCTCCAAAGCAGAGTGTTGGTTCATCCATTAATCACTTCTCCACCATAGTTAGAATTCAGTGCTAAAAACTGGGACATTATAAGCCAAGAATGGTATATTATACATGTGATACAAATGAGTACTGTTATGCTTCATCTTGTGAATTATAAAATAAGTTCTTTCTGGAGACACAAGAATGCAAATCATGCAGAAAATTATTTGTTCAGATTTTCAGCCATGTGGAAGAAGTGTGTTTAGAGGCATTAATGTCTAATGTGAAATCTTAGACTGGCTGAAATTTAATACAGCTTATTTTGTGGTGCTCTTTTGGATAATATTCTGTAAGAAAAGCTCCTATAAGGAAAGCTCCTGTGTTTTAAGCTCCTGTACTTCTAAAATTATTTATTTGACAGCATGATTTAGCTCAGCTGTCCTTTGGCAAAATTCCCACTTTTCCAACAAGATGTTCTGCTCATCTATCCCCAACTGATATCTTCCAGACCAGAGACAAGTTAATGATGCCTTATAATTATTGCTTTTGAAATCCTTTGGAGTTTTCAGCTCTATAAATGTCAGTGGTATCCTGTAAAATACCAGTTATGTGAAAAACTTGGAAATCTGCCCAGGTATCGTATTGCCAGGAATTTGGATTTAAGTACAACATGACTGTATTGGATAAGAAAGAAATTAGGGCAAGTAGCTTTGATTGATAGTTCCCAATAATTATGCTCCGGACGCCAGCATAGCGTTTCCTCTGCTTTTGATTTATCCCTTCCCTTGAAGCATTTTCCATCCCAGCAGAGGAAGGAATTGGGTGGGCACCGGCTGCCCCTGTCTGGCCAGGCTGAGCTCCAGCTCTCGCTACCTCCCAAGAAAAAATATTCTTTTGGATGCCACAAGATGGTGCCAGCAGTCAGGGAAAACAAAGGCACGGTGGACCCAGGGATATCTTCCTGGTTTGAGGCTGTCAGGGTTAGTTAACACGGCTCCCAAGATCTCTCCTCTCTGCTTCTAGTAAAGGATTTCAGTTCCAATCTCTTCCAACTGCTCTGAAAATATTCTTCATCTTTAGGCGCTGCACTTCAGCTGCACTTCACTGACAGCCTATTTTAGGAGTCAGCTCAGGATGCTGTAGGGCAGTTGGCATTCCCTCAAAAATTTCCTTTTTATAAAAAGGCAAGCACTTGTGTTGTTTCCCTTAGTTCCTAACAACTGTTTAAAATCAAGTGACATGGAAAATCTAGTGATCTCTGTGTCTTAATCATTCATGTCTCATTTCTTTTGGATTAGTTAGGCTGTGACTATTTTTGTTACTTAGTCATTGCAAAACCAAACTGAATTCCAGTGTTCCTGTTAAGAAATCAGTGATTCTAAGTTCTGCATTACCACACCAGACTTCTCAAGGGAAAACATTAGGACCCAGAGTCTTATTGCTGTGCAGGTATTACATCCTATTAAACCATTTTCCAGATATTTCCCACCTTCCAGACTAGATGTAAAATCAAGTCCTGACTGAAAAGTGATGTTAAAAGTCATCTGCATTTTGTGGTGAAGCCTGGAGGTGTGTGTAGACTGAAGCTGTAGCATTGCTCTTGCCATGGGGTGTAAATGGGGCTAAGGAAATATCCTACAACCCCATCACTTCATACACGTTGGTCAAAAGGATGAAGCACACGGGCTGTTCCTCAGCCTTTGCTCCTGTGGGTTGAAATAACAGGAGCATTGCAGTGGCTCGAGGGAAGGCATTATCCCAATAAGCTCTTGCCAGACCACATGTGGGACTGCATCCAGTTTTGAATTCTGCAGCACAGGAAAGACATCAACCAGGCAGTGAGAGTTCAGCAGAGGCTACCAAGATGCACTCCTGGAGGCAAGTCTGATGAATTCTCTCTGAAGAGCCTTTATCTTGCCATTGATTATAGAGAGAGCCTAAATACCTAAAGTCAGGTGATGGAATCTGGTATGAGGGGAGTTGCTGGAGGAGATCTGGACAACCAGGACTGAAAGGCCAAGTTTCTGGAGTGTTTAGGACTCCAGCACTAACAACTCTAACACCTAACATGGGCTTGGTTTTAAGCTTGCCCCTGTGAGTGACCAGTTTGCCAGGGTTTTTTAACTCGGTTTCCAAAGCACAAAAGTTCACCTTTCTCAAGTTTTCATCATAGATTGCTCAATGCAGGTAAGACCCCCATATGTACACCAACTTCTTTCAAATGACTTCTTTCTTCAATTCAGCAGTAACTTGTGTATTGACCCTATAAAATGAAGTAATGCCCTTGGCTGGGTCAGCTTCTATGGAAAACAGCCTCCCTGAACCAGCAGTATTCAACAGACTTACAGGCAGTGCTGAAAGATAAACAGATGTCAACAGCAGTTCGTGTTCTCTGTTTTACATTTGGCCACCTTGCCAACTGATACTGTGGTGCTGAGGTAGCCATGGAAGTCACTGTTTCCTGCTTCCACTTTTCAGCCCCCTGATTCACCCACGTTTTCAAAGGTGAAGGATGAAGAAACTTGGCAGTGCAGGAAACACCACCTCTTGTGCAAGTCTCTAAATACAGCTGTAGAGGCCAAGCTGAAGTTGAGAAGAAAACAGATGCAACTGATTCTAACACAGTTGTTGTCCTATAGACTCCTTAAAATTCCAGTGCACACAGCTCTTTTCAGCAAGAATTTAATGGTAACAACTGTAGAAGAAAATAATCACCCTAGCATCTTCCTCACTGCATCTGCAAACCACAGGAAGACAGAATGAAGATTAAAAATACTAATTTTTATCTCAAAGACACAAAATATGCAGTGAGACTTTTGTTTTCCTGTAAGAAACCAGTGTTCTCGGAAGTTCAAATGGTTATAAAGCTGCTTGCATTATTTCAAAATTTTTAAATATACAGTCATGCTTTGTTCCTTTATCCTGCTTAGTCCACTGTCTCTGCAGTAGCTCTGTACCAACAGAACTTGTAGTCTTAGAGCATGCAGCCTCCTCCCAGAACAGTGACATTTAGGCACAGCTATTTAAGAACCCAGTATATGAGGCTTTGCTACAGGTTATATTTGATAACAGAAGAGGTGCCTGGGAGTCTGTGACCTTTAGTGCAATAAAATAGTGGGATAACTAGGATCAAAATTTAAATCCTGTGGATGCTGGTACTGGGTACTTGAAGCAAAGGCATCAGTGGAGCTACCTGTCATAACTTGCTTGATATGCCACATTAGCATCTTTTCCACTGTGACCCCACCGAAATGTCACATCCAAGCATCCAATGCCAGTACCAGTGGCAAAAGGTTGAGTGAGCTCTGAAAGGTTTCCCAAGCACTGGCCTGAAGGCAGAAGACAGACAGGGGTGCTCTCTGCTCCATCTCAGGCAGTCAGATTGCCCTTTCAGAGCAGCCTCTCATGGATTTAGTCCAGGTTTTCAACAACCTGATCTGGGGGAAGTTTTGAAGTTGTGTTACAGAGAAACAAAATCTTCTCCGACAGGGTTGGTAGCAACCTGTGTGTAGCAACCCTGACTTGGCCCTGCAGGAAAAGGAACTCCTTTTCTTTAGGACAAGGAGACCAGGGAAGCTCTGGGAAATGCCATCACCTTCTTCATGGAGTGTAGGAAGTGTTTCTTAGATCTTGCCTCTGCCATAAACTTTTGTGTGCATACTTGCATGTGTCAGTATTTATTTGAAACAAGGCTTCCCAGCACTCACCTCCAGAGGAGATGAGAGATGAGATTTGCCCCAAGAGACAGCTGCACGTAGGACTCACTGGTGGCCAATGCTACTGCGTGAACATGGAGTAAGAATAGAATAAAACTTTTACATTAACCTCATTTTTCTGGAGAAAAAATACTAAAAATTTTAGAAGGGGTGTTTTAGCAGCAGTTAGGGTGTGCATAAACCAATGGCTGGATTATCTCTGTAAACCTCAGTCTACAGTTTTCAATACAGGGTAATAAAACCTCCTGGGAAACAGGAGCTCAGTGTCCTTCAGCAAAAACCAAACAAAACCTCCCTGAGCTATTTTAGAATCCTGAATGGCACTGCATAAATATATTTTCCTCCTCCAAAAGGCAGGTCACAGCAGTCTTAATTATCAGAGGCCAGAATGGAGACAACATAAAAATAAATCCTTTCAAAGTTTGCTCTCATTACCACATTTGGCATATTTAAACATAAACACCATCTGTGTTTATCATGAAACACAGCACTAACTGCAGTCCGATCTGGCAGTGACACCACTGTTTATGGAGAGTTACAGTAAGGGGCACATGCGATGCTTCCTCAGAAACTGAGCTCCCCTGAAATTATTTGCTCAGCCACCAGCCTCTTGTGTAGACAGGAGGCACTTTTGCCAAGAAAAGGATTACCATGGAAGGAAAACAAAGCCTCAAACCTCGCTCTCGTGGCAGAATCTTCTAGCAACCCCAAGGAGGCAAATAACAGAGAAAGTTACTCACAGCAATGAATCAACCCGTAAAACACACTTGGTACCTTTAACCGTTTAATTCCTACTTGGGGAGGAGGAGCGCCTTCCCTGGCTGAGTGGGACCAGGTGTCCTTCTGCCCTTGCAGCACACTGGGGATGCTGGTGGGGACCACAGGCATGGGCTGAGCTGGGCTGTCCCCTCCCCCCTGCACACCGTGTCCCAGGCAGGGGCAGAGGGGCCCAGGCACTGTGTCCTTGCAGCAGTCCCCTCACCCAGCTCTGGTGCAACAGCCCTGAGAGAGCCACAGAGTGTTTGTAGAACAGGAGCTGATGATTTCTGTGGGAATTATTCTGCCACAGTAGTAGGACCTGATTCTGTCAACCACATCTACCCATGGGTCTGAGCCATGGATGTTGTTCGTTTCTGCTTACAAGCTTTGTGTGTGCAGAAGCAAAAGAAACTTTGATGGGAGCAGGATCAGTAGCAAGGGTGGGAGCAGGAGTCAGATACGTTCTGCCTGAAGCTGGGATGCAGTGTTGCCCAGGGTTGATGGCTTACTCACAAACACCATTGTCTAGCTCAGCATAGGCACTTTCCCTCCCACTGAGACCAAATCGTCCCATGGATCTGAATCCAGGGGCTGATCAAGCCAGCAACACATCCTCTGTGACAGCAAAGCCATCAGCTATCTGAAACCCAAAGCCATAGGTAATGTCAAGCCCACCTGCACTGCAGACTGTGGCATCAGAACCAGTCTTTGTTTTTTCTTCAGTAACACACAAGGTTTAGGCAGAATGCTGAGCTTAAAATCTCAGTGTGCAGTTCACCACGTGAAAGAGTGGTGTGAATGGTTTTGTATAATGTCCACTATTTTTAGATTATAATAGTAATTATGTGAAAGTACAAAAAGCTCTTTGACAATGAAAGATTAAAAAATAAAATAAAGATAGCACATCCAAAATGTGTTCCATCACCTACAGACTGGAGCAGCATCTGATCTCCATTGCTCCATCACTTGCCCCAGACCAGTGAAAGTGAAGAAGATTGATAAGAAATATCATTCAGACTGTAATTTGGCTAATTATGTCCCTTCTTGTAGTGCTGGCATTGAGTGGTCTGACATGTAACAGGAATACATCGAACCATTCCAGGACATTTCAATTAAAACTAAAACAAATTAAAAATCCACAGCATTAACCTTAATTCATTCAGTTCCAGCCTGATGACTTTATGAGAGGTAGAAGATACTAAAACTGTAGACAGCATTTTCACAGTATAAACTCACTCATCAATAGTATGTTCCTAGTGTTTAATTTGAATTTCCTTTTCCTTAATTTCCTCTCATTTACCCTAATTACACTGCCAGTGTATTTGCCTAAGCAATTTTTCTCTATCAGATGTGTTTACTCTCTTCAGATATCTACAGAGCATTTTCACATCTGCCCACGCAGTCATATTTTATACAGACCCTGTTTAGCTTTATGCTTGTCCCCTATAAGCTGTTGACTCTGGTCTTCTCCTGACATTGTGGTCTTACCCTGAATTTTATCATCCCACCCAGACAGTGGTCATAGGCCTGATGGATGCTCCCCTCCCAGAAGCTGTGAAGGCAGCAAGGGTGACCTGTATGGCAAGCACCCTGGACCACAGCCAGGGAAGCAATTTGCAGCCTGTGCTTAACTTTAAGCACATGAGTAATCCTGCTTACTTTACTGAGATTACACATGCCTCTAAAATAAAACCTTGCTCAGCTGCTGTGCTGGAGTGGCACCAGACAGCTCTGTCTATTCTGCATCAAGCTCATTTTAAAAATGGACTTTTCCCCTTATCACCATTTTCCTGTGACATAATGCATGTGTCTGAATGGAGTTCAGACTCTGTTTTCTGGTAAGCATTTGTCTGATTCACTCCCTGCTGTCATTTCAGTGTCTCCAGACTTGCTCCTCTATCCACATTTCTCCTCCCTACAATGGTTTGGGCTTTTGTAACTTTTCAGAATGAGCTCACCTTCCTCCAATACAAATCATGTCCTTGTTTTCTGCTGTCTGGCTTAAAAAGAGCACTTGGAGAAAATGCTTGGAGGGGATGAAGATAGCTGTGTTGATGGGTTTACTCTGAGAAAACACAACTTACCATGGGAAGATGGATGAAGTGGCCAGTAAGCAGTGTAGGGCTGGTTCCCTGGGGGCCTTCTGCTGGGTCACAGCATTGTTTTGTGCCAACTCCAAGAATCCTTCCAGTGGCTGAGGTAGTCCTACTGTCCTATCCCACAAATCTTCTCTGCTATCTGCAAAGACATTGGTCCTTCTCTCCTGCTTCCCCCATTCTCACAGTCTTATTTCTCACACACTTAGCCATTTATTTGTTTGAAACTTGTGAAAACTGAGCTCTGGGACACAACGGCTCATTGCAATCACTATTTGACATTGTGGTAATAAAGGAGGAACACCTGAACATGTGCAATCCTGCTTAAATAATGGTATCACAAGAGCTTCATTTCTGTAGCAAACCAGGCTGAAGAGCAACTTGATTAACAAAAAAGGAGTTACCCCGGATAACTGATGAGTTCTGAAGAGCTGTTCTGTACTGATGTCCAAATGGAGATGAGTGACGAGTGGCATTCTTCAGGGGTCTGTACTGGGACCACTGCTGTTGGAAATAATTGTCAGAGACATGGACAGTGGAATTTAGTGTTCCCTCAGCAAGTTTGCCAATGACACCAAGCTGTGTGATGTGGCTGAAGTGCTGGAAGGAAGGGAAGCCATTCAGAGGAACCTTGACAGGCTTGAGAGGTGGACTCATGTCAATCCCAAGCAGTTCAATAAAGCCAAGTGCAAGGTTCCTGCACATAGCTCAGGACAGTCCCAAGTACAAATACAGTTTGGGTGGAGAATGAATCTAGAACAACTTTGAGAAGAAGGACTTTGGGGTGCTGGTTAATGAAAAGCTCATCATGAGCCAGCAATGGGCACTTCCAGTCCAGAAAGCCAACTGTATCCTGGGTGCATCAAAAGAAGTGAGGCCAGCAGGTTGAGGGAGGTGATTCTGCCCCTGTACTCTGCTTTTGTGAGAGCCCACCTGGAGTACTGTGTACAACTCTGGAGCCTCCAGCATAAGAAGGATGTGGAAGTGTTGAAGCGTGTCCAGAGGAGGTCACGAAGATGTTCAGAGGGCTGGAACACCTCTCCTATGAAGACAGGTTGAGAGAGTTAAGGGTTATTCATCCTGGAGAAAAGATGGCTCTGAGAAGACCTTATAGTGGCCTTCCTGTACCTGAGGGGGGCCTGCAGGAAAGCTGAGAAGGAACTTTTTATATGGCCATATATATGGCCCCAATGATGGGGCAAGGGGGAATGGCTTTAAACTGGAGGAGGAGAAATTTGGCTTTGACATTAGACAGAAATTCTTCATTGTGAGGATGATGAGACACTGGCACAGGTTGCCCAGGGAAGTTATGAATGACCCTCCCCAGAAGTGCTCAAGGACATAGAGAAACATGGTGGACTGTGAAGTGTCCCTGCCCATACTGGGGGGTTGGAATGGGATGACCTTTAAGGTCCCTTCCAAAACAAACCATTCCAGGATTCTATGAATCACATTCCTGTGTCTTTTAAGTGAACAACTGACAAAGTCAAGGAGATTTGCAGTGCTGAGTGCCTTTGAAGACTGATCTGCTTTATTTAGATGTCCAAGTATGGACTGAGGAATGTACCTGCTTGTTCCACAGATCTCTATCTTGGGCCATGTTTTCTGATGAAACATGGACTACAACAAAGAGCTGGGGCTTCTCACATCTGGTTGTACAGCACTGGTAAGGCAGACAGATACTGGCGACTGCTTCAAATAGCACAAGCTTGAAAATGTGACATGTGAGGCATGAGGAAAAAAAGCCAGTAAAAGTATATTTCAGCTTCAGGAGACCACACAAGCAGTTGCAACCCTCACCATAGGCTTCATCCACACTGTACAGATAGTAAAGTGTCCGCAAGGATGCCTCAGACAGCAGGAAAAAACATGGGGGAAACTGAAAGACACCCAGATGTCCTGGGGTGAAAAATGGTGTATGCTGGTGGAGCTGACATCCCACCCCATCTGCAGATGGCCCGTGGGCTCACCAAACCAGAGCAGCCATAGCTCTGTGCACAGGAGGGAGTCCCAGGCTTGCTGCTGCAGCACTGGCTGGGGAGATTGCTGGGGTCCTTGAAACACTCACACATTGTACAAGGGCAGCCACACCCCCAGGGTGATGGTAGATCTGGGGTCTCCCATCTGTCAGGCTTATTTATCATGAGTTGAGGACAATTGCAGCATGGTTGTGAAAGCCCATGTCCCATCCCTTTCTATTTTACCTCCATAGGTGTAGCCCAAAATTAAAAGGAGACCTAGGAAGAGAGGAGCTGTGCTGGAAAGTGATGGAGCAAGGACAGTCTCTGATGGAGGTTAGAGCTAAGCCATAGCTGAAGTACCAAGCCAAGCCACCATCCCGTCCATTTCAGTTGAGAGGTGAACCCTGAGCCTTGCAGAGCGAGCAGGAGGTGGAGGCTGGGGGAGGCAGTCTGGGCATGAGCATGGATAACAGGATGGATGGACCCTCCATACACACAGGGGCTGGATGGACCATTTCTTTAAGAAAAATAATTCTCTGGCTTGGGGCCCAGACTCTTCAAATCTCCTGTGAGGCAAGCCACACTCTTTCAGCACTGCACATACCTTTCATTTTTCTTTCCCTCAAGGAAGTGTTTTGTGATGATTAATGAATTATGAAGGTCACCTTTTGGGTCTTCAGCTCTCACTGAACTCCTAAGAAAACCAGTTCCAGAAGAGTTCTAGCTAAAAATGTCATAGCAATTGCATCCAGTTTACTTTATTTATGATTATGCTCACAATGGACTTATTAAGTAGATTTTTTTAAATAAACAGAACTGGAGACTGTTTGTGAAATGCTGGGGTTTTCTGTCTTAAAACATCTGCTACCTATTTCTCAAGAACCATTTAGGTACCGCTAGAGCACGTACAGATATGCATCTATTTCCTGGAAATTGCTTAAACGTTCTTCAGAAATGCAGAAATCAGTGCCTTCACCACCTGAGGAAAACCTAAGACTAAAACAAATGAGGCTGGGTAGCCACCAGCTGAGACAAATTCAATAAATCTACCCTGCACATGAACTGTGTTGGTATGTGAGAGTGGGAAGTTTGCTGGCAGGAGGCAGAGAAGTTACCTGTAAGTCTGTACAGCTCAGATCCATAAATGTGGTGCTGCACAGGGCAACCCAGCTATGCCAACCACCATTTTGCACTTTCCAACCACCTGCCTATTGAAAAATAACTGGACTCTCACCTTACTCCACAACTGAGGATGCTCTGGACACAAATTTCCTTTTGTGTGTCTGTCCCAGTAGATGATTAATAATTCATATCCTCAGGGAGTCTTCTTTTACGTACCAAGTATGAAGAGGAGTATCTGCTAATTCTGTGATTCTGTAATCTGCCTCTTTGTCCTTAGTGGCTTTGATCCCAGATCCATTGCTCTCTTGGCTTTATCCTGCACTTCCCTGAGATACACACCAGCCTTCTTCCTTGCCATTTCAAGAGAAAGCTGTATGTCAAACTCTCCTATTCCTGCAAATGAAGGATTTGTCACCTGACCAGGCAGCTAGCCACAAACAATAAGCTTGCAGCACCTGGTGATTCTACATTAGTGATTAAGAGTACATAATACTTCTTCCTAGCAAGCATTGCCTCCATAGTCATCAAATCAGATGTATCTGCCAAGATGGACACACTGCATGGCCTCATTGCTGCTGAGCTGTGTCAGAGAGTGCCTTGACCTCTGGGCATCACTCCAAACACTTTGTGTCCTGGGAGCAGCTGCAGTGACTTGAACATCCCTCTAGAAAGAACATCAGTCAGGATCCTGTGCTGTCTGAGTTTGTTATCAGTGAAAATACCCTGATCCTACTGAAGTTTCTTTTCTCTGGTTCTTGTGTGGCTGACAGGGAGGTTAAATCTGGGCATGGCAGCATGCACTTGATTATTAGTATTAAATATGATGCCTGCAGGCCCTGGAGTTCCCTGTGCTGTTCTTAAATTCTCCACCAGAACATCTGAGCAGTATTCTTAATTCAAGAATTAGAAGGGGGTCTGCCTTGTGCAGGCATGAATTAGCTATTCCTGTTCCCTGACTACAGAAGACACAGCAGAAGGAAGGAGAAATCTGGCAATAGCATTGCCTATCTTGGCTTGTTGAGAGGAAAAAGCCAGTGTGACCAAAAATATGCCACCTGGAGGAAAACCTCCTGGTCAGATCCTCAGAAAGAGATACATAGGTCTCTTCCTCAGACTAATCTTGATTTAGCACACATTACAGGGGCCCTAAAGAAACTCCCATGTGCAGTGCAGTCCAACAGGTGTGAGGGCTGTTGCATTAGCCAGAAGTCATTAGAAGAGAGAAAACTTCCTTCATTGAGGGCCTTCAGCAGCCTCCCAGCTAAGATACTCATGGCAGCAGAAATCACCTGCTGACATAGCTCCTGTCTCATCTGGGAAGAGAAAATATTATCCCTCTCATGGATACATGTTTGTGATGGAAGCTGTTGTTAAGAAGCTGGGACGCCAGAGTCTTGGCATCTCCTGGCTGCAGAGCAACAAGTTTTCTATGCTTTCTGCATGGACCAGCATGGGGTGGGCAATGCTCCCATTCTCAGGCAAGGTTTAACCTCACTCCCTGGGCTAGCATCACCAAACCAGAATGTCTGTGCCACATGTCCATGACACTGTGCACGTAGTGCTGGGGATAGCCAGACAGGTGAGAAAGGCTCAGCACAACACCTGACCTAGCCAGAAAAGGCCCTCAAAAAATCTTTGAATGAAGAGTAAGTATATGCTCTCGATAACAAAATCTCCCAGGAATTAATCAGGTTCGTCTGGATTTATGGGGTAGGAAGTGTTTGCCTTGCTTTGATTCAGTTAAATGATGATCTGTACCAGCTGCTGCAAACTTCTTTGATTCAGTTAAGCCTACGCACTTAGGAGTCAGCATCCTTCTCCTGCACAGAGATATCTTCAGAAAGTTTCCCATTCCCCTGGGAGAGGAGCAGCTCACTGTCTGGCAGCGATGGGGTCACGCTGCTCCACAGCCCACAGTTTGCTGGGTGCTGCCTCCCACCCTGCCCCTCGTGCATGGGTAAAACACAAATACCCAGAGGCAACAGCAAAAGCTTGCAATGAAGCCCCCCTAAAAACCTTGCTGTGTCTCTGATAGCTTCAAATCAGGAGGCAACATGACAGCTACTGATGTGCTGCACCACAACCCTGAGGATGTCTCAGGGTCTGCTTCAGCTTGCCAAGAGATCTGGCATCTCCCACCATGTCCTGGGGCACTGAGCACCTTGCAGGAAGGGACTGTGTCTCTGCACCACCAGCAAGGTAGGGCTGTGCTGAGAGCTGATATCTGGGCATGAAGGCTGAGTTCATTCTCATTTCACCCCTGAACCCACTGACTGGTAATTGATTACTGTCTGTGCTGTCAGGCTGGGGAGGGGTTGATTGCTTTTAGCCTCTGTCACCAAAATCTCTCTCTTCAAGGTTTCATCCTGTTCTCTTCTTTCTAGCCCTCCTTCAGTCTGTGGGGCTGATGGATAGTCACCTCTTTCAAGAGTGACATGTACTTTCCTGGGGCATCTTTCCCCTTTGGAGATATTCCCTTTACAAGCAGACAGCTCTCCTCTCTGCTACTACAGAGAAAACACTTAGAGGAAGGTCTGTATTAATGGATATTGCACAACCTGGACACAGACAGAGGTTGTTTCAATTTACTAGGTTGGCTCAACCATCCAGGCAGGAAAATGAAGTTACTGCTGTCAAGAATTGTCTATCTTCTGTCTAGGTCCCTGTGACATGCACCACAAGTAGATGCTGCACTTCACAGACATTTCTGCCAAACTTAGTGACATTGCAGAAGTTGGAAGTGACACACATTAGTTTTATTGTGCTTTCCTGAGTTAGAATGTCTTTCATAAACCTTCAAAGAGGAGAAAGCAGTCAATAGTTTCAAGTTCTGGCTTTTTTTTGTTCTTGATTTCAGCAGCTACCCTAATTATAATCATTTGCCATGTGATTTTAAAGCAATTATGAATTGGTTGTAATGCATGCAGATTACTGAGCTCTTTGTCATGCAGAAAATTCATTCACTCTGCCAGCAATTTCGAATGCTGAACTTCAGTTACTCCGTGACTCACAGCTTTGCGTAAATGAGTCTAGAGAAAAAAACTGTGAAATAGTAAACCTTTGATAAACACTTTTCTTCAACAGATTTTCAGTGTTATTACTCCTTATAAGGACTCTTTGCCAGCAGAAGAGAAAACACTCCCACACAAACACGGGCAATTTAACTGAAGACCTTTTGTGAGGCAGGTGATTGTTTTATACTTGAGCAGATATTTATTGTGAATTACACTTAGTTACCATAAAAAATATCGTGTGGGCAGAGATGCAGAGGGGAAGCTGAGAGCAAAACCTCACAAGATGCCTTGTCAAAGAATCACTGGGTCATTTCTTGAGGTACCATGTGCAAACTGGTGCAGGTATAGTGACAGTGCCTGCAGGACTCAGCCCAGGAGAAGCAACCAAACACAGACCATTTCTTAAAAAATTAGAGGCCCCTGCAAAAACACGTGCTGCTCATGAACCATACCAAGTCAATGAACTGGCCTGCTCTGCAATCAGTAAAACAGACTTCAGTCTGACTAAGTAGTTGAAAACTTCGTGGAAATCTAGATGTCCTTCCCAAAACTTGGTCAGCTTTACTAGATTATCCAAAACATTTTCACAAAAGACTGCCAGAGTCTCTCCTCAGACCATTCAATATACCAACATGAGCATAATTTTTCTCCAATGTCTGGGAAGCAGCAGATCCACTACGTAACCACGTTGGTCATTCATCTGGAATTTATGGACATCCAGAAGCCTGGGAAGCCAGCCTGGAAACTCAGCAGATTACTGCCCAAAGCTGTGGCCAACCATCCAGATCAATAGGGATTGATAGCTTGGTATAGAAATTTTACAGCTGGTGAAGCTGTCAGGAGGGGGAAACAACCCCAAAACCATAATTTGCAGCTGAAGTTAGAAAGTTATGTGCTCTGGGTTGCAGATTTAGACCAGCCAATTCCTCTGGCCTTGTCATTGCCTGCCCAATGCTTCCTTCAGCAGAGCTGTGATAATAAATTTACTACAGCTTCATAAAAAATCAGGTACAATGTCTTGCTCATGAACAGCATTGTGGCTCTTTTGCAGCAGAGACTGCTTTCCAGCAGACAAAATGTATGCTAATTAACAGCATCATTTCTGGGAGGGCAGCCCATGGCTGTAAACACCAGCATCAGCCCCAGTGACCAGAATGCCCCATATCCAGCTCCAAAGCAGCAGTGCTTCTGTCTACCCAACACAATGAAAGCTGGGTTTGTTCTTTTTGTACTTACTGATGTCAGCCTCAGCATCTGAGGCTTAATTTATATCAAAATAAAGTCCTGCTGCCCCAGAGAGGGCCAAGCCAGGCCAGCAATGATGGGAATTCTTTATTTTATGGAGTGTAAGTGTGCAGCTGTCTCCCAAATGCTGGAGTTGTTAGCAAACAATGGCTTAGATCTATTTTAGCTCCCCATAACAAAGAACTTAAAGCAATGCAATAAGGGAGAGGAAACATAAGAGCCATTTGAAAGGGAACAACAGCACTAGAGAGTGAATGAAGCTTTTATCACATGACCCTCCAACAAAACCAGGATTCCACAACTGTGGGAGAGGAGCAGCAGCTTGACAGAGTGAAGCCCTGCAGCTATACCTTCATGAAATTACAGAAGCTGTCACAGGAGCCAGTGTGGTTAATTGAAGGGGACCATTCTGGAGACCAAGGGTAGGATGACTCCTTGTTCCATGGATTTGCAAATACTTCACACCAGCAACCAGGTCAAAAGATCCTGGCCTCTTCTTGTTTTTGTGTCCTGAGTGGGTGCACATGGTGCCAGGGAGGAGCACGAGCCCAGTGTGGGTCCCAGCCAAGCATAGGATGCCCACAGCAGAGGTCAGACAGGGACCACAGATCAGGGCTTGAGATTGAATACAATACCTGAGCAAAGGTGAGGTGATACCCAGGGTCTTGATGTTCACCCCACAAATGTTCCCAGAACAAATGAAGCAGGTACTGTTTTAGCAGAGGCACAATCCTCATGCATTGCTAATGGAGAGAGGGTGTCTGGAAAAGAGAGGGAGGCAAGTGTGCATTGCAGGTGTATTACAGGCAAATACTTGTGGAAGTACTGGTAGCAAAGCAGTGGATGCATGAGATACTGCCATGGAAAGCAATTACTGATTTTATTGAGTCACATGGAACTTGCTGAGACCTGCCCAAAAGACAGAAAGTCCTGGAGACTGGATCCAGGCATTACTGTAGTCACACTTTGCATCCCTTTCAACCTCAAAGACAACTGTGATCAACATACCCATGACTTGGCACCACATCAGCCCTCCTCATTTTCTGCCATGTTCCTGACAGTGCTGGTTCACAGGTTTTCTCCTGGTCTGTCCTAAAGATTTCCTAGGAAGGACAGAAAGAAACAGTGCACCGAGCAGTTTAGGCATTTAACAAATCAAACAAATTATCTGTTTGTCCATCCATCCATCCATCCATCCACCCATCTATCCATCCCTTCCTTCTCATATATAATCTGCAGAGAGGAGTCAGTTGAATAAGGCCAGTCAAAGGGGACAGGTGGTCACTTGGGACTTCCCTTGTCCTCTGACATCCACCCCTTTCCTTTGCAGGACAGGCAGAAGCTGAACCCCAGTAACGCTTCTACTCAGGTGCAAGTGACATTTACAAGGCTACATTTAGCACAGGCTGCCCATGTCCATGGCCCTGTAAAAGGGAGCTGGATTAAGAACTTGCTGCCTTTGTCTAAGAAATAGGTGTCTGCTGGCCAAGGCTCACTAGAAATGTAAGAATGAACAGTCTTAGAGGATGCACATATATTACTGAGTAAAAGATCATCAGAGGAGAGAACTCAAGGACTCGATCCTGACTGTGGTTGTCCACACTCCAGCCTCACTCCCTAGCTCCACTTTGGGTCTCTTCAGGTAGCTCTTTCCAAGAGAGATCTCCTACAGAAATGCTATCCCTGAGCAGAGTGGACATCTGGAGCACTGTGGCAGTGAGGCTGGGGTCTGTCTTCAGCAGTGTTTAGCCTCCAGAAATGCCAGTCTAGTCTCCACTGTATTCAACAGTATGGACAAAGCCACACAGACTTTGGGTATTTAGCACAAAGAGGTCATATCCTCAGACCACTAGCATGTCCTTAGACTTCCAGATCCAAACAGGGGCTCATGACCACAGGAAGTAGGTTATGAAGTTCACTCTTGATCCTGGAAGAAGGAAAGGGTTAAAAGCCTGCAATTGAATTGAGAAATGTAAACAGAGGTAAGGCTATGAGCATAAAAGTTTGAGAAGCAGCACTTCCATCCTAAATAGGACTTACCAGGTTTTCTGGGCTGAAAGCTAATGCATTGCTCTTTAAGAAGAGTAGAGTTTCCCATCCCTGACCCCTGAATATGTTTTTATTAAGTCAAAGGTAACTTGAGTTTCTCCCTTCTCCATGGGGAGCAAAAAGTGAAATGAGAAACTCTTGGTGGTGAGCCTTCCTCTAAAAATCACTGGGCAGGTCTCATGTAGTCCTCATACAATATTTTCTTCTGTTCAGGAGAGATTTTCCAGCAGCTGGCTGGTTTGGTCATGCTCCACTCCCCCAGATGTGAGGCTGGCAAACCCCAATTTGAACCCTGGCTTGTTCTCTGGTGCCTCAGGCAGCACTTTGAGTGTGTTGCCCTCTTTCAGAAAGTTAATCTTCCAGCAGCCAGCAAGACCCAGAGGAGCATCTCTTCTTCATGGAAAAGCTTTCTTCCTTCTTTTTTATGTCTGCTTAGGGTTTTTCCTCTCCATCCTTATAATATGTCCCTTACAACTAGGAACATAGTGATGCTCTGCCCACCTTTGTGGCATCCTTTGCGTGACTAAGAAGCACTGTGTGTAATTTTATGACTTAAAAGGGAAGGACAGAGCTCTACCACTTGCTTCTCTGCTTAAAGCTGCAATTGTGTGTAAGTACTTGCAAATATCAAGGCCACCTTTGGTAACAACTCTGTGTAATGGCTCTCCTTGCTATATTCCATTTGTCCAGCAGAACATAATGGCTAAATCAATGTAAAGTGTCATGCATTTTTTTTTTCTGCTCTCCCTGGGGCTATTCTTTCCAATTATGTATGTTCAGCTTTGATCTCCAGAAAAAATCAATATAGATTCAGTTATTCTCAAAAAACCAAAACAACAAGCTAAACATTTAAAGCACTTGCTGTCATCTTGATGTGGAACATGCAATCCCTCTCCCCCTCAGGTTGCCAGAAAGAGCACCCGACTCAGCAAGCTTTTGTGAAGTGAGCAGCAGCATGAAAACAGGTTTATATTTAATGGTTGTTTTTCTTCGGTCTCATTCTTAACCATAATCAGTGAAATTGTTTTTACTTGTATTCTCATAAAAGGAGCATTGCCACTTTGCTGTTCCAGAAAAAATACAGGCAATTTTTACAAGAAAAAAAAAGTAAAATTAAAAATTATATAAAAAAAAAAAAAAAAAAAAGAGCTGACCTATGTATCTATCCTATGACAAGGATGTCTTTATATCAAAGAATCATAGAATAATTTGGGTTGGGAAAGATCTCTAAAGGTCATCTAGTCCAATCCCCCTGCAGTAAGCAGGGACACCCTCAGCTAGATCAGGTTGCTCAGAGCCTTGTCAAGCCTCACCTTGAACATCTCCAGGGGTGAGGCCTCAACTACCTCCCTGGGTAACCTGTTCCATTTTTCCACTACCCTCATGGTAAAGGACTTTTTCCTAACATCCAATCTAAATCTACTCTTCTCTATTTTTAAACCATTGCCCCTCATCCTACCACTCCAGGTCCTTGCAAACAGTCCATCTCCAGCCTTCCTGCAGGCCCCTTCAGGTACTGGGAGGTCCCTATTAGGTCTCACCTGAGCTGTCTTTTCTCCAGGCTGAACAACCTCAGCTGCCCCAGGGTGTCTTCATAAAATCTGACAAACCCTGACTTTTCAGTTCACTTCTGTGTATAGAAGTGATACTCATGATGCAGTCAGACAGCGAGTGAAAGGAGACACTGTTTTCAGACTGTATGAAGGAATAATCTGAAAATAATAAAAAATGAGAAAGCACATTAAATGCAAACTGAAATTTATCCATGTCTATATAAAAATAAATCTTTACAGAAGATTTAGGAATACATTTGTAATAAAACCTTAATTTTGGTGCTTAGGTTTTCACAGTGGCTTTTGCCTCCAGTACAACCGTCTGCTTTTCTAAAGGTCAGATACCACAGTCAGTAAAATAATGCCTTACTTTTCAGGCAACCCTGAGAGGCGTCAAGATTTCATGCTCTAAGACATAATTCTACTCTTATCACAGAGAACAATTTTCAGGAGTGATGCAATACCACTAGAATATCTCTCCATAAAGCATGTCGGGGCCTTGGGGATTAAAGGTGCTGCACCCAGAAAGTTTGGCATCACAACTCACAGGCTGCTCAGCAAAACAGGCTGGGAAGCCGAGCAACCTGGGGCAACTGAAGAAATTCAGTACCATTTTGGAAAATACTTGACCCTGGTTTTAGTAGCTCAAATACTATGCTTTCCTGGATGTTGCAAACATCTGCTTAGGAGCATCAGAGTTTCAACAAGTAGAAGGCAAAATCTTTGAAAGGTACCTTCCTAAGGGAGGTACTCCAGGGTCCCCTTGTCCCATTCCTCTCATTTCACTGCCCTTCCCATGGGTTGCGTGGAGGATTGGGAGGTTTTGCTTTGCAAACAGAAGCAGACTGAAGCAGGTTTGATGGTCCAGTTCAACCACTTCTTACGGGGAGGAAGGAAAGAAGCCAAACCCTGCTGCAGCACGTGGGTGGATCTGCACACCAGCTGTGTTATTATCCACGTTACCAACCAGGCAAGATGCACAGAGAAACCATTGCAGTGCTGATCACACCCTCCATGCCTCAAGCATCCTCAGCCCCCCTGGCACTGAGCATGGTGTGGGCATGGGGAATTTATGCTTGGGTCTGGTGGAGGGAAAACAATGTGTATCCTGTTTTTGAAAAAAACAAAACCCACACTGTTTATCTGCAACTGGTTGGCAAATGATGTCATCAAGACCTTATTTCATTGCTGTAAGTGTGTCAAGTATCTTCTTCAATGTTTGTGTAGGGACACGGTGTGGGGGAGGGAGAGCACTGAGAACCAACACACACAGACAGACACACACCACATCTCTGGTCACTGGTGCCACCACCAGCCCCTGCTCCAGGCAGCAGCTTAGTCAGCCGAGGACAATGGAGGGGAGCTCAGGAACTGAAAACGTTTCTCCCAGTGCCACTCATCAGACCTGATGTCCTTGCAGGGCATTTCTGGTGGGCAGATGAGCTAGGAAATGAGGTCGGAGGAGGAGATGTGATGTTGGCCTCTGCAGGGAAGTGATGGTGAAACTAGCCCACAGCAGCATTTCCCAATTTATACAGCCCTCCCTCCCAGCTTCTCTGCCTCAGCTGAGCATCAGCATCCATGCTGCAGAATTCTCCTACCACTTTTCTTAGAAGCAACAAACCAGCTACAACTTGACTAGTGTCTTCAATGTACTCTGTGGGAAGTGAAACCAGCAAATACTCATGTTCTCTCCTCATCTAGCCAGCACAGACTGCTGGAGGGCAAACTGAAGCAGCCCAAGCCACTGTGTGCCACTAGAAGCATGGGTCACAGTGTCCTCCTAACGCAATAAGGCAAGTCTGGGCTCCACAGGCATTAAGCCCAGCCCTGAAAAACCAGGCAGCAGCTGCCTATCAGAGGTGACTCTGAAGGAGGAATCAAGCACACCCACAGTGTGTCTGATTGCCTAATGCAACTGGAGTTTCTGAATTTAAAAAAAAAAAAACAAACCAAAAAACAAACCCAGGAGATGTGCTAGCAGGGGAAAAGAGCACCTGCTTCCTGCCTGGCTGGACCATCCGTCACCCATCTAGGCCAGCAGAGAGAAATCCAATTACTTGCTGACCCATCAGCTCCTCCATTTGTCTCCTTCTCCAGGAAAAAAACCATCCACAGTAACCTACACAACAAATCCACCTACACCACCCCAATAGATCACTTTGGGGAATGACAGGACAGGGTGCCCAGCCCTTCCTGGGGTGGAGGAGTGCTACCCACCCTCCTGGCACAGCCAGGGAGCAGGCAGGGAGCCTGCATCCCAGCAAGGGGAGTGAGGACAGGGATGGGGCTGGGGACAGGGACTGACAGGGACTGAACCATCCTGCACCCCACCACAGAAAACCAAGAGGTCACCCTCAGCAGGCCTGGAGACAGCACCTCAGCTCATGGGGGAGCCCAGCCTATGTTGTGCACCCATAAATCTCAACAGATGTTTAACACAACAATATTGCTCACAGAAAACCCATATAGCTATGCATTACTGAGGTAAAGCTAGCAAGATGAGACTTATCTCTTATATGCTGCAAAGCAGGAAAAATACATCCTTTTCCTCACAAAAGGCCCTATAATTTTCTCCTGTGCACTCCCTTTTGTGCTTGGTCTGCACTGCCACATGCCTGTCTATGATGTTGGGGACAGTCAGCAAAATCATCATGAAACTGTAGAATGTTTGGAAGGGAGTTGGAAGGGACATTAAAGATCATCTAATTCCAACCTCCTTGCTCCAGGCAGGGACATCTTCCACTAAAAAAATAAAACCTCCTAAAAATCCCCACATTTGGCCACCACACAGCCAAGATTACTCTGTGCTGCAGTGCTCCATCCTCCTCAGGCACCTTGTGACTCCTGAGCTTGGTGTTAACCTGTGCACAGAAGCAAATAAAAATCAGAAAGAGTTTTCTGAGCATGAGAAATTTCTGGGGGGGATGGACCCTACTAGCCCTGAGCTTCCATGGCTGTTCCTCTGTCATTGACCCCTGTGGTGCTTATTGAGGTGGTTTCAGGAGCCAGGAAAAATGTCCATATCCCATCCTCTTTAGAGACTTATTTCCCAGAGTCAGGGAAAAGGTGGTTGCCAGTACCTCCTGTCCTTCTCCATGCAACCTCCTCCAGACAGTGACCACCAGCTCAGGCTCTCACCCACAAAGTTTCTGCTTCCTGCAGGTTTCTCTCCTCATTGCATAATCTGCCCCATGTTTACTGATAGCAACAAGGGACTGGTTCAACTGAGAGATGTTGCTACTAACAGATTGCTCAAGCCTCCAGGCACAACCCTGGGAAGATTAAACTAAACTGTCTGAGTCCGCAGTGAGCAACACTTTCTCCTAGCATAAGGGGAGATTCAAGGGGCTCAGCAATCCTGAAGGAAGAAAAGAACCAGAGGAAAGCAAGTAGATCATAGAATCACAGAGAATCATAGAATTGGCTGGGTTGGAAGGGACCTCAGAGATCATCAAGTCCAACCCTTGATCTACTACCGCTGCAGTTACCAGACCATGGCACTGAGTGCCACATCCAGTCTCTTTTTAAATATCTCCAGGGATGGAGAATCCACCACTTCCCGGGGCAGCCCATTCCAATGCTTGATCACCCTCTCAGTAAAGAAATTCTTTCTAATGTCCAACCTAAACCTCCCCTGGCACAACTTGAGACTGTGCCCTCTTGTCTTGCTGAGGGTTGGATGGGAAAAGATGATGTATAGTAACTAACAGTTCCTTTCCTAAAGCACAGCCAGCTCATCTGCAGTCCCCAGGAGGGTCCTCTCAAGTGCTGCAGCTCCCAGGTTTCTATGAGCTGATGATTTCTGCTGACACCACTTTCCCAGTTCCTTCCCATGGATGGGGTGGCCATTTCTTTAAAGTACAGAAAAGATAGAGAAGGGAGAAAACCTCTGCAAGTCATCCTCCCTCCTTCCCCCTTCCATTTCCACGTCAGTACATTGACTTGAAAACCACACAAATTGAAAAATAAGTTCTGGAGCTCAGGATGCCCTCTCATTTGCTGAACCTTTGGGTCACATTAGATCATAGCTCATCACTTTCTTTTCACATGTGAAAGCTAGAAATTTGCCATGAATGGCAGCAGACATTCATCTCCAGGAGCTGACTGATTTTAAATAAAAGTCTATCTACAGAATAGAATAGAAAAGAAAATGGAGTGGAATGAACATTTCAGTTTGAAGTGACATACAACAATCATCTAGTCCAAGTCACACCATGGGATTTGTACTCTGAAAGCAAAATTACATAACATTAGAAATAATTTAGAAGAATTAATAAGAAAATCGTTCTGCCTTGCCTTCATGGAGGGTTTCTGTAGAAGAAAGATGAATTTTCTTCAAAGCAGCAGCAATGGCTCCATGTATCTATCCTTATTATTAAAGGAGGGTGAACACTGTCAGTGTTTGTACGTAATAAAATCTTTTCTCAGATCATCTGCTTGTGGATGGAGTTACAGAGTTTATGGTCAAAAGCATAAAGGAAGTAGAAGAAATACAACAAATACAAGACATACAAGGCTTCTGGGTTTCCATTCCCTTTGGGAAATCTTTCATTAAGAAATTTGCTGCTCTAAAGTGTCCTTAGGACAAAAATTGTTGTTGATAAACTGCAGGAGGCCTCCTGAGGTTTCCTCAATTTAAATGTTGATTAAATGCTGTAAATACTTAGAGCATTTATGGTTTAGGGTCCATAATTTCCTTGCCTGAGTACAGACCATTATATGTACAATACCCACTCCATACAAGAAACATCATCTTCCTTTCCATCACCCTTTGCAGAGTGTGAAAAACCATCACAAAACTAGATTCTACCTTGCTCACAGTTCTGTAGCAAATCCTGAGTGTTCACTGGAAACTAATGAAAAAACAGTGAAAACCTGTGGGTCAGTATTTTTTAAACCACTTTTAAGGATCTGTGAAACTGCAGATTGCACAAGGTCTCCAAGAAGTGTATTGATTTTGTTAGGAAATGTGAAAGTCCAGGACTGATTTTGTCTTATCACATCTGGCTTCAGCTAACTAGGGCAGAGATACCAATTTGTGACTTGGGGTGGCAGTGAGTGTCTTTAACAGTGACTCCTGTGGAGTAAACCTGACCTCGGGGAGGGCTGGGGAAAGGTGAATGTCACTACAGGTCACTGGTTTTCCTGGAGATGCACACTCTGGAGTGAAGAGCTGAAGCTTTTGGGGAAGAGGAGGGTGGCAGCATAGGTGGGGCAGCTCCTGCCCTCCTGGGGGGGCACCTTCAGAGTTTCCCATGGGAGCTGAGCTGCACCTGGAGCCCCAGGGCTTTCCTCTCCAATGAGAACAGAGCCCTGCATCCTGTGTTAGATGATGACTGATGAGGTGGTTCAGTGTTTCCATGATACACCTGCTGAACTGGAGATGGAGGAAGTGTCCTGACTACAAGATCACAGACTCTGTTCCTTTTTGACAATGGGGAGACCAAAAATGAGTTTCTGTTGAGACTGGAAATTATGAAAGTTAAGCCAGACTTCTGCTGTTATTTGCTGAGTGATTCTCTAAATTAAGTTGTCAGAAAAAATGCCCCTCAGCAGTGTCCAAGCCACAGCTGATGGTCATACTTGAGGGTAGGGGTTGCCCCTGAGACAGCTCCCCCAGGTGTCAGAGATCCTGGATCCTTCCCTCCCAGCAGTAACTGTGATGCCATCCAAAGGCAGCTGTGCCAAGGGAAAACTTACTCTGATTTATTCTTTCAGATCATGCTCAGCAGCTCACCCTTCCCATGCTTCCCTGAGAGGTTGGTGGACACCCTTCAGCCCTCTGTGGGAGGGTACCAGGCTGTTTCTCCTAGGAGTTCATTCTCTCACAGGCACCTACATGTGTGGCTCTATTGTGTTGCAAGACATGAAGAGATGGAACTTCTGATAGAGAAGGAATGAAATACATTTCTCTAGCCCAGAAAATGGGAAGGCCCTTAAGGACCTGAGAAAGGAGCTGAAGTGGGCAGAGACTCAGATGAACAAAGCAGATGTTACCTTGAAGAAATGACAGAAAGCTGGGGTAGAGCAGAGCTCAGAAATTCATCTGACTTTGCCAGCTCAGAGAAGGAACACTTAACCCTGCTGCCCTCTTTTTTCTTCTTTTTTATATATACCTGTAGAGTGTTCTTAAAAATTCAGAAGGCTGAAATTTTATGGGATTGCTGTGCTCTTTTCCCAGAGTGAATTGTTCAGACTATTAGAAATTCTTTCCAAATTTCTGACCTGAGTCACTGAATCACTGTGCTGCAGCTTAAGTTCATTCCTTCTTTTCTTCTCTGCAGCTGAAGTGGAGCAGAGAAGACAAGTCCCATGGAGGTGAAGATAAGCTATGGAAATGCCTGAAGGCACTAAGCCTGTGGTTCTCAGAAACAGGGTGAGATCTGAGCTGATGTCATGGGCTCAAAGCAGGGGACTGAAGTCTGAAGGTGGGATCCCAAGGAAAGATGCTTGTGACCTGCTGCCCTAAGCCCTGCTGGAGTCAGACAGGAATAACTGCAGCTCGGGGGGATAAAAGGGAACCAGAACAAGTCCAGAGAAGGGCAGTCTGAGTGCTGTTCCCCAAAGGGTGAGGAATCTGAAGAATGAGTCTTACAGGAGCAGCTGAGGGAACTGGGGCTGTTTAGTCTGGAGAAAAGGAGGCTGAGAGCTGTAGAGACCATATCACACTCCACAGCAATGTGAAAGGAGATCTTAGTGAGGTGGGGTTGGTCTCCCAAGTAACAAGCAACAGGACAAGAGGAAATGGTCTCAAGTTGCATCATGGGAGGTTTAGACTGGATGTTAGAAGAAATTTCTTCACTGAAAGTGTTATTAAACACTGGAACAGTCTGCCCAGGGAGGTGGTGGAATCACCACCCCTGAAGGTGTTAAAAAGATGAGGAATATGCTTTAGCACCAGACTCAGTAGAGTTAGATTAATGGTTGGACTCAATCATCTTAAACCAGAATGATTCTGAGAAAAAGGCAGCCTGGGAGCAAACAATCCCTTCCCACCGAAAGACCGGTAGTTTGTCTAAGCAACTATCTTCTCAATTAGCTGACATGCAAGATAAGAAATAACAAGAACTGGAAACATGGGGAAGTGGAAAAAAAAAGCATGCAAGCATTGAGTGTTCACTCTGGGATGAAATCAGAAAGGGCAAACCCCAGCTGCAGCTTAGAATGTCTAGAAACAAAGACAGAAGTGCAGGGATATTACACCTATACTAGCAGCAAAAGGAAATCTGGAGAAAATGTGGACCCATTGAATGCAGGCAGGAGAAAACCTGCTGACAGCTGGTAAGCAAAAGACCAAAGTATTCAATGTTTTTTTACAGAGGTTTTTGTTGACAGCACCTATTCTCACACCTTACGTGTCCAGCATGACTTGGAAGAAGAGTAAAAAAAATGACAGGAGCAATAAATTAGGGTTTACCAAGAGAATCTGTAAGTATTCTGATTCAGGCAAGGAGATGGAGTCCACCAGAGAGTGCTGATGTGACCTCATGGCTGCTGCCTGTCATCAGACATGACAGGGACAGGGACAGATCTGACTACTGGAAGGCCTCCTGCAGCATTTTTGTGCAAAACCTGAGCAAACATGAGCTGGTTGAACAAGCTGCTAGATGGACTGAAAATTAGTTGGACCATTGGGTCAAAGTATAGTAATCAGTGTTGTGATGGGCCATCTGGCAGTAAGTAATGAACAGAGGACCCCAGGGAGTGACACGGGAGCTGATATTATTCAATATTTTCATCAGTCACCATGCTGATGACACAGAGGGCATTTTCAGCCCATTTGCAGATGGTAATAGATGAGAAGCAATAACATCCATCTCCATTTGACAGATCTGGTAGAGCTTCAGTCCAGAAGGACCTTGAGAAACTTGGGCCCAGGGTCAATAGACACCCCTCAGAGCTCAACAGAAGCAGCACAAACCCTGTGCTTCAGTTCAGGATGGCATCCTGCTGCCTACATAACAGCCATGCAGGAACGGATCTGCTCTTTACTATGTGACTTCAGAGAGAATTTAATGCAAATGAGGCAACCCACATACTAGAGATGGGTTAGGAGCAAGATGACTTGAAATCAGAGGGTTCTATTCCCTTTCTACTCAGTGCTGGTGAAAGCTGTCCCAGAAATGTCCCAAGTTGGGATCCTCAGTTGAAGAAGTCTTTGAGAAACTGGAGAAAGTCCTCTGGCATGGCGCCAAGATGGTCAGTGGCTTGCAGGACATTGAAGACAAGACAGGGCACAAGCAGCAAAAAGTGGAGCCTCCCATGGTACCTCTACATAGGTAAGAAGTTTTTATACCTTTCAGTTTCCTTTGTACAACACCGAAGCACATGTCTGGGCAGTGCTGTGGGGAGCAAAAATGACCTCTCCTTACTTCTCCTTGGCTGTGTCCATGTGGACGTGGGCCAACAAAAGTGCCCATTTCCTCCTGTAATTTCCCCTCACTCTGCAAGGGAAGAAGCAGGCAGTAAGGCAGCTCATTACCCAGATTAAAATAACACTTTTCTACTTCAGATCTTGCTTATGTTTCACCCTCTTCATATCTGAACACCTCATTATCAAAAGCAAATGGACTATTACATCTTCCAAGCAAGCTTGCTCAGAAATCCCCGGATCAATCAAAAGAATTCACTGCATCTGATGCATGAGTTCTTGGAATTTTAGCTATATTAGGCAATACCTTTTTGTTCACTCAAATTAGCCTAATTGCATGCATATTTATTGTCCATTGTTCTCTAGTACCTAAGCAAAATCAAAGGAGGCTGCTTCACTACTGAGATGGCAATTTTGCATAAGAAATATGGACAGTTTTACATGAGACTAATAACGCTCTTCCATTATTCAGAAAACAGAGCTAAATTTAGCAGGCATCTCAACAATCATATGCATATTTTATCTTCAAGGTATGAGCCTGAATTAGCACAGACCTCTGCCTCCTATCAATAGCCCTTATTTCTATATAGGTTCTTCTACACCAAGATTACTGGCATGAGGCAGGCACGTGAGATTGAGACAACCTTTACATTTGTATCTTCTTCCTTAGATACTAAAGGGACTCCAGAAGTCATGTTTCATGTGCATCCATTTGCTATGTGCCAGAAAACTCCATAAAACCTTGTACCTGATGTGTTAGATATCTTTTTAATAGCAAGTCACATGCTGGTACATGTTTAAAGGAAAATTGAGTCAAAGCCACCTGCAGAATTGCACCTGCTTGTGCTCACTCCAGAAGCACCAATGCTTTCTTGAGGTCCTCCTCAAGGAGCATCTTGCCCCATTGGGGTGGCTGAGGGATGGGAAGGCCCTAGCATAGAACATGTGCTTTAGTTTACCTGCATGTTCTAAGTATCATCCAGAGCCTTGTTGTGCAACAGCCACAAAATAATCCATTAGGAGGTCTTTTAATAAGCCATATGTGAACAGCACTTGGACAGATGGAAAAATTCCCTCTTGACCAGTGCTGTGTTTTAAGCACCTTCAGTCTGCAGGGACATTGCCATTCAAATGGCACCTTGAAGAATGCAATAAACCCAAACAAAGCTCTCTGTTTTAGCATCTATACACTGTCTGAGACTGGAAAGGTTAAAATAGTCATAATAATGGTATAAAAATCTTCAAACATCCCTCCTGCCTCTGCTGTTGGAGTGGTTACTTCATGTCTTCAGAGGCAGGTGAAGAAAATGTGTCTGCTGAAAGATGATGAAGAATGTTGAAATACTGTAAATCTGGACCATGGACTTGTCTCCTCATTGCTGGGGTGCACTGACCTTGGGAGGAGAGACTGCCCAAGACTGGAGTTTCACCCAGGATGGTTCCTTCCTGTGGAGGAGCAAAATGCCCAGATGTGCCTCTGTCTCTTCACGGCCTGTAGAGAATGCTTTGCTCAGAAGCTGCTGGGGTGTCTCAGTTCAGGTGAGGTCAGTACCCCCAGCTGCTGGGCAGGACCCAGGGATAACTCCTGGAGCCTGGTGGGGGGGATTTGTCCCCATCACTGGCACTGAGCATCACAGGGTGGCAGTCAGGCCTTTTTCTTTCCAGCAGCTGAGTGTAATCCATTTATTTTAAATCAGCCTAATCCCATTCATATTTATTGCCTGCTGTTGTGTTACAGGTAGGAAACACCTCCCAAGATGCTTCAGATTCCAGGGGGTTGCCAATCCCATGCTGCTGTTGCTGCAGTTTCCCAATGATCTTCTCACTCCTCAGGCTTCTGCCATTTCTCTCTCTTAGGGTTTAAGAGAGCTCTGAACTTCCTGATATCAAAAGAAACAGTATCAGCGGAAAAAGTCTTCTTGCTGAGAATGGTTCAGATCAAACCATGTTCTTAAAGCAAGGACGTAAGCCCCTGGGAGCAGGAGCATTGCATTGCCTGCCCTTGGATTTAATGCAGGAGGGGAAGAAAGTATCAGCTGCAGGACTGAAGTTTAATTCACCTCACTGCCTCAGCCAGGGGAGAATTGGGTCCCCTCTTCTCAGAGCTGAGCCCAGAAACAATATTTGCTGATATTGGCTTACCATCCCAAGGGGGAAAATTACTATTAAATGTTTACAAGGACCATTTGAAACCTGAGAAGAGGATGTTTTCAGTAATGGGGAGCAAGCCAAATACCTCAGAAGATAAACATTTCAGCTTTAAGAATTAATTACCACTTCCCAGTAATGCAGGTTGACTATTAAATTACCTTGTGCTATTTCCTGGACAGATATACTGTAATTGCAGTTCTGTGCTCTGGTGAAGAACAAACTACAAATCCCTGAACTGTGACCCCACAAGCCTGAGGAACATGGGCAGATGCCTGTGTCCAAACACCTCCCCAGCAAACCCCAGAGGACAAGATGTGGGGCTAAAGGAGCCACCTATACACAGCAATTCACACCGTGAGGCCCCCTGGGTGAGGATTGCTCCTATGAATGGTTATTTTCAGTCCAGGAAGGAAAGCATGGATAGCAAACAACCCAGTGCATTTTTAAAAACAGCAGCTGTGTCACCCATGGAGCTCTATAATCATTATGCAGACATTACTACACAGCTTTTTACTTGTAAATCCAGCATTTTAGATCAGGATGCTTAATTTCTATCTCCTAATTTTGATTTTGGTAGTGTGGGAAGATAGTCTATAATGCTCCAAAATGTGTTCTTTGCATGACAAGTCACAATATGTATTCACACTTCTTTCAGTCAGGAACATCAAGCAGTGAAAGTAGTCAGAAAACCTCATAAATCGTTTATCTGGAAACCATTTTCAGTAAAAAGGCATTGCTTTCTCCTTCTCTTCAGATAGGTGGAAAGAGGAGAGCAGTGGATGAGCAAGTCTGAAGATCAATGGGGTTTTCTGGAAGTCTGATTTGTCACTAATTAACCAAATCCCAAGCTGAGCTGCTGTTTTGTGAGCCATGATCTGATAGTAAGCTTTTCAGGGATGTCACTCTGAAGGTTTATCAGGAAGAAAGCTCTTTGAAAGCTTGCATGGTACCCTGGTGCAGTGAGGCAGCAACAGCATCACCTCTGGTTGGTCGCATGCCAAGTGCAGGAACTGCTGAAAAAGGACTTTATTCAGAATCTAACCAGCTCTTCTAAATAAACAACAACTCCACCAAAAGATATTGAAGTCCCCCAGAAGTAACATTATTTTATAGTAAGTCCAGGCATGGGGGGCAGATTTGTTCCTGGTCATCCATCCATCCAAGCCTTGACCACTTTTTCTTCATTTCTGAAATCAGAACCTGCCTCTTTGCCCCCACTGTTGGTATTGTCCTTCCTGCCCACAGTCCATCTTGTCCACCACCCTTCATTATGAATAAACCTCAGAAATACAGCATGAAACTGTGGCACTGACCATGGCATGTGCTGGCAGCCTGTGCCCTGCCAGGAAGCAGTGAGGCAGCAGCAGCCCAGGTGCAGGCTGCTTGAGCAGGGCAGAAAGCAAGGGAACATCTGTAAAGCCTTTTGAAGAAAACATCCCTATCTCTGTTGCACATGCAACAGGTGGATGGCAGCAGCTGTTTTAAGATTCTTGAAGTCTTAAAGCATCACCAGATGATTTCAGTGATGGGAGATAACTAGACAAAATAGCCCAACAGGGGGGAGATGCTGATGTAGTAGCAGCCATAATAGCGCGTGATGCTGCACACATCCCTCCTTCTGAAAACCTACTCATCCGTCTTGTCAGGGAAAATTGCTGTGATTCTGTTTCACAGTGGAGGTGGTGGGAGGGAGGAAGCAGACACATCTTTTCCTCTGATCAAGGAGAAAGGGCAGGCCATGACCACTTTCCCTTCTTGAAGCTGGCTTGGCTTTCAGGTAAAAGGCTTAGAGACTGGTGATGGCAAGTATTTGGCAGAGAGGGCACAGGTGGCCATGGCAAGAGAAACAAGGGTTAGGAGCTGCTCTGCTAGCACCTGAGAGATGGTTTTCCCTCCTTGCACTGGTGTGCCCCTCTTCCCACTCACCCAGGACAGAAGGAAATGACAGGGCAAAAAGAGATGGACAGAGCTGGCAAAAAGAAAGGAAAAAAAAGTCCTCTCACACTTTGCCTGTCAGCTCAGGGTCACACAGGCTGAAAACTTCTGGGTGAAGGTAAAGCTGTCAGCTGAGGAAAATTCTGGCAAACAGCTTAAATGCCCTGTATTATGCATCTGTACACAAAAGTGTTGCCCAGAATGCCCCAGCTCAGCTGCTGCCTCAGACTGGAGGCAGAGAGCATCCCTCCCTCCCTGCCCTGGACATGCCTTAGCCAGTGAGATTTTCTTTTACGTCCCTGTGGGGCCTCATCCTGCACCCAGCACACAGCTGAGCCAGCCCAGCAGTGTGGGTAAAGGGATGGGAGGGTTTGCACCTCCACCTGAACATGGGTGCCTACATAACAAGGGCCAACTCTTTAGGTTCTAAGCATAAGAGAGAAATAAGGAAAAAAAGCACCGTATTTACCTTCCTGCTCTTCCTGCCCATCTCTCCCCTTCATGTGACCATCAGTGTCCTGCCAGAATTCTCCTCTGGTACCACCACACAGCCAAGACAGATGCTGATGGCTTTTTAAGCCTCAAAGGGGATAGCAGGGGGCTGCAGAAATTGGTGCCGGTTGCTTTTTGTCACCTTGGCCTTTAATGACCACAGCAAGATACAGAGAGATACAGTACATGTTTTCTGCTCTTTTAGGGTATTTTGTTCCCATGTATGAGCTCAATATCTTTAGCAGCTTGCTTGGTGATAATCAGAACTGGATGCACGAGTTGGAAATCAAGCTTCCTCATTTCAAAGAAGAAAGCTACAATTTAAAAATGTACCAAAGCCATATTATAATGGTAATTTATCCTGGTAACAACTTGTGATTCCTGATTTCAGGACATTGCATTGCTGCATAGATATCCCACTTGTGATTTTTCAGATTCCCTTCAAATTTCCCCAGGAATGCATGGCCTGTGTGGTGAGTTCAACTCTGCAAAGGATGTGCTCATGCCCATGTTCATCAACCCCATCCTCCTCTGGCTTGCCTAGAGCCTCATGACCAGAGTCCTGAGCCTGTCAGAGCAACCCCTACAGTGAGGACATATTTAAAGTGTGGTTTTAAACAGTACTTTTATTTGTCGAGGCTGTCACTGTGCTTTTGCACTTCCATTAATTCAAGAGTTTTAGACCTAGTTTGCAGTCCCAGTCTGGTCCTGGGGGTCTGAAGCTGCCTCCCTTCAGCTCACTCCCTTTGGCAGGCAGAGTAGGGCCTTCAGAGAGAAGAGATAGAGGTAACATGCCTTGACTGATGTTATGCACATGGCCCTGGATGGACAATAGTGCTTCTGGCATTTCACACCCCTACCAGCACTAAAATGGATCCCTGATGCTTCCTTGAAGAGCATCATCTGAGTCTGTCACCCTCCCCTGAGCTGCCAACATCAAGAAGACTTTCATCTGCAGTTTCAAGTCCCAGAGGTCAGAAACAACAGATACACACACTAACTACAAGGGACTTATGCAGCACTCACTTGCTGTTCCCAACAAAGGGCATAAGAAAAGGGTCTTTGGACTTAACCTACAAAAATAAAATAATTTTAAAAATCTTAACGGAGTAGTGCCTGAGCAGAGACAGCAAGTTGCCCCCTGAACAGATTATTCTGCTTCCAAAATTTCTACTCAACACAGAGCAGAGCATTATTTTTTACCAACACATCACAGGTACTTCAGAATGTAGAACCCATGTTCCATGCTTAGAGAGCCAGGAAACA
The DNA here is from genome assembly GCF_036169615.1 of Heliangelus exortis. Lineage (NCBI taxonomy): Eukaryota > Metazoa > Chordata > Aves > Apodiformes > Trochilidae > Heliangelus > Heliangelus exortis. The sequence continues at coordinate 20,256,511 of NC_092422.1, read as the reverse complement.
GTTAATAAAATTCATTTTAGTATGTGAAATAAGAGTGAAAAGTCTAACCTGTTTCCAATGGCTACAAAATTGCCCTGCGGAATATAAAGATGTAATTCCTTTTAAGTGCAGCTATTTTCTGTTACAGGAACCTACGCATCAGTTCTTCCTATCACACATCTCCAGAGAAAGCAACTCTCATCCCACACACTCCTCTGCCATGGATTGCTCAGCACTTTGTCCCATGATAATCTGTAGGAGAAATTCAGCCCTTCTGTTACGTGCTTTGAGCTCAAAAGATTAGTTTTGCAAGAATGATCTCGAAAGCACATTAGAAATTGGAAATCATTCCTAGTGGCTTATCATCATTCAGGTGCAAGCAAAACAGCAGTTTTTGAGGGAGGACAGCTATCCTGTTATAATCAGAGTGCTTACAGACAGTTTTATATTTTCACGTTTAATAAAGCTGCTTTTTTTTTTTTTCTTTTTTTTGCCCCCTCTCCGTATAAAGCTTTATATTAAAGGGTTTCCAGTCGTTTTATAAAGACAGGTGAGTGTTACATCATCAGCATTTCCATTTTACAAACAGGAAACCGAGACCCAAAAAAGTCATTTGAGCAGAGTAAAACAACAAATCCCAGCCCAAAACAGAAAGCAAAATCTCCTGGCAAAAAAACCCTTCTCCAACTACCTCTGTTTAGTTGCTATGCAGCTTTTTTTTTTTTAAATAACCCAACCAGTCACACATGAGAGAATGGCAAGGAAATCACAAGCTTCAACATACTTACTTCCATACTGCTGGCATTAGTACAAAAATAAAGGTTTTTATTATCTAGTTTACAAAAATAAAGTCTATTGAGTCACAGAGGATCTCATTAGGGGGTGTTATTTGACTTTGGAAGACAAAGCCTGTTTGAAACGTCTCTTTAGATCTTGCATGTTGGGAGATTTGGGACGAGGGATGATGGATGACCTCCTCTTGTCTGTGCTGCTGGCATGCTGTAATTTGCTGACCTCCTTGCAAAGATACTGGAAAACATCACAAACCCCTTGGGAGTCATCACTTGTGGAGATTTCCAAGAACAGGCTGCCGAGTTCATTTGCCAGCTGTAGTCCCTCTTTTGCCTGCACTTGCCTGGCATGGAGGAGGTCTGCTTTGTTCCCCACAATGATGATGGGAGTCCTGGCATCTGGGTGGACCTTGCGGATGTGCTGGTAGAGAGGTTGGACTGACTGGTAGCTGCTGTAGTCAGTGATGGAGTAGACCAAGAGGAAGCCCTCTGCCCACTTCACACACCTGGACAGGGAGTCCAGCACTTGCACGCAGTCTTCCTGCACCTGTGTTAAGACAGAGAGCAGGAACTTGACATCAAGTTGTGAAAATATGGAGCCTGTAACAGAGACAGCACTGTTAAACAGGTCCAAAGGCAAGCTTGAGCACTTTTTTAGAGATTAAGCCTGGCCTTCCAGGGAGCCAGGGCTCAAAAGCTGAACCTCTAAGTGACAGAGAAGAACGAATCGACCCAAAGCATCTCCATACCTGGATGCATCCTGGCGTGTCTTGGATCTGCACGGCAACGTGGTCGCCCTCCAGATGGACCAGCCGGGAGTAGAGGTTGCCTGGGGAGCAGAGAGCAGTCAGGCCCCAGCCGTGGCCGCGGGGGTGCCCGCCGCGGGGGTCCCCGCCGCCCGCCGCTCACCTGTGTTGGGCTCGTAGTCCCCGATGAAGCGCTTCGTCAGGAACCGCACGATCATCGCTGAAACACAGAGCGGCCGCGTTAGGCAGGACGGACGGACAGGGGATGGATGGGCAGGGGATGATGGATGGGCAGGGGATGATGGATGGGCAGGGGACGGGGGGCGGACATCCCCCTACACTCACCGCTCTTGCCGACGCCGCGGGCGCCCAGCACCGCCAGCCGGACCTGCGCTCCGGGGGGCCCCGGGGCGCACTCAGCGATGGGCGCCAGGAGGAAGGGCTGGGACATGCTCGGCAGGCGCATGGGAGGGACGGCCGGCGGCCTGAGGACTCGGCTGGGACTCGATTCGAGCAAGATCCGGCTCGGCTCGGCTCGGCTCCTGCTCGGCTCGCCCAGCAGTGGCGGGTGCGGACGGCCTCCTGAGGCTCTTAAAGGCTCCACCGGCCCCGCCACCGCCGTGGCCGCCCCGCAACGCGCGCGCATCCCGAGGCACCCATTGGATAAAGCGTCCCCGGCTGTACCGCCCCCTCCCCGCCCCCCGCTCCATCGCCCGCAGCCCTCCCGGCCCCCCCACCCGCACCGCCCAGCAGTCCCCCCAAAGCTCTCTCTCCAGTTGCCTGCTGGCCGTCCCGTTTGCCCCCCGGTTGTACCGCCCCCGCTGCCCACCCTGGTCGTACCCCTGCCCCTTCCTCCCCACTTTCCCCACTCCCAGGGCGGTGGGTGGCCCCGATGGATGAAGGCACCAGGTGGTGTGACCCGCAGCCCAGGTCTGGGGGTGGGCACCACTGCACCCCGCTGTCCACCACCCTCGCCCGAGGCAGGCAGTCAAGCGAAAGCCTCGCTGAGTTTGGGAAGGTTCACTTCCACACCCTATGCCAGCCCCCACCTCCCAGCAGGCAAAAGACTCCTACACTATGCAGGGAGTGACTCGAGTGAGCAGGAAAACGATCGATCCCATTTATCCTTTTATCTCGGGCTGTTCTGTTTCCCACACCCAGACACAGCCAGTGTTGAAATCCCAGCTTGCGGATCAAGCAGCAGCCAGCCCTGAAACCCAAGCAGCCTGTGGTGCCTCAAGGTCTGGATTAGGCCCTGTGGGTTTTTCAGGCTGAAGAAAGTTTCAGAGAAGAACTGTGCCCACCACGGGCTGCCACTAAATGAGCCTCCAGCATGCAAACAGCTGCACTGATAGCTGCACAGTTTCGGTCTCCCTGCAAATCTCTGCCCTGGTTTCTGCAAAACTCATTCTGCACCGTGCTGATTTGCAAGCAGGTGAGGATTACATGAGAACTAATCCATTCAGAGGCTGCTTAATTTTTATTATTAACAGGGAGATAACAAGAGTCAGCAGGGAAGATGCCAGCAGGCATGGCAGGCATGGAAGACATGGAAGATGTACTGTCTGCAGTACTTCTAAGGAGCAGGAAAGGTCTGTAGTCCTGTAAGGACTGATCCACTTCAGGAGATGCTGGGCCACAGGTGTGGGGTTGCAGCCAAGGGACACACAGGTGGCCCAGGACACCCACACTCAGGCAGCTGAAGTCACCCTTGGCAAGAGCAGGGCTGTGTACTGGTGACACTCTGGGTTGCCTTCCACCTTCCCTCTCCCCTTTGCTACAGTTCTCAGAAGATGCAGCAATGACAAGAGGGCATGTGTTTTCTCACCTTCCTCATGTCCTCCCCCTCTTACTTTCTCCCTACATCCACGCAAGAGTCTGGCTAATCCACCTGCTACCCACTTCTTTGGACACTTTCAGCCCCTCCAGTGATGTGAGAACTCAAGAACAAGGGCACCAGATAACACTGTCAGCTGTGCTCTACCACAGCCAAGGTGTTCCTGAGGAAAAGTCAACCCTCGGTACCATGGGAGCAAGGATAGGGAGGAACTGCCACACGCTTTCTGTGGCTGTAGTTTGATTCCACACTGCTGTTGCATTAAAGAAATTTGGCAGAAAATAATTCCCCTTGGAATCCAGCTGACACCCAGGTAGATATTAGAGGATCTGGAGGTGGCTGGGCTGAGTGATAGTCAATTCACCTTTAGTAGGCCAGAAAACAAGGGTCCAGATGCATTACCAAAACCACACTAGTAAAGAAATTATTGAGACACCAGATTTGCACTTGAAAATGAGATTAATCAACTGTGTGATTTGTTAAAGCAACTGTACACAAGTTCTTTTGGATTGCCAGTGATAAATTTACTGTCTGCAAAGGAAGCATGTGCAAAATACCTAAGCTGTGAGTACTCTAGAGATTTCCCAGGGGGTGCCAACCTGGCCAAAACCACGGGTGTAGAGATTTAAGAGACTCTACAGAGGCAAAGGGAAAGGGAAGGGGGGGCACTCGAGTGTTAGAATCTTACCCAAAGGCATCCCAAAGGGGGGGAAGAGGGGCCTGGGGTCAGAGGTATCCCTACAATGGTATCTTCCCTGACATCCTTTTCCCTATTTTTATACTGTTTTACCTGGCAGGTGGAGCCTGAGTGACTCTAGTCAAGCCTATCTTTATTGTGACTGGTGCAAAGTTCTCTCACTTTGCATTTAAAGGTATAGGCTACAAAAAATTTCAGTGTACAGCCTCAGTGAGGGACAGTCACCCTTGGAGGTGGGTAACTGTAGGGGTGAAGGCATGTTTTGTATATTAAAATGAGATCAAAATTACCAAAAGTACACTTCAAGAACAGCACTTGTCAAAGGTTGGCAGGTTGTTGGCCCAGAATCAAAAGAACAGTTTGTGGCTATTGTTGCCACAGAGCGTGGCTGCGGTGTCTTCACTCCTCTCCACCTTTCATGCAGTTTCTCTTGGGGTTAGCACACTGCACAGCACTGATAATGCCAACACCCAGGGTAGTCATGGTACACTAGCCACATTCCACTGGCTTCAAATGCTGTACCTCTACTTAAAAAGTACAAATGCAGTCTGGGTCATGCCTAGCCAATTATACACAACCACTCTTCCCTGAAGGATTACACAAACTTCACGGTAGTTAGCACCATGCTAATTAACATCAGTGTATAATATATATAGTGGCTGTGGAAGAAACACTGCAGATTACTTGTGTCACTCTAGTGCTTAAGAACCCCAAAGGTTCATCAAGGCCACTTTTAACCTCAACAACTGATTGCCTTTAGAACCGCTACTTCACTTTTCATCATGCCAGTGCACCCTTTTTCTTTTTGTAAACAAGATTTCTCACTAAAAGGTTTTAGCTTCCAGAGGTCCATGCTATTGTCATCTGCTCTCATTTTCATGCACCATCACTTGTCTCTGGCCTTGCTCACAGTGCCAACACTGGCTATTTTTATATTTTCTTTACAAAAGAGCTATCAGAGTATATTCAGAGTGTCTTTGGAGGAATGCTACTGAAATTAGTCCAATCCAGACAAGTAAGAAGAACCAAGCTGTGAAAGCGGTGGTATTAAACAGCTACCATTCCCAAAGCTTGAGGATCTCCCCATTTCTGGGCAGCTGCAGGGAGTCTGCCTGCCTGTGCTGGGAAAAGGAGAACTCCTTTCTCTGGCAGATGTATGCACAGCTCTTGGCATCCTCTGGTCCAGTCAGGACATCCTAGTGCAGCATTTATGTCTGGGATGCCAGATGTCCTTTTCACCAGGAGGGCCATGAACCTGCAGAGTTCAGGACTGAACCAAGGACACAGGAGTGATCAAGACTGCTTCCACCATCCAATACATACAGATTATAAAAGCATGATTTGTTTGTACACCCTCAGGGCAACTGCTTACCTGCCTCTCCCACAGGAATGGGGCTGGAGGTGCCTGCACATCCCTCACCCCCTCAGGCAAGCATGCTTCACCTGCTCCCTCCTCAGACCCCAGCCTGCAGTCCCTTTCTGTGGGCATGGTTCCTCCTCCCATCCCTTCTGCCCTTTCACTCACCTTCCTAATACAGCCCACAGGAAGCCTCAGATCTTGGTGTCATGGATGCACTAAAAAAGACAAAGCTTACAGCTCAGAAGAAAGTTCCTGGTTTCTTCTCTGAGACAACAGGAGATTTTGTCTGGGCCTTTGATAGGAGGCCAACTGCAAAACCTGGTAAGGAGGAGACAGCCCAGCCCCCATCTTCCAGTCAGTCTCCATGAGAGGCACAGTTACTATACCAAAGAGTAACCAGATAAAGCACTATGCTGAACACCTGAGCTAATCCATAAGCACTTCCCTCTCACCATGTTGTATAAGGACAGCCCATCCACTAGATGTGGGATAATGAAGCATGTGCCAGAAGGGGACTGGCAGATAGATAAAATGTAATACTGAACTTCTGGGAAACTGGCTTTTAAACTAGGGATTCCTAAATTTTGCTAGCTCAAGGTATGTGCAGTTATATGGGAAACCTATACATTTCCAGGTTTCAGTACCATTCTCCACAATTTAAAGCTTCATGGAATGAACAAAATTCATCTGTCATGGTTTGAAGACAAAGGAAACACCAAGCATCGGGCATGCTCACTGCAAGGTTTTGCTTGCTAGGCACAGGCTCAGAACAGGACCACAGAGAACTGGTTAAAATTTACCAGTCTAGTGTATAAAAATCCTTTTAGACCAAGTAGGAGAGAAACCTGCAACTCCAAACACTGTAAGGAAAGATGCTTCCTCCAGCCAGGGGGGCAGAGAGGCTGAACTGTTGAAACCACCTTCCTTCCCTCCCAAACCTGCAAGTTTTGCATAGATCTAAAACTTTTTTTCCTCTGAAGGATGCACTTCAATTTAGCCACTAGCTTCATGACTTATGATGCCCTGACATGAAGTTCTGTAACAACTTTTCAATTCACAGATCTCCCTCTTTTGTCAGGACTGTGCAAAAACAGGGCAGCTGAACACATGGAAACCAACTCCAGCAGCAGATACACAGATCTGTGAACATCCAAGCTGTGCTTCTTCAAACCTGAGATTACCAGGAAAACCTGGTAATCACTGCACTGAGAGCAACTAAAAGTGGCTGTAAACCCAAGACAGCTTACACCTTAGTTAAGTTGTTCTGGTTTCAAATATTAGGGAAAACCAAAACAAGACAAAAAACAAACAAACAAACCCCCCAAACAAACACACAAAAACCAAACAGCAAAAAAAAACCAAACCAAAAAAGGTTATCCTCTTCCTGTACAAACCCAGTTTCAGTCATTTCTGGGAACACTGATCAAGGAAAGTATTCCCTCCTCCTCCCAGCCCACACATAGCTTCCAAATATGCATTAAGAGCATGTACTGTCAGCATTATGACCTCAAAACCACAGAGAACAAATAAATTGAAAACTGTTGCAATTCACAGCACTTCCAGAGGCACAGCTCTTAAATGAGGCCACTGCATAATACTTTCTGGTCTAAACTGTCAAAAATAAATTCAGAAGATTAGAACTACCCACCACTTAGAGTTACTGTTACCCATTTCATCATGATACTACAGCCAATCCACTTGAATTTTAACAGAGAAGTACAGAACAAACACAGCACCAAAATAACTTACATAGGCATGCATGAGAAAATTTAAAATACCACCACCAAAGACTGTACACAGTAAAACCTCCCACTTAACTTCTTCTGATGCAAAGCCTAATGGAAAATGATGCTTATCTTGAGTCAAATACAGATTTTAAATTGCTGTGGAGAACCACAAGCTGAAGAAGGTACTAAAGTCCAAGTACACAGATCTAGCTGCTCCAAGAATGATAGAACCATAGAAAGGTTTGGTTTGGAAGGGACCTTAAAGGTCCCTGGCACAGGGAGGGACACCTCCCACTAGACCAGCTTGCTCAAAGCCCCATCCAACCTCACCTTGCACGCTGCTGGAGTGGGAGCATGCACAGCTTCCCTGGGCAACCTGTGCCAGTGACTCAGAAAAGAGAACCCCACTTGACCATAGAAGCTAACTGCAAAAGTTAGGTATGTCTACGTGGCAGTGAAAGTTACCAGATTAATGAACCTTGCTTCAGGAGTCGGTGGTGCACTTCATGCTCAATCCATACTGGTGTCAAAATAGTGCTACCATCATGCATCAGCCCACTGATGGGTAAGCTTTGTTCTGTCTTCAACACATTTCCAGTCAATCCAACTACACAGAATGCTCAATCTTCAAAGATGGGAGCTTGGAGAAACTTCAAATGCAGTACCTGCTCACTGCAACTTTGAACCTCCAGTGCCTGAAACTCATCCTTAAAATATGAGGCTAAGCCAAATCACTGCTTCAGTACACAAAAACTACACCCCATGGGAACACCCCAATTGAACATTAGGTAAATGCAAAGCAGCATTAATCCTTTACATTATAAATCTGTCCACAGCCTGACATTTCATAGAATCACAGAACAGTTTGGGTTGGAGGGGACTTCTAAACATCTCCCCTGCACAGACAGGGACACCTCCCACTAGATCAGGTTGTTCAAAGCCCCATCCAACCTGGCCTTGAACACTTCCAGGGAGGGCACATCCACAGCCTCTGTGGGCAACCTGAACTTACATTTCTTACTCTTAAACTTAACAGTTGTCCTATAACTGACTACTCAATAATTTTCAACAGTCAGTATCTTCAAATTGCTTGAGGTCACTACCTTCTCTAGTTTTACTCTCTCCACACTAGATACTAGTTTTGCATCCCTTACTTGAGGTAGGCAAGCAATGCCTTATAACACAGTTACAAAGTAAAATACTATCCATCTAAGTAACACAGTTAACCTTGAGCTTATACATACTCAAAACTAACCAGGCAGATTACCTTCAGCAGTTTCTGTCAAGCTTCACACTGTTTCAAACAGCTTGCAAAACCTGCCCTGATCAGTAAGCAGTTGTCTTGGAAGGTACTCTTCCATTCAATAAGCACCAGGCAGGTAGCACTGGGTTTTTGTAACTCAGTTAATACAAATCAATGGAAGGAAAGGAACACTTTAGAAAATCCAGGCAGATGTTTAGATTCAACATGCAACAAACAAAATCAGGTGTTCAGCTGTGCTAGCCAAACCAAATGAGAAAAAGCAGATTACAAATGCTGGAGGTTCTGTAATTAAAGCCTTGTTTGTAACTACAATTTCATAGGAATGCTTATAGGCTTGAGAATGTTCTGTAAGTTCTTCTTTTACAGGTTCCAGTGGTGAAGCACCATAACCCACCCACACCTCTCAAGAGAAACTTTTCTGAAAAGTGTTCCCACAATTGTCGTAGGTATTAATGAAGCCTCTTAGCCAAAAGCTTTTATCAGTGAAATCAGATGTTCATAGCCCTTTTCCCCTACCCCCCAAAATATTTACCTTCAAGTGACACTGTACAATTCTTTGTTTATTGGTGAAATATTGCACATCTTCATGTACTACCTCATTAGGTAAATCAAAGAAGGATGATTGTCACCATGTATTAGCAGATTTCAGGCTCCCCAAGATTTATGGTCTGTATAAACTACTAAGCTGATCAAAAGCTGCATATTGTTTAAATGACCAAGCACCATATAGGGGAAGTTAAATAAACAAACCTCAGTAAGTTTTCTAAAGCATCTGTTAAAAAAAACCCAAAAGAATCAGCAACAGTCACATATACTTTTCCACAACCAGTTCTTCAGTTTATTTTTTTAAAATGTGAATTATGCCATGAATTCATAAGGAATTGGCTCCAGCAGCTCTGGATCCTTGCCATTAGTTCTTACAAAGTGTGCTTCTCTTGGTGGGGCAGGCTGAAAAAAAAAAAAAAAAAACAAACCAAAAACCTCATGACACTAAAACTCAAAAGAAACCTTAAAATTAATTTTGACAACCATTCAACACACTATTATAAAAACATTATAGCACTTTTACCATTCCTAGCATCTTTAAAATTTGATTAAAATAATAACAGTAGTAAAATGACCTGCTAGAAGGTTTGCTTGACTTTTGCTGTTGAAGGAAAAATATACACCTTATGCTCTGCAATCTAATGAAGATTGCATAATCATAATGAAGTGATGTATCCCAGGGTTCCATAGGCAACAACCATTTTCTCCTCTCCAAAGTCTAATTCTTTATTCTTTTCCTAAATTACTGCAACAAAATTGGCTGCAATTAAACCAAAGACAACACTGATTCTAGAAATCAGCCAGAGCTTCTGCTGCAGATCAGCAACAGAACTGGAAGTATCCATCCCTTTGTTCACAACCAAGGGTATTATTTTAACACAGACACAAAGCAGTTCTGTTTAGACACCATGAATACCAGAGCTCAGATGCATACACACTGCATATTGCCATTCTACTCTTAAAAAAAATAAATAAAAACATCAAGCAAAAGCTTGCAAAAGCCAACCCAAGTGAGGGTGGTAACAACTATCTACAAAACATATGCCAGAGGCCTGGATTTTTCAGAATGTTGTAAGCAGCTTCATTTATGTATAGCAGACTTTTTGTTTTTTAAAGACAGACAGAAAAGAGCACAGTTTACAACATAACACACTCTTGCTTTAGAAGAAAATAACATTTTGCTCAGCTGGTTTGGTTCTAGCTGGTGGGATTGGTTTTGGTGAGCTTTATCCATAATGTGTCAACTACGATAAAAATATTACCTGACGCTTCAGCTGAACCCAAATGCCCTTTTCTTTTGCTTCTTTTTTCTTCCTTTCATTCTCCTTCACACGCTGCAGGAAGCTGTCTCTGCTCTTGGAATGTTTAATATGCTCGATACGCACATTAATTCTCTTGGCAAGAATCTTGCCCCTAAGAAGAGAAATCAGTTCTTAATCTACTGCCCTTGGAAAGAGGTGAGTTCAAAGCTTGTTCTAAGGCCCTTTCATGAGTAACTCTGTAAACTCAGGTATTTTTTCTCTGAAGAGCAATCACTCAAAATATGTTGCTGCAGATGCAAATCAGATGCAACTTAGGTATTAACACATTTTCAGTTAAATAACAGAACGCTGACCACTTAGGATTTACTGTGGAGAACAGGTTAATTTTAACCTACACTCCAGTCTAGTAACTGGAAGACAAACAACTTGTCCTTTTCTAAACAGTACAAACCCAGCTTAATACAACTGCCAAGTTGTATTACATTTACAATATATGAAAAAGTGCTTCAGGATCAATGTGAAGGTTGGCTCAAAACCCCCAGTTTGTAGTGACAGTTTTAGTGCTGGTCAGAAAAATAAAAACTGTTTCCTCTGACAGGATCCAAGCTAAATGAGCACCATTTGCTTGGGTTATAAAAAGGATAAATACTTTACCCACCTTGAATGACCAATCAAGACAATAACTGTCTAACTGGCAAAGTGGAAGGAGGGTGCAATTACAAATCTACTTTCGTAAACATGAGTTTAAATACAAAGAATATCATTACTTACTTAACCTGCTTGTTAACAATAATGCCCACAGCGTGCTGAGTAACATTATACACCCTTCCAGTCTTGCCATGGTAACACTTGTGGGGCATACCTTTTTGAACAGTACCCATACCCTGTTAAAAGATATGAAAAAAAGTGTAACCTCTAACTTAAGGCTGGAAAAATCAACATCCAGAATTTTTCTTTCAGAAGTCATTTAAGGTACACATTACAAATTAACTGAGATTGATTTAAAATTATTATTTTACTTGTACATTAAAAATTATTACCATGCATTTTGTATCTGAAGACCACCAAATTCTGCTATGACAATTCTGGTTGCTTTCAGCGTCGGTGAAATGATTGATCACTTCACTTACAGCAAGCAATCACAAGAGACAATCATCATCAAGCTCCAGTGTGTCAAGAAGTTTTAACTATCACAGTGCAGTTCTCTGAGAGTCAGATAACAAGCAAATCACACACCATCTTCTCTGTGACTGTCACAAATCCCCTGCATTTCAAATGAAACCATGGTGCTCAACAGTTGGAATCTTTGCTGAAATGCTTTCACATTCACTATAACTTAATTTTTAAAGTACAGTTGATTTTAAAGTTCTAGAAAATATCAAGTCATGGGAAGTGCCACTTCACTTTTTCCCGCTGTATTAAGATACATGATGTATCCTTACATTTATTTCTTAGTTTCTACTTTTAATGTGGCTTCACAATCATCATGCCTGTACATACTTATTTTAAGTATAGTCCCACGATGATACAGACACAGACCTAACTGCCAGCTGCACCACCAGAAACGATGGCTCTTCAGAACAACAGCAGCTGCAAATCAGGCAAAACAGAACTACTAAAGTGATAGCGGGGTTCCCATGAAAGTAGTGCTAGCAGGCACCACACAGCACACCAAGTATTAGAGGTGGCATCTTTCACTCATTTTTTTCCACTATACAGAGTAGCTGAGCACAGATGAACATATTTTTATACGTATATGTAAATACATATGTAAAAAAAACCCAGCATGTAAACCAGCATTACTGCTGGTTCAGTAGACTGTCATTCCATTCTTGCTTCAAAAGCAAGCAGCAAGTACTTGTACTGACCAGGACTCAAGCAACAAAGATCTTAAGAAACTGGAGACTGTAAAGAACTACATCACTTTAGCTTTCACTAGGTGGCAGAGCAGAAAGTACCTTGATATCAACTATATCACCCTTCTTGTATATGCGCATATAGGTGCCCAGGGGGACAACTCCTGTTAAAAGATACAAATTTGGATACTGATGAAGCTCACAATTAAACAGACACACAAAGACACACATCCCAAATGGGGTGATGGTCACAGATCATGTATTTGATACAGTTTTCTTAAAAATGGTGATTTAAATTAAATTTTAAAACTGGGAAATCAAACAACCTTTTTTTCAAGGAGTAATTATCTCTACGCAATCTCCCAATCAAAGGAAAAATTAAAGCTTTTGTCTCATTCTTAATGTTGAAAACACATTACCATTTCATCACAAAAACAGCAGCTATCACTGCTAAGAGACAAGGAACTGTAAATTTTTAGTAAATGTAACTGATGAAATATCTTCTTCACCTTCAAATTAATTTTCAAGTTATTAATAGAATTAACACTGTTACTACTGTGGGCCAATCAGAATATCAATACATAAGCTGTAAGAGCTGAATGTTTGCATGCCTATTATTCTATAGTTTTCAGCCCAAGCTGTCAGATACACCGTGACACAAGTCATTGTTTTACAAAATCGACTCAGGAACTGTCAACATCCAACAGGTCAGTAATTTCATGCAGTGTTTTTTTACTAGAAAGTATACTTACCATGCTTGCGAAATGGCCTTGAGAACATGTAACGTGTCCCCCTCCTTTTTCCCTTTGTGTTCGTCATTTTGGCAGATCACTGTAAAAATTGAGTGTGAGATGTTCAGAACTGCTAGCTCGTTCTCTAAAAAACTGACTGCATTTTCAGACATTTTAGAAAAATGAAGCCTTTTAGCCTGCTTGCGAATGACAGAACATCCAAACTGCTGGGTCAAATTCAAGCAATGTTTTTAGTTTAGACACTCACAGAAAACAGTATTTATGGGACCCACGAGGTAGTTCAGGTTTGATTTGACACCAGTAAATCAACATCTTAAAAGCAGCTTGTTCAGGTCTTTGGCAACTCCTGAAACTTCATGGATGGAGACTACAGCACAGCCCCCCTGGGCATCTTATTCAGAGGCCTGGCTGTTCCCATGATGGAGAACTTCTTCCTTGTACCTACCCCGAGCGTTTCATTCTGACTTAAGCCACTACTATCACATTCTGACGCGTGCCTGTCAAATACCAGGATCCGCTTTATTGATAACGACACCGCTAGACACATCCCAAAACCATATCTCGTCCAGGCCGAGTAAGCCCAGTTCCTTCAGCATCCCCTCACAAGGCATCCAAAATCCAGCATCTCCACTACCAAATTTACCGGCTATTATTGCATCGGACTCGGAACGCACATGCACCTCGCCTACCCCGGGGAGCTGCCCCAGCCGCCCGCCCCACGCAGGGCCGCTCCTTAAGCCCCGACGTCCCGCAGCCACCTCGGCAGAGCCTCGCTCCTTCCACCGCACCTCCCGCTACCCCTTACGACCCCCTTCCTTCTTCCCTCCCTTCCGAAGCAGCCTCTCGGCCCAGCTCAGGCCATCACGGCGGCCTGCAGGCCGCCGCCTCTCGCCTCCCTCAGCCTCCTGCCCCATCAAGGCCGTGCCGTCCCCAGCCGGGGCCGGCGGCAATCCGCCCCGTCGCCAGCGCAGCGCAGACCACCCGAGCCGCCCTCCCACCGCCACCGGGAGCCGGGGGGAGCAGCTGAGGCCGGCGAAAGGATCCCCACACACCTTCACGCGTGTGCCCACAAAATGGCGGCTCGGGGCGAAAGGAAAGAGGCGGGGCCGCAGCCTCCATTATGAGCGGGGCCTTCATGGGGCTGCCCGCGCCGCGCCTGAGAGAATGACCCAGTGGGGCGCCTGTCCCGTTGCCTGCCTGAGGTAAATCTGCCGCTCATCCTCACAAACAACCACGGAACTCCACGTTTCTCTAAAGCAGGGTCAATTTTTTTGGTTTGGTTTGGTTTGGTTTGCTTTTGTGCCACGGGACGGGGCTGGGAGGGATTTGAGGGCAGGAGTGGGCGGGAAGCGGGAAGAGGAGGCAGCTGCCTGTCAGGGATCTCGGGAACGCCTTGTGTCGGGGTGCGGCTGGATCGCTGTCCGTAAGGAGCTGTGTTTGGCAATGTAGATTGTAAGCCAGCCGAGAAGTTGTTTTTACGATATTAAAAAATCACACCGAAACTAAAATTCGCGTTAATCTGAGCCTTACGCTTCTGTGCGTCTGTCAGAGCTGCCTGAGCGGAGATGAGCGCGTCCTGGGCAGGAGAGCTCGGGGGGAGACGCAAACCAAGCAGAAGCAAAGAGGGTGCTCACGTTTGGTGTTTCTTATTACTGTAATGGGCTTTCATATTCCTACAATGCCATAATCTCCAATTTGTGCGGCAGATGTTTCCACAAAGACAAATAAAATACAGATTCTGAACAAAGAGCCTTTACCCGGCCGCAGGTTGCACCAGTTGCGTGGTTGCCCCAAAACGAAGCAGCTTCCAGGGCCGAGGGGTGACTCAGTGAGTTTGGGCATCGGCAGTGTTGGAGCAGACGGGAATCATCATGGGAAGCTGATGGCAGAGGGAGTGAGTCAAAACAGGGCCTCTCTCCCTCCTCCCCTCCCTCCCCTGAGCTAAACGCGCAGGGACAGTTCAAAACTTGTCTCAGCCAGAAGTTGCCCTCCTGCAGGAATTTTTGTTCTGAGTGAAAGAAGCACTTACTTAATTTAGGGGAGGGAATGATTACTTAAAGTGGCACATAAAAACATCCTTGATCCTCTGACTAACTTCACAGTTATTCCAATGTTGTCTTGCAAGGCTTAAGCTTAAGCCCCTTCTATCATTTTAAAGCTAGTTTAATATTTATGGATCGCAAGAATGGATGTGGAGGATTAAATACCCTATCAGGTTCTGCCTGCAAAGCTAGCTGGCAGGGCGTGTTATGACAGAGGTCTTGTCTCCACATGAAAACTCTTGGAGTAAAGCGTTATATTTAGCAAAAATACATCTGTATTCCAGCTCTGCACTATGAAAAACCCAGAATTTGCAGCACCTGGTATCTACACAGAGAAAATCTCTATAATTTAATATGCATTCAACCGATGTTTCCAAGTGTGAAGATAGTTACGAGCCTGACAGCTCATCAGAGGGGAAGCATGTTGGCAACAGATAGAGAGATTTAAGGGAGGATGTCAAGCAGAGTAAAAGACAGGAAGCCAGATCCTAAAAGGCATTATTGAATAAAGAAAGACAGGTATTTTTTGTGAGCTGAACTCCTTACTTTTGCCAGTGATTTCCATAGAGGGCAAATCTTCCCCACATCAAGCAGGAAAGAATGAGGAAGAAACTCCACATGTTGAAACTCATGTCCACATACAGAGCATGTAAGTGTAATTCATAAGAGAGCAGTAACTGTGAACTTAATTGAACTCTGCTTTATTTGAAGCCAGGTAAGATGTTCAGGATTTGCTACTTTTTTTTTACCTTTTTTTTTTTTTTTCCCCTGTATAAATTACATGACAAGTTTATTCAAAACTTCAGTAATGTTTTTATTCATAAAATTTACCTTGATCAGCACATTCCCTTTGTAGCTCAACATTTAAAAGAAACAATCATGCTCCGTAGTTTGTCTCCATTGAATGGTTTGCTGGGGATGGTGTCTGGGTCTGATCCTGAAGTCCATCCTACCTGCCATCCTATATTTTAAACAGTTTCCCAGAACTGTGGCCAACTGAGTCCTTAAAGACTGAAAAGCCTTTGTATGTGGCTCATAGAAAGATTTCTTAATAATGGTAGTCTCTATGTCTCTAGCAGATAAAGGTGCACAAGTTGTGGGGTGAGTGCTAGTCTGGAAACCAGAGCTAGCAGCAGAGCAGATGTGGGGGAGACCTGCAGCTCTGCATTCCAGACTACAGGTACTTCCTTTTACTGCTCTGCCTCATCCCCTCAGAAATCCAGCCTAAACTGCTCTGCCTAGATCAAACTGCACCTCCAGGATCCAGATTCTCCCAAGTTTCTCTTGGGCTGTACAGTTAACACCATGTCTGATCCTGCTTCAAAAACCCTACATGCTGAAGATGAATGCAAGTGGCAATGTCCAGCTTAGTGCAAAGATCTAAACCCCTATGAAGGTCCCAGGCAGGTGCTCCATGCACTTATGTACTCTGGAAATCTTATTACACCATGGTAGATAGAGTTTCCCTCCGGGTCTGGAAACCCTGGTTGGAGGAATAGCAACACAAGGAAAGCAGCTTCAGTGGGAGCCAGTTCAAAAGTTGCTTGGGAAAGGAGCTTGAAAGGGAGGGCTCAGTAGAAGTCCAAGGAAAGGGGACTAGATAAACATCACTTTGTTTTTCAGTGGAAAGTACCAGGCCAAAAAAACCCCAAAAACCAAAAACAACCCAAAACTTTCCCAGTTCCCAAGGTTCCATAGTCACCATCTTGGTGTCTTTGGAAGAGCTCTGTTTTACTTCTGACACTCCTCTGCAGCATCTGTCCAGACAACAGCTCTCTCTAAAGAATAAAATGTGCTATGACGATTCTGCACATGGGGTTGTCAGGAATCCTTCATTAAATTTTAGTGCACAGTGGGATTTGGTTTACTCCTAAGCTCAGAGGACCAAGTGAGACACAGAGATCTTGAGTGTGACACTGTTTGTGTTATGGTATTCAGCAAGGGTGTGGAAGGAATTTAAATTAATGAGAGTTTGTAAAGGGCTTTGAGGTGAAAAATGAAAAATATTCCCCTTCAGTAGGGTGTAGGTCTCCCGTGTCTTACATAATACATTCATTATATGAAAGCAAAGATAGCTGGTTATGACTGGAGCAAAATTTTAACAGAAATAACTAAGAATAGGTGTTAAATAAAGAGGATTGAAATCTGCAGTTCCTCTTGTGATAACACTGCAAAACCAAAAGCCTAAATTGAAAAGCAAGACTGTGAAGTTAATTGGTTACCCCATGGCTGGCTCCTATCCACAGAAGTACAGCATCTACCTTGCACTTTTGATCAAAAAGTTACTGACCAAAGCCACCTGTGTCACCTCTTACTTTGACCCTGTTGTTCCATTGTTCACTCTTTCAAAAAGGATCTTATTCCATGCCACCTCAGAGCCATGGTTCTGTCCCCTTTATGGTCTCTTTAGCTCTACAATGATTTTACCTCTTAACATTCTTTTAATTTCTGGTAGTCAGTTCATCTCCTCATCCACAAAACCCCTTCTGTAAATATTAGCCTGAGCCTAGTTCCATGTGAATTAAAATCAATAGAATTTGTGTCTAATCAACTAATCACACCCAAAAATGACTATACAGAAAAAACTCCTTGAATGAGCTCACTGTGGCATTGCAGAAGTGGCAGTACAGGTGGCTGTTCTGAGCTGCATTCCCAGCTTCATGGAGTGAGGACTGGAAAACAATGCAGTGTGCTTTTGAGAGAAATGAAAAGGCAAAGCCTGTACAGACCAAGAATTGTGATGGGGCCCAGCATGTCACACATGGGTGGAAGGTTTTGTAACACAAAAGTTACTTACACCTTAAATGCAAATTCAAAAATGTTACTAGATGCAGGTAGATTGATACTAAAGCCGAACAAACGGCCTTTTCTATCATTACCTCAACTGCTACACAAAATCTGAAATATGGACAGGTTCTGCCATTCAGATGTATATTTTAATAACATGAATTCTACTTCTATATGTACATCAGTGGGTGCTGCATTACTGACCCCACAGTAATCATCAGGAACATGCAAGGAAGCTGTTGCATAACTGCGACCAGCTTCCCACAGGTATCAAATAATGTAATCCCTTTATCAAACTTTAGATCTATGGGACTTCATTTCAAAAGCTATTGAATTGCTTCCTTACTAACAAAAGTGGCTTCTCAGGAATCTAGTTTCATTAATGTAGAATTTTTTGAAACTTCTTGCAGGTGTTACCACTTTTTTGAGGTCACCTGTCTCTGTGTAACCTCCTCACTGCCCAATCCATCTAGTCAGGAACAAACAATTCCTCATATCCTCAGCATCAGCTTTGCTGTGCATTTATTTGTTTTGACTAAAGGTGATTAGCCACTCACTGGCTGCCACAGCTGCCAGTTACAGATACTTTTTGCATCTCTGTTATGGAGGAGCTGAGCTGCTGCCATCAGTAAATCTTCATCCTGTGGGGATTTTGTTTTTGATAATGTATTGAATGAAAGTATAGAATAACTATTAAAATAGATTTTTAAAATCTGATCTTTCACGATCCCCTTTGGGCTCTTCACTAGCCCTCTCAGGAACTACAGACTACGGTTTAAGAAAAATGGTTAAAAGCATATTCCTGTTTTCTGTTAATTTGTTTATATCTGATCTTATATGTACTTCTAGCTGGAAGAAGAACAATGCTTGCCTTTTTTCTTTTCCTGTAATTATTTACACAGAAGAATGGTATCCCCTTTAGACATTGGTTTTACCAAGCTACAGGATCCAGGCACTTGGAGCCTCCAGGCACATAGCAGGCTCTGTGCCTTCCCATTCCCACGCTTCTCTCTTGAGTATCAGTGATCAGATTTGTACACAGCAGTCACAGTTAGCTTACTTGTCATGCACTAATTATTTCTGAGATACTTCCTGTTGTTACTGAAGATGACCACAATCCAGGAAACATGAAGCTCCCAAGGTTGAATTGTTTTCCTGGATGAGACTATTTTTTAAATCAAACACTAATGCAATGGCAGGCCTCTCAGTGGTCTCAGTGGCACAAAGTTAGTTCTTATATATTGATGACTTTGCTCAGGCAAAACTTTCGGTGTCTTCAGAGAATTTTTGTCTATAAGGACTAAAGACAGGACAGGACTGGCCTTAAATTACTTTAAAATAGATTGGCCAAAACAAGTACAATCTAGGGAGAACTGCAGACTGGCAAAGGCCAGGTCTGGTTGACCTTTTCCTTATCTGATTTCTAGCATGTAACAATTTTATTCACTAAAGTATAGTTTTAACAGAAGCTCAACCTATGCCAATTAGTTTTTCAAGGCAGGCTTAACTGGAGAGGGCAAAGAGATTTAGCTCTAAGTAGAGCTGAATATGAGCTTTGCTGCTGAAATGTAAAACCTGATGTAAAGTATCATATGCACCAGCAGTTTATTATAGTGGCACACTAAGTTTGAACTGGTGAAATCTCGATGAAACTATATTACAGAAGAATTTTTTTGGTGCTAGTTCTCAGGTGAGTTTGTAGATAATACCCAAGTGTTGGGAGTGGTCAAGTGATTGGAGGGCAGGGCTTCTACTGAGGGACTGAGACAGGCTGGAGAAATGGGCTGACAGGGGCCTTGAAGCTGAAGGACAGGCAAACACCAAGTCCTGCATTTGGGTTGGAATAACCCCGTGCAACAGCCCAGGCTGAGAGCTGGCTGTAAGGTGAGGCACTTTGCTGAAGGACTTGAGGGTCCTGGTGAGTGGCAGCAATACAGAATGTCCTTACTGCAGAGCCAGCTACACTCAGGACTCTGTTAGCAAGAGATTAGGCACCAGGACAAGGGATTCTTCCTCTCCATTTGGCACCTGTGAGGCCACATCTGGAGTATGTGTCCTATTCTGGGCTCCCCAGGGCATACTGGAGAAAGCCCAGTCGAGGGACATCAGGATGGTTGTGGGGCTGAGGAACAGGGAATATGAGAAGAAGTTTGAAGGAGATGCATTTGCTCAACCAGCAGAGAAGGAAATCTTATGGGTATCTTCTGCTTCTTGGGAGGGTGCAGAGTAGATGGAGAGACACATCTCTAAGGGGTACACATTAGAAAGACAAGAGATGGTGGACAGAAGTTACAACATGGGAAATTTCTGATTCAATTAAAACATTTGTAATGTATAGGTGGTAAAAAGCTCAACCAGGCTGCCCAGAGATTTTACATCCTTGGAACTATTTAAACGTCATCCTGGCCCTGAGAAACCTGATACAGCTGGACCTGCCTCGAGCAGGGGATTGGGTTAAAGACCTCCACAGGTGCCAGAGCTTGTCTATGATTCCAGCTTCTCAACATCAGGTGCTCTAGTTTAAAAAGGCAACATGCCTGATGGATGCAGCTGCATAAAGTAAATATGTGGGTGGAATCATTCTCTATTCTATAAATACTATATGGTATTATATTAGCACATTGGTATCTGAAGTAGCCATTGTATTTCTCATTAATTAATTAATCAGATCAATTAATGTCATTGTTTTTAATTGCTTATGAAATAGCAAAGAACCTTGCTGGAAGTAAAGGGATATAATAAAATACTGCTAGTTTTATTTCAAGTAAAGGATTATTTCCTACTTAGTGTTAGCTGAATTCCAGAAGCACAAATTAAAATTCATCTTCAAACTATGTCAAATTGAATTTGCTTTTCTGTATAAGTACATAAAGACAATATAGCATGTTTATGATTTTAGTAGTGCTACAAAATACTTTTTAATAATGCATATAGTAACTGGAGTTATTACAAACTTGAGCACTGAGCAGATTGTAACAATATTTCAGCAAGCATTATTGTTTTACTCTAGTTCTGTCTATCTTCTGGATGCCAAAGAAAATCCTATCCTGGTTTCATAGCATCTTCTAAAAAGGAAAGAAGAATTAAAGAAACTACAGAACAAAAAAGCACACTGTTCTTTGCATTGAAGTACTTCACATGGGCTTTATGTGCTCCACATATTTCCAATTATATATTCTCTCCTAGATGTTTTAGCAGAGTTTGAATTTGTAGGCAGCAAATGTCAGTGCTTTTCACAGGCCAGCCTCCTTTCCAAAATGGGAAATGCTCCGTAACTTCTGCAGTCTTATACATAGCAGTGTCTTAAATGATGAACCTGATGCCATGACATCATAAATGTACAGATGATTTAAAAGTTGCATTTAAAAAAAAGACACGTGCTTTTATCTTCATCCTGTTTTGAACATATTCCTGCTGTCGTTTTTTTCAGTTTTCTAGCTTATTGAGCCAGAAACTTGTTACAGTAAGCAAAAGGAGAAATTTTCACATAATCCTTATCATCTGAGAGCAGGAACAGTGGTTGCAAAGGAACTATCAAATATTGTAAGGCTTGTGATAAAATAACAGGTTGGCTGTGCTCTGACAATCCCTATCAATGAGACAATGGCTGCTCTGAACAAACACTACAGCCAGAAAAGAACAAATTAATGGTTGGTCAAAGAGAAGTGAAATGGAGAACTAACAAAGGATAAACTTGACCAAGCTATGACCAACCAAGGATGAACTAGAACAGCTTTCCCATATGTTTAACAGGAATAATAGCACATATTCATGGAGCAGTGTTATTTTTAGGAGTAGATTAATATTTGTGAAATGTTGTGGAGTCCTTAATGGAATATGGAAAACAGTAATGTGATCTAATTAGCATATGTGCTGCTCCAAAGCAGCTGCAGCTCGCCCAAGGGAGAGAGGCAGTGCAGGTGAAGGGGCAAAACAGGGAAAAACAAACACAAGGCAAATGGGAAGAAGAAGTGCTGCAGGGGAAGAAGAGGAAATTAAATCGTAGGGGAAATGGAAGGAGGAAATGAGGCTGTAGGGGACAAAGAGGTGATGCCTGGGTTACTGTAGTATAAAGACATAAGGCTCAAATCCACAGGAAATTGAGACTTATTAGTTCTGCTGCTCATGCAATACTGCAATAACCTGTAGTTGTTTGTTTTGGGTTGTTGTGTTTGGTTTTTTGTTTTTTTTGTTTGTTTTTTTTTAAAAAGAAACACAACTAAGTTTAACCCGAAAAAACCAAGTATAACCAGATGGGAGTATTTAACTGACCATCTGCAAGTACAGAGGGGAATTGTGGGTTCTCCAGGGTACAAATCTTCCAGGAGAAGAAATCAAAATCATTCTACTTCTGTATTGCTGACAAAGAGAGTATTGTTTGCAAACTGATTGCAGTATGCACTTGAACAATAGCTTTAAATCAGTGGAAGCACAAAATCTTGCTGTCGCATATATTTCAATTAAAACAAAAATAATTAACCACCCCTTAATGTCTTGAAAAAGACAGGCTATCAACAGTAAGTTGTCTGTAGCAATTTTATTATCATCACAAATCTGTTTCCAGTATTCCTCTACCTCTTACTGATGTTTTCTTTCCATTGTGTAGATATCTGCATGCTGTTTTACATATTCCTTCTCAGCTTGCTATATATCTTGGCACTGTAGAGAGCTGATTAGTGGATTAGTGTGGGAGATTGTAATGACACAAAAGCTCTTCACCTGTAGGCTGCCTGTTGTCACATTGTGCGTCACTGTTGTTATTACGTGGCTGCTAATCTTGCTTGTGGAGAACTGCTGCAAAGATCACAAAAACACTGTTTTGCTGACTGAAGCAGGAAGCTTTGCTTGGTATTCTGGTAGAAAACACAAAGACTAAAGAAATATCTTGGATTTCTCACCTCTAGTAACAGATATTCCAAGTTAGTGTTAGGGTGCTGTCACCAGCTCCTGAGGTTTTCACACTAAAGAGAAACTGGAGTTACTGAAACAACTGCTTCCCCTAATGCCTATGTCAAGGATCAAAGCCACTAATTTTTAAAGATTTTTTTCAATTATTGGAAGAATTCCATTACAGTATTAAACAACGTTATTTCTAAATATACTTCTGGTCCTATTTCTCCAAAAGATGCTCTTCAGAACAACATCAGAAAGCAGGAAGTTACTGTTTCTGTACCTAGCTCATGTCCTTTCATTCTGAGATCACTGACCCAAACTATACACATTTCTCTAGCAGAATACAATGACATGTTCCAAAAGTTATCATTTTATAAATGGACTCTTTTTCTAAAATTGGAAACTTCATTTTCACTTAGAGTTACAATTGCTTTTAGGAGCCTAGAGGCTCAGTGACAACAGTTTAGCAATCGGTTATTTTCAACACAAATAAATTCTTAGTTTACATTCTTATTGGACATCTCTTTTAACTGATGTGTACTTTAAATGCTATTGGTATAAATTTGTATTCAGTTTAACAGCATAAATTTTTTTTTATATTATCTTCTAACTTTTCAGATGCTGGTAATCCTTTATGTAATAACAAGTTAATTGTTTGCCAGCAATATATATATGGCAAGATGCCCAGTATCAGCTGAGCTGTGAAAATGGAAGCAGCAAAATACCTCCCATGTATAAACTCTGCAAGAAATAAGTATCACCCTCTGCTTAAAAAAACCCCCACAAACCAATAAACCCCAACACCCTTACTGAGGAAAGCTTTAGTCTTCAAAAATGAGTGTAAGAGAAAAATCATCAGGAGAAAATTTTACCCTGTCAGAGAACTCTCAATTTATTCTGCTTATGTATTTGACCAAAGAGTTATTACTTCTCACATCTCTTTGTAAAATATTCTGACATTTGCTGATCGAAAGTCCTATAGAATAATCCAGTATTTATCTATTGTACAATTACAGTATAATTTTTATTGCTTGTATAGTTTTGTGATAGTAATTAAAGTCTTGCTGATGATTACAACTAAGACTAAATTTATTCTCTTGAACTTAAGACTAAAATACTTGCATTTTCTGAAAATGTACCATCAACATAATTTACAAAGATTAATTAATTAATAAATATAGATTTTAAACTAATAGTCAGCCAGTAGAAGATGGTTTGATATGACTTTCCAAAACTATTTCCTATTTGTCTCTTCTGGGGTACAGAATGTGGTAAGATGTAAAATTTGATGCACCTTTAGGTTCTCTGGGAATTATGAAATACAAGTTGGGGAAAACTTCCTTTATATCTTACTCTCTATTACCTCATGACACAAATCCTGCAATATCCAAGTAAGGTCAGGTGCATTTCCATTGCAAAGCTGGTTAATGTACTATTGGTTAATGTACTGTAAGAATGGTGAGAACTTAACTGGGCTACATGTAAATGAAAATACAGATGGTGAATTCAGATGCTTTTCCTGCCAGGACCAAAAGCCCCCACTGATATGTCTGGATCCAAATTTAAGAGTTTCCAGAACATACAGAGTTATATATACACAGAGCAACCTGTTCTGACTTCACATCAAACTGTTATGAGCAGAAGGTTGGAGTAGAGCCCTCCAGAGGTCCTGTCCAACCTGAATTATCCTATGGTCTTAAGCTGAACATGAGCCAGCAGTGTGCCCAGGTAGCCAAGAAGGCCAATGGCATCCTGGCCTGTATCAGGAACAGCGTGGCCAGCAGGTCCAAGGAAGGGATTCTGCCCCTGTACTCAGCGCTGGTGAGGCCACACCTCGAGTCCTGTGTCCAGTTCTGGGCCCCTCAGTTCAGGAAGGATATCGAGGTCCTGGAGCAGGTCCAAAGGAGGGCAACCAGGCTGGTGAAGGGACTCGAGCACAGATCCTATGAGGAGAGGCTGAGGGAGCTGGGGCTGTTCAGCCTGGAGAAGAGGAGGCTCAGGGGAGACCTCATCACTCTCTACAACTCCCTGAAAGGAGGTTGGAGCCAGGTGGGGGTTGGTCTCTTTTCCCAGGCAACTCTCAGCAAGACAAGAGGGCACGGTCTCAAGTTGTGCCGGGGGAGGTTTAGGTTGGACATTAGAAAGAATTTCTTTAGGGAGAGGGTGATCAAGCATTGGAATGGGCTGCCCCAGGAAGTAGTGGATTCTCCATCCCTGGAGATATTTAAAAAGAGACTGGATGTGGCACTCAGTGCCATGGTCTGGTAACTGCAGCGGGAGTGGATCAAGGGTTGGACTTGATGATCTCTGAGGTCCCTTCCAACCCAGCCAATTCTATGATTCTTATTATCCTATGACTTTGCAATCATACTGTGTACAAGTCCAACAACAGATGTCTGCATGCAGATACTGCAGCAACAGCCCAACCAGTTGGTGGTTTGACTGGTTACTGGAGTGGGTAAATAGACTCACGGGACCAATTCTGCAGTCATGCAACTTTAATAAAAACCTGACATGCCCCAGATTCAGCAAAAGCATCTGTAGTCACAGATAGATGGTACAGACACAAACATACCTGCCCCACGCCTGCTCTCTGCTTTCTAAAGCAAACCTACCCACACAGCCCAAAGTAAGCTGAGCTCCTGTCAGACCACAAGATGACAAAACAAGGAGAGGTCAAGGATGAGTATCAGCAGTTTTCACTGGTTATATTTTCTCTTTGCTCCTCTGTGTCTATTGTTGCCTCTGTACCTCTGGAGTGTAAGTTCAGAAGCCAGAATGGGGCTCTCTCCTAATGTCTTATGTAGTGGCAAAGGAGGTAAAGAACTCGAGCCTCTGACTTGTGTTTCTAGGTGTGTAATAACAACAACCACATGCTCTGAGAGACTTTCAGGGCAGCCAATTAATTCTGTCTGTTCAACTAATATACCCCTGTGAGAAAAGCATCTATTCTTTAACTGAAGCCCTTAGGAGATACCAGATGTGCCATTACTCATGGCAGCATATTCCAACCATTAATGTCTTCCACTGTTGAAAAATGTGTGTAATTTGTCTGATTTCAGTTTGTAGTTATTTTTTCTTGTTACACCTCTCACAGTACAAGATTAAAGATCACTGTAGCCACTTTCCACTCTTCTTTTTGAAAGTCAGATTGTGCTTTAAGTCTTTCCACAAAAAGGATATTCTCCAGCCTCAAATACTTTGTCAGCATTTTTTTGACAAGGACACCAGAGGCTAGAACATTTAGAAAAAATCTGCCCAGTGCCATATTGTAGAAGGAAAACAAAGTCTCTTCCTACTTGCCACATCTCTGTTTATATAGTCCAGGATTCCATTATTTGCATAAAACTTGAAATCAATTTTAGCTGGCTTGACCACCGTCAACCCTTTATTTCTTTCCAGTCGCTGCTCTCCCCAACACAGCCCCCTCACCTCTGCAGGCACGACCCGCTCACTGTTTTTTTAAGTAATTCCACTTGTACCTGCATTAAAACATCCTTTCTATAAATTGAATGAATTTAGCAAACAATATAGATCTTAGGATAAACCCAGCCTTACTTTCATTTCCTATTTAGCCACACTTTTTATCTTCACAGCACATCAGTTTTGCTTTCTCATTGCTGAAAATACACATACATTTTTTTTGTTTTTCTCAATATTAGGATTTTTATGCTCTCCTGACAGCTCCTTGGAGGAACTTTACCCCTGGAAGCTGCTGTTCAGTGGCTCCCACCTGCCAGTTTCCTGAATAAACTGGTCTGTTCTCCTGAAGATAGGGTCTGTAGCCTACTGCTCTCCTTCCTCAGCACCCACAGCATCATGAAACCCACTCCTCAGTTGTTACACCCAGGCTTTGATAACCAAGCCACTGATGACCACATCCCCCAGTTCCTCCTTGTTACTGCAGGGCAGACCTAGCTGTGATGACCCCTGGTTGGCCCAGCCAGTATCAAGAAGTTATCTTTGATGCCTTTCAGATATCTCCTTGACTGCTTACATTCTGGTGCGTGGTGCTTGTCGCAGATGTCGAGCAGGCTGAAATTCCCCCCAAACCCAGTCTGTCATCAAGAGACTTCCTTGTTCCTTGCTGAAGTTCTCAGCAGGTTGGCTGGCCCCTTGGCAAAGAGGCTCTTGTTGCGTTTTGCCAGGTGGATCTTGTCTCTCCCCAGTGATACAAGATCTGACTGATGTCCTGTTTCAGCCAAGGTTAGCTGCTACCCTGATCTGTATGCACTGCAGTGACTCTGTAACTGCTTTCAAAGCTCTGTGTCCTCAAGAGCACACAAACACACACACACAGTCCTGGTCTACTCACCTTGTTTCTCTTTAGCTGGGCAAATACCTGGAATACTTCATCTATGAATAACTCCAATCACCCCAAGGGGCTTAATGATGACAATTAAGTGAGGGATTCAAATTCTCTTACTCGTTTTCTCATATTTTACCTCATTTAATGATCGATGGCATAGAAAGTGTTTCTGTGTTTATATTTTTCCCTATGTGGCATGAGTTTAGTTTGCTCATAATACAAAACCTCACTTTACAGGGCATTTAAAAAAAAGATCAGTCTCCTGTATGTTACTAATTTAGCACATTCCCTGCTGCTCTGCTCCAGCCACAATGAGCCCACACCTGCCAGATGCAGGGCAGAACAGCCATACATCCCACACTCTTTTTGAAAAGTGGTCCAGTACTCCACAGTATCTAATTTTTCCCTTGGAACTACAGACAGAAAGAGCACTTCACGCTAAGTGTATTTTGTCTTGTTTCTCTAATATGGGTAGGAAGGAATTTCAAGGCAGTATCTGACTTTCTGCTTGAGTGCCTCTCAAGATTCCTGCAGTCTTCTATTGCCTGTTCCACTTGATGCCACACAATTGGTTCCAAACTGAATTATCTCCCAGATAATCTTACAGTCTTCTGCAGTAGTCCAATTACTTTTTGTATTTTTGCTTGAGGGAGACAGCATGCTGTCATATTGTCCTCGTGTCTTTTTATTTTTTAAGACTTTGTCCCCTCTGGATCATCAAGTATTTCTCGAAGCATGTCTGATTAATAGTTCAAGGAACTGTATTACAGATGTATCTTGCAGTGTTGTATTTCAGTGGATGAAGTACTGGTTACCTGAAGGTTTGACACTGGCCAAACACCCATTTTGGTGTTTTTTATTGCATAAATGGATACTCCACTTCTTTTGTTTCTATTTCTTCTCATTCTCCTGAAGCTGTCCTCTCCCATGATTTCTGTAGCAACAGGTTCTGAATGTAGTCATCCGAGAGGCATTGATTTTTGCAGTTACTACACTTCTGAAATACACACTTCTAGAACACAGATATTAAATAAAGAATTGCTTCAGGATATTTCAGGCCTCAGGAGTTCAGTTATAAGGCTTTCTGAAGTCATATCCTTTGTGTTTCATCTGAAGGAAAAATTATTACTACCACTACTCAAGTTCCTAAATAATGCTTACTTCAGGAGATCATAGAAAGTATCATGATTTAATGTTATATGGTTTTTTACAGTGAAAGGATGCATTTCTGATCTAGGCATTACATGCATAGACGTTATTCTTAACAGTAATGCATTTTTATCTCTACATGTTTACTATATATGAAAAAAGACAGGGTGAGACATTACATGTCAAGCACTGGAACAAGCTGCCCAGGGAAGTGGTTGAGTTACCATCTCTGGAGGTATTTAAAAGATGTGAGATGTGGCACTTAGAAACACGGTGCAGTGCTCAGTTAACAGTTGGGCTCAATTATTTTAAAGGTCTTTTCCTCTCTAAATGATCTATGATTCTGTATCTTAGATGGCCTTACGCTTCTTTAACACAGATATCAATGTCTTGAACAAGTCATCCAGATTTCTGTTGTAGACTGCAGATGAACAGGCACATCCAGGTGACTCATCTCTTTCCCAAGAAGATGCTTCAAGTTGTTGACTGCTATACAGGACAGTTTTATTTTCAAAGATATCTGGTGCTGGGGTGTGCAAATTCCAGACTAAGAGCAGCCAAAGAGCTGGTAATCCAGAGACAAAGGAGAAAAAAAAAAAAAAAAAAAAAAAAAAAAAAAAAAAAAAAAAAAAAAAAAAAAAGGAGTTAATAGGTGTGTGCTTCTCCATGTCCCCCTCCTGGGAGGCACCCTAGAGGAATTACCTTGACAGGACAATTGCAGTTTGTATGTCACAAGTCAGTCTGAAGTTAGTTTGACATTAGTGATTAAGGTGATGGAAGGCAAAATATTTTCCTATTTCTGCTTTTTAACTTGCTTTTATTATCTGGCTACAAGTTATGGCCATTCAGCTGCCTCAGCTCTCTAGGACACAATGTCCCTGCAAGTGGCTCAGCACTTGCATCAAGGAAGCATAGAATCAGAGTTGTGTTGGCTGGAAAAGACCTTTACATTCATGAAATCCAAATGTTAACACACTGACAAGTCCACCGTGTCCCTGAGTACCACATCTTCTAAATCCCTCCAGAGATCGTGACTTCAGCACTGCGTTGAGCAGCCTGTTGCAGAGCCTGAAAACCCTTTCAGTGACTATTTTTTTCCTAATACTCAATCCAAACATTCCTAGACACAACTTCCAGTCATTTCTTCTTGTCCTATCACTTGTTACTTGCGAGAGACCAACACTCCCCTCACTGCAGCCTCCTTTCAGGCCGCTGTAGACAGCGATGAGGTCTCCCCTCAGCCTCCATTTCTCCAGACCAAACAACCTCAGCCCGCTCAGCTGCTCCTCACCACTTCCCCCAACTTTCCGCTGCCAGCGCTCACACAGCGACCGCGTGTTACATTTCAGCTCTTGGGCCACAGGAGGCAAAACAGAACCGCGG
Organism: Heliangelus exortis; assembly: GCF_036169615.1. Taxonomy (NCBI): domain Eukaryota; kingdom Metazoa; phylum Chordata; class Aves; order Apodiformes; family Trochilidae; genus Heliangelus; species Heliangelus exortis. The sequence continues at coordinate 20,227,131 of NC_092422.1, read as the reverse complement.
CGCCTCAGCACTAACAGCGACCCGAAAGAGCCCACGACCCCTTCCCCGCCGCCATGCCGAGCCGCGACGCTCCGCCCGAGGGCAGGGAGGTTCCGTTCCGCTCCGCTCCGCCCCGCCCCTTCACACGGCGCTGCGCGAGCCCCCGCCCCGCCCCCCGGGCCCCGCGCATGCCCGTTCGGTGCCGCTCGGTGCCGCGGGGGCAGAGGGGGCGGAGGCAGCGGCAGCCCCGGCCCCGCAGAGGCGCTGCCCGGCGGGCGGGGGGCGGGCGCCGACCGGGCGGCGCGAGAGCCCGGCGGGGAACGGGTCGGGAGTCGCGGGTCGCGAGCGCCCGTGGCGCCGGTGGGAGCCGCGTGCCCGAGCGTCGGGGCCGTCAGGGCTGCGCGCGTCCCGCGGCGGGCGCTGGCGGGGGCCGTGAGGGCGAAGGCTGCCCCCGCCGCCTGCCTGCCCGCCCGGCCCCTCCCCGCCCACTCCCGCCCGGCCCAGCCCGGCTCCCCTCGGCTCAGCGCTGTGATTGGGCGGAAGATGGCGCTGGGCGGATGGAAATCCTAATGACAGTCTCCAAAATCGCCTCCATCTGTACCATGGTGAGTGAGGGGCTGGGGCCGGTTCCCGTTCCCTCTCCTGCCCTGCCGGGGCCGGGGGCGCGGGGCGGCGGAAGGGGCCGCGGGGAGGTGTGCGAGGGGCGGGCTGCGGGGGAGGCCCCGGTGTGCGCAGCGCCCCGGCCGGGGGTGGTGCGGCGGCGTGGGGACGGGGCGGCGGGGAGGTGTCCCCGGCCAGGGGCGCGGGAGCGCTGCCGGGGGCGGGGATCGGAAGCGGAGCGGGGTTAATCGGCTTTGGGAGACTCAACCGTGGTGCGGACGCTGAGGGGAATAGGGTTGGGCTGGCGGCGAGGGGGGAGTCCCGGCTGCCAGCGGGATAGACGAGCGGAGTTACCGAGCACAGCTTGTCCCCAAAGAGTGCCGAAAGCGGGGACGGAGAGCTGAGAGCCGAGCCTTGGCTACGGGTTCGGGGCTGCTTATTGCAGGTCTGCTGGTTCCAGGGCAGGGTTTCTACAAGCGCCTTCCTTTTCCTCATCCACCGGGCGACTGTGCCCGGCTCTCCGAGTACTTCACGCGTGTGGTGGGGCTGTTGGTTCCATTGCTTATTATCAGACGGGGGCTCCTCCGGTTACCTGGAAAAGTGTTAGCAGCCCGCCCGCTCTGCTCAGCCAGGCACGCTCCGCGCCTTGGCATGGAATTTGACTGGTTTGCATCGATCCGAGTCCGATAGGAGGCTTCTTCCAGTGATTGCTTTTTCATTACTCTGTCTCTTGATAAATTAGAGCTATTAGCAGATACACAGATATGATGAAGCTCCTTTTTTTTTTTTTTTTTTTTTTTTTTAAAGAGGGTTGGGGAGCTCAGTAGTTTCACATGATGGATAAATGCTGAATTTAAGGAAGGAAATATCTCTTTAGTCATTAGAAGTCACTGCTTGTCATGGGAGAGATGTATGTTCATAGCTGGAGATCTCACATTTGTTCTATTTTCTGTCTCTTCAGTAGTCAGATGAAAGTTCTTGTTCCCAAATCTGTTTCCCCAGTGGAAGGGGAAAACTGCTATCTAGTTTGTTAATTTGCTGTTATAATTTGGGATTATAACATATCATAATGTAAAATAGTGAGAAATGTTTATATATTATATTATTGGAAATTGATTTATGGTTTTCATAGCTATTACTGCAAAAAGGCTTTAACATCTCAAACAGACATTTCAGAGGTGGCCCATAAGAATTTTGAATTAATATCTGTAAGCCCGTGGGGCAAGATTGCTCAGGTAGTTGTTGATTAATTATACTAATGTTTTTTGTGATATGGGAGATCACGTATTTTCATTTGGACTTGGAGCGTCTGACTTGTTGAATTCATGACCTATATACCAAGATCTTTATATGGCCAAATATTGAAGGACACACACCATGTATTTCAGGAATTTTTGTTACATTTAATAGTTAGATTTTAGGTCAGACTGTTGAGGAGTCAATGCAATCGATACTTGAGCTAAGACAGTCTCATTTTATTGCAAGTCTAGTTAGTATGTTTTCACCCACAACCTTTGTGCCAACAAAAATCCAGTGCTAGTCTCTTGAATTGGGCCCACTCTGGGACCTCATGTTTCTGCTCCTGGAAAGCATAGAAGTTTTAGGCCTGGACTGGCTAAGATGATAGTTTAAGATTAATCTGTATGTATGGTTATTAGAAATGATATGGTTATAATGTCATTGGCATTTAGATCAGTCCCAAAACAATTTTTTTAACTAAAAATCTTATGGTTAACCAAAATGTCCATGTATATGAAGTTGGAATTCTGATGGCAATAGGTGTTATCTGCCCAACCATAATCATGTGCACTGAGGTGGAAAAATTCCAGGCATAACATCTTTCCTGTGCCTTTCTAATGCACGAGCTGTAGTAGTACTGTGAGATGGGAAAGCTATCATAAGTTATTTGCTGTAAGTGTTTTTTCAACACTTAATATAAGATTGTGCTTAAAAATGTTCCAGTAAAGGTAGTGTGAAGAAGCACTTGGTATTTACTGTAGAGTTGTTTAGAACAGTGTGGTAATGGTCAGGTAGATATTTTGAGTTTTAGTAAGAGTGATATACTCATGTGTAAGCATATATTTTGAAATAAAAACCAAAAAAACCCCACAACAACAAACCCTGAAGGAATCTACTTGCTGACTAATACTTTTTTTTTTTTTTCTTTTTTTTCTGGCAATTCTTCTTTGTGTCAGCCCACTGTTTGATAAACTGCCAGACAACTTCCTGAAAATTGTTTTAAGTTTTTCTTGCCTTTCCCCATGTCTCATACAAGAACTATCAGGCTGTTTCTTCTCTTCTTGTGTTTGGTTAGTACAAAACCAGTAACAGGCAATCTTTGTCAAGAGACAGTTCATGCCTACGCAAACCTAGTATACACATACATTTTCAATCTGTAACAGAACAGTCTGGAATTATGTTGCAGAAGTTCTTCCATTACAATCTTGTATTTAATTAGTTCGTTTTTTGTATCCAAATTAAAGTTTCACTTCTGCTGACTCACTTATATTTTATGCATCTTATCCTTGTTGTTCAGGCTCTGAATATTAGAAAGAAATATATTACATTTTACAGTATTGGCAGGTTGTGTGGGTACAGTGAAGGGTGGTGATATCCAGTATTTTTAGTTTGTTAGCCATGGTGCCTTTTGAGATGATCTTTGAAGGGCACATTATATCTACCAAAGACTGGTTGTTCTTTATGCATCATTAGTTCATTAATCTATCTGATGTTCAAACCAGTGATTTCAGAGCTCTTCCTGTAGTGCTGTGTCCTTGTGTCCTGTCACCTTTGAGCTACTTGGACTTCTTTGCTCTACATCACCACTCCCATGACTCCTCGTGCTCATGGCTGGAGATGGTGAAAAATCACTGGGAAAGACCTTTGCCCTTGAATACCTTTCTTGCCACTTGCATGTGGATTTTGTTTATTTTTTTTTTAAAGTCTTTGTCCTTGCAGTAAAAGTTGAACTTGGTCTTTTACCCTTTTCCATACATTAAACTGCAATCGAAGTCTTACCTGACTGAATTATATTGAATTTTTATGCATGGCTGAGAAGTAGGAAAGTAACCCATGCTGACTGCAATGAAGATGTGCCTCAAACTATACTCTTTATGTAATAGAGGTTGAAGCTGGTACTTTGCTTCTGTTTTCTAGAATTCAGACAATGCTTGCCAGCAGTTGAAAGGTATCAACTCTTAGAGTGACTGAAATAAAGAGAAGATTGAAATTATCATTTTATCTTTAAAGCCATGGAAAGGTACAAAGCCACCAGTCTCAGACATACAGAGGGAAGTTGTAATGGTGGCAGTACTTGTTTTTCAGCGTTTCTTCTAGAAACTGCTTGATTATGTTAGCACAACCTGAAAAAGTTTAATGAAATTTAAAAACCATGCTAATCTAGATGTAGCATTAGACATGAAAATGTTTTCTTCATGTTTCAGTATTTGAGTTCTTTCTCTGTCTGCCAGTTTAGCATCTTACATACAGGGTCAGTATCACTGAATTCAGTGATGGATTCAGCCCCCCCAGCACTCGAAACAAACACATAGTTTGTAGCTAGATGTGGCTTGTATGATGCAACAGTGTGTTCTGCATCACAAGTCTGCTTCTATCTTACAATCAAAATCTTTGTTTTGTTTTTGAAAGGAGTAAGAGTTGAGGAATCACGCCGAATGGCTGGCTGCTGGCCTTTTCCTGCCTGCCTCCTGCCTAAGGGTACTCTCACCATTACCCTTTCCCAGGGTTCAGTCACATTTGACAAAGGTGAAGAGGCCTCAGAGGTGCTCAAGTTCCAACCAGCATCTGGGGAGAAAAAGGCAGCTCAGAGGAAAGAGCTGTATGTGCCCAGTTGAAGCAGGGCTGCAGTGTTGTAGCACTTCGGATGTTGTAGCAGAGAGGCTTTATAAAAACAATTGTAGGAAAATTTTGTAACTAACTGTGATATATATACATAATAAATGGACTTCATTACTGCTTAAGAAATTACTTGTTTACAGTAGATTGTGAAATCTGCACTTAATGTAAATTGATGTTTGCCAGAGTTTGCAGTTGACCAGAAATGGCTATGGTGTACTCACTCCTCTTCCTTCTAATTGCAGTGTCTGCTCTGAAGCACAAATTATAATATGTAAACAGTAATTGATGATCAGGATAACAGATTCCATAGGAAACCCATCGGAAAGAGTACGGAAGAAGTGAGAATTGAGAGTTACAGCAAGGAAAGGAAATCTGTAGAAAAACATTGCCTCAGAGTGAGGAGAGGATAGAAAAGAAAGTAGAGGAGGAAGGGACTAAGGTAACACAGAAAAAACAGCAGTGTTATGGTATTCCTTTATCCAGCTGTCTGACTTGCTTATGTGGCAAAGTTGTCAAGAAGGAACATGTGCCACTGCATTTCACTGGCATTGTGAATCTGCCACCATCAGTTTGGACACGTGTTCTGTGGTGATTCTCTTGCAAGCCCATTAGATTTTGGAGAAGTATGTTTTGGACAGCTGAGGTGAGAGCTTAAACCAAAGTAGGCAAGTTCACTCATCTGTTGGAGTTCTTATCAAGAGAATATTTCATTATAAGTATGACACTATGATTCAAGTGTGATTGTGGCATTTGTCATTATCATTTCTGTAGATGTAACGTGCTACAGTATGGTAATAAGTGATGAGTCTGCACATTTGCTCTTTAAAATCTTGGCTTTGTGACACTGCTTAGTATACTAATTAGTTTAGACAAGTTTGCTTTAAATTTATATCAAAATATGAATTTGACTCTAAATTAATATACAGCAAATGTAAAATTTGAGAGATGAAAAAAAAAATTCCTGAAGTTGTGTAGCTGTAAAGCAATACTTATATCTGCACAGAGGATCATGTGGTTGAATAATTTCAATTATATAAATGCTCCTTTTTCTTTCTGTGTATAGCCTTGCAAGTTCTAAGGACAGAGAAGGAAATGCAAACTTAAACCTAGTTTTGCTGAAAGAATTTTTAGCTGTGTCAGTGGAAATAACTGATCCTGTTAAGTAGAAAAGCTTGGTTATTTAGATTGGTCATTTGCGTAGTCTTTGCATTTACTTTTTAAACTACTGAAGGAACTAATTTGCTTTAAAACTTCTAGGAATTACTCTGTGAAAATGTGTTGAAAGGGTTTCTGTCCATTAATTGCTATTCCAAGGTACTTTTCTCTTTCAGAGTTGTTGAAGGAAACGTATAAAATCCCTGTAGAGGGAGTAACTTTTGCTTTCCTAGCTTGGGAGGTTTGGTAAAGTTAAATGTTTTTTAAAAATTACTTATGCAATGAGGCCTACCTGATCTTTCAGTTGAGGGAAAAAAATTCTAGAACTTTGGGTGGTGTAGAACCATAATGTTTCTAAATAGTAAACCAGAACTGGAGAACATTTTTACCATCTTTCATAAACTCAAATTCTTTTTATAATTCCATGCAAATGGGAAATGTTAAAAGCAACACAATTCTTTTTAGGACACAGCAATTATGTGGGTTAAAAAAGCATGTGAAATGCTCCATGGTGTGCAGCTTATCAACAAAAATGGTTGAGCAAATTTGTTTTTCTTTTTTTTTGTTTTTTTCCTTTTCCCCTTCACATTGTCAGTGACTAGATAAGTAATTTTTCTAGAAGATTAATATAATGCTTGTAACTGTCTGTACTTTTTAGGCAGTGAAAAATTTCTAAGGTCAATATCAGATCCTCTTTGAAATACATCTCAGAGATTCCTATCCTGTCTGCTAACTGTAATTTAACCTTTAACTGAAAGTCTATGAGGGTAACAGTTTTGATCTTTGGGGACCCCAATTTGTATCATTATGAGATGTCTTGCACAGGTGCTATTGGAAATCCATATGAACAGAGGAAACTGAAGCAAAGGCACCTGATATCATAAGCAGTGTTACTCCAGGAATTTTCCAGTAAATATACAATAGAAATATGACTTGTCAGTAGCGTTTTGGTTTTTAGCAACATGATTTCATTCTGTATTGGGTGGGTAGTAGATGAAGTCCATTTCAGGTCCATCAGCAATTGGGGAAGAATTGTAGAAGCATCAATAGATCTTACCATGTTTTGAAGATCCACTCTATGAAAGAGCCAAGAACAGAGCCCTAATCCTGAGTCTGAGCATCACATGTGAGAGTAACTTGTCTTTGACTCTAGTCTTTAAACAGAAGGAAGTATGGCTATATCTAGTTGCTGTGAAGGAAAATATGTTGTGTATGCTCAGTAGGGCTCAAGAAGATGGGTGTGGTAGACATACCAAATGTGAAGAGAAGGCAATTTTGTGCTATGCTATCATTTCCCATGCCCAGGCAGAAATGTTTTTGCTTTGTACTCAATAAAAAAGCCTTTTGTCTTAGGGGTGTATGATTAGAATATACAGAACTATGTCTTAAGCCAATTAGTTAAGAAAATAGCACTCATTGTGAGTATTTTAAAAATATGAAAAGAAACTAGCCAAATATTTCATAGTTAGATTAACAAGTTGTGTGTTACTAGTGCATGTTCTTTTGCAAATGGATGAACAAGAAGGTTTACTGGACCTTGCTCAGTGTATTTCACCTCTGCTTCCTGCACTAGAAACAATACCAAAGCAGTGAGTTTCCATTTTGCTTGCAGTCGTAACAACAAATATGAACTTATTTAATATAGCTATTCTGTTAGCTCTAATCCTGATTCATATAACTAAATGGAAAGGTATGAATTCACATTCTGATAAAACATAACTGGACAAGTAGAATTATGTATTTCTTCTTTAACAGAAGATTATGTCAGTTTACACTGTCACTGACATAGTGTACACAGTGTACACTGTCAAATTGTGTACAATTCATTAGTGGCACAGACAGAGAGGAGTCTTCGAATACATGGCCAGAAAAAATGAAGGCACTAGCACTAGCAAACGAGGGCTTTGATACTCAGATTTTCTCTGATTATAAATAATTAATTTTACACTTTTCATGTTTTGTTCAGGAAAACATTGCTATTCCTGGTTAAGAAGTTGCCCTTTTACTTACATTGCCTTTAGGTCATAAGGAAGAATAGAATTCTTGTTTTGTGTTTTTTTTTATTGTTCACTTACCTATAGCTAAAGTAATGTTTAAAAAAATGAGTCTTTCATATACCTATGCAATGTGGTTTAGTTATTTGAGCCACCTTTTTTCTTTATTGTTCCTTGCTTCTTGAGGGAGGTGGAGAGCACTGTAGGGAAGGATCTAGCATAGTGCATGTGTGAAAGGATAAATGGATCTTCAGAATTTTGACAACAAATGTTTTGAGATGAGAAATTTCTCTTTTCCTTTTGGAGGAAAATAAATCAAGCAATGCTGTTCAGCTGCAGCTGAGTGTTCAGTCACAGGGCCAGCATCTGGCAGAACCCCTCTGAAACCCAACATGTGTGTGTCAGATCATAAACACCAACTGATTTGCTTCACAGATTGTCTCCAATTAGCTTATCCATATGGTAGCTGTTAGTGTGTCTCAGGAATACTGCTTTGACATGTAGCACCAAAATAGTGTGACCTCTGAGGCAGCGAGAAAAAGCAGTAGTAAAAGCAGAAATAGCACTTAACAATATAACTGCTTTAGCAAGTGAAAAAATAAACAAACAAAAAAACCATCACATGCCTGCACTTTGTTTCCCTCTTCCCTTATCATTGAAATGTACAGTGACAGGTTTTTTACGTTTATTTTAGAACTTTGGGAGAATGTATATCTGTAAAACTTGAAAATCCAGAAAATTCAACTGTACTGTTAGAAAATTCTACACTTTGCTCTCCCACAGTGTTTTCTGGTCTTTAATGTTACTGAACTGAAATAAAACACAGATTAGGTTGATGTTAAATATGTTAATTCATAGAAATGTTGAGCTCCTTTGAAAATAAAGTTGAGAAACTTTAATAAAGGACCTTTGAAAGTAAAAAAAGAATTCTTATCCCTTCCTTAATACGTTAGCATCTAAGGGGATCTCTGATAAATCCAATAATATAACCTTTTTCTTGAACTTGGTGGGGGAGATAAGCAGTAAATGTTAAACTCATTTGAACATGCTTAAACTAAAATTACTCATAATTTATCTTATAGTTTTAAGTTAAAGAGAAAATGAAGTGGACAGTAGCTGAGCTTTTCACCTAACTTTCATTATGTGTGAGGACACTATTTTATAATAATTGATATTTTAACATTTTTTCCAGAATGATTTTCAATAACAAATAAAAGTTAAGCAAATCTTGATTTCATACTGTGTGCTTGTATATATATCCTAGCTGCTGAACTTTCCACTTTATAAAGCTGTATCATGTTAACACAGATACATGTTCTGTAGGCCAGTGTCATAGAATCACAGAATGTTAGGGGTTGGAAGGGACCCCTGGAGATCATCTAGTCCCAACCCCTGTGAGTAGGTTGTGTGCCAACCCTTGAGTAGGTTGCACAGGATGGCATCCAGGTGGATTTTGAAAGTCTTCAGAGTTTGAGACACCACACTCTGAGTAGCCTGTTCCAGTTCACTGTAACCCTCAGAGTAAATTTTCCCTTGTGTTTCTATTCAACCTTCTGTTCCAGTTTGTGACCATTGCCTCTTGTCCTGTCACTGGCCACCTCTGAAAAGAGTGGTTCCATCATTGTCTCTGTGCTGGAAGGGGCGCAGTGTAAGGCAGTGTTGGTGTTGTGCAAGTTTCATGCTAAAATAATGCAAAAACTGGTAAATGTAACTACCATTGCACTGTGAGCTTTTTTGGACTTCAGTTCCTTCCACTGCTGGGTTATGCCCTTGTGTGCTTCTGCTCAGAAGAGTAGGGAAGCTGGAAATAATTGTACTGTGAAAAGTTAATGATGCTCCTTTCTGTCCCCTTGCACAATATCAAAGCCAAGTTGCTGTGTGGGGACTGAGCACCTATTGCATGGGTTGTTCAGTGAGCCCCCAAAAGAAGTTCATTTTGGCATCTTCCCACAGCCCAGTTAAGTGGCAGAGGAAGAAATCCATCCCTGGTAAGTCCATCTTGGCTTGTGGAAGAAGAGAGGCTTAACTTCTGCCTCAAGCCTGTGCTGTGCCCTTGTCCAACAGTGGTTCTCTGGTTGTGGCTCTCATTTTTGCATAAATAAAGAGTCAGCTGGGACTGATAATGTGTACTGCAAGGCTGAATGGGAAACCTTTCATAGGAAGGGGTAGTTAGGTGTTAAAACAGCTTTTACATGTCAGGTGTGAACATGCATTTTAAGCATACTCTTTTCAGCCCTTGCTGCATGCTGTGCTCTCTCCAGCCAACACACTGCACTGTATAAATGATTCCTTTGAGGGGGGAAATAACATATTTTATGATAGACAAAAAGAGAGCTGTAGAGGGAAGTAGTTTCTGGGGGGTTATATTGGTCTCAAGCTTCCACGCTGGGTTGTAGTAATAAAACATAAACAACTGTATTCGAAGATAGGTAATGCCATACTTTGAAATAATTTGAAAGTCTAAATGTTGAGTGAAACAGCCTTGAGTAATAAGGAGGCCATAACTATAGTGGAGTATCTTAGCATGTCTATCTAGTTGTCAAGTCAGGATCTTTATTGTGCTAGAAAACTAAATGCTGTGTTCAGACCTGTACAAAACAAACATTGAAGTTTACACCATAATTGTCTTCCTTCCAAAGACAGAACACAGCAGCAGCTCCACCCTAGCTTTGAAAGGAGAGTTTCCTAAATGCCTGCTCTTGAATTTATTTATTTTTAAAGAAGTAGAGATTTTAACAATAGGATAAAAGGATCTCAACATTTCCTTTTTTTCTAGTTTATTTGTAAATAATACCCACCATACCAGACTTCAGTATTTCAGTAAAGCTGCAAAACTAAATATTCAGTAGTCACGGGACACTTTAATCTTAAGTGAGGCGTTATACCCCTTTACACCAGCATCACCCTTGCTTAACAGCTTCTAAAGTAGTAAGCCCTGCTGACAAATCCCCAGTAAAGGAGAGGCTTTATCATAATTGCAGGGGATGGGACTAATGAAGAGGCAGCTGGAGCAGTGTTGGGCAAGGAGCAGAGCTGTACTCTCTCAAATGTGGAGTTACACTATCTTTGCTGTATTCTAATTAAAGTTGTTACCTCCTAATGGGCCTTTGACCATGTATTTCCAGTTTCAGAACTACTAAGCAAGATTGTGTAACTACTCCTAAGTTCTGCACTACCACAATCACGTCATAGCAGATGCAACATAATAGTTTCATTTTAATTTTTCACATTTTGATTTAGTCCTAATTATGTTCTCCTTCCTCCTGTCTGTAATTAATCTGTGAAATTCTCAATGCTGTTTTCAATGAACTCTATGATTTTTATTTAATTTTATTGTTGTAATATCCTATTGTATGAAAATACATGACAATTATAAACTTACTTTGAGGTGTTTTTGACCAGAACATATTTGGAAACACAGACCTCTAAGCATTTTTTGATTATTCTGAACTAATTTTCTTTGGGTGAAAGAGTGTTAGGTTTTTTTATAATAACTATAGAAGTATGAAATTATGGCATAGAAGACTTGTCTGCACTATAACCTATGTGAAATGATTTTGTGGACAATATGAACATCCTGAGAGTGTAAATCAAAAGTGAAGTCAAAGCAATTATTTTTCTGCATTCATGGCCAATATTACTCTGCCTACAAGCTTGTCTTGGCTTAATTTGCCATGTGTGATTGCTGAGCTGCATCAAGAACTCAATTTTCTCTCCATTTACCGTTCAGAAAGTAAGTTGCATCCATTTTCAGTATTTAGTCTCATTTATTTTTGTCTTCCTCCCTCCTGACTAGAGAGAGCTTCAGTGGAAGTAAGTTTTGTGAATTTATGGTCTGAGATCTGAGGTTACTGGTTTGGTTTTAGCAAGGAGAATAGCTGTGATGAGGGTGTGTTGGGTTCTTCTCAGGTAGTTAAATTCACTGTGTAAGCAGTTGCAGCACTAACAAGTTTATTTCTTTTGGTTTTTCTAGGGCGCCAATGCCTCAGCCTTGGAGAAAGAAATTGGTCCGGAACAATTTCCAGTCAATGAGCACTATTTTGGTTTGGTTAATGTAAGTTTCAATCTGTAGGTTCAATGCTTTGAGTTGCTAGGAGTGGATTTGTTAAATTACAAGGCTAGGACTGAGCGAATAATTAAAACACTGAACTATTCATGTAATTGAATATACATATTAACTGAAATGTGTTTCAATATTCAGTGTATTTGTTGAAATATACTACTGAAATAATTGTTGAAATGGAACTCTATTACTTTATTTCATTTTACTTATTGTAGGGAATTTAAAAATCTATTTCTTTTAAAATCACTCTATTAAAAGTTTAAATCTTCAAAAGAAGATGCTTAAAATGTGAAGCTTGTAGTTCATAGTGTGAAGCCAATCCAAGTGAATAAATACAGTAAAAGATAAAACAGAACCTGTGAAAGACTGATGCTGTGAAGCATTCATGTCTAGTAGTTGTATTAAGATTTTTTAAAAAATACTGAGCCCAAACAGAAAAACAGTGGTGGAAAAATATACTGAATTGTTCAATTCAATCATTAGGTTTATGGAATGCTTTAAATTTTAATTTTTGGTATTAGCAATGAAAATATTACCTTGTAAGAAAACACATTATTCTGAAATGAAGCATTAAATTATTTACTGAAGATTCAGAAAGAACATATTTATACCAAGTTGATTTAAGAAGAGCTGTCTTCTTGTGTTTCTTAGTGAAACTTATTACTTCTAATAATGTCCTGCTACGATTCTGTACCCCTAGGTTCTCTGCCTTTAGGTTCTTACACTGACGTGGTTCAAGAGTCTGCAGTTAGAGTGTGCACTGTGCAATCAGTAAGCACCCTGACTGATAGCTGATGTGCATGCATCTCAAATGCTATGTCTCAAATTAGTAATTTTTTCCCTTTTCCCTTTCTCATGAAAGTTGAAATACCTTCCAAATGATGTTTTCCTCTGAAAAGAGGAAATAGAGTAGCTTAGGTATGAATACTTGTTTTTAGCTCTATAGCAGAGTTCAGGCTTTCTGTCAAAGTTGTTCTTACCCTTTCTCAAATCTGTTATTCTGTTGGCAGAAAACCTGTTTTCCTAATTTCTTGTTGAAGTCCAGAGAGGATTTGAGATTTAACAGTAAAATTGCACTGGATGCCTAGTCTTGAAGTTTTACACATTTTGTGTCTTCAATAAAGTTTCAATCAATCAAGGACAGTCTTCCTCATATATAATGAGTACCAACAAGTTCTGTTTTTTTGTAGTCCAGGGTGAGTAGGAAATTTAAAGAAATATGTCTTTAAGTCTTTGCTGACAAACATAAATACAGGAGGCAGGAAGCTAAGATATCTCAGAGTGCCCTTAACTTTCTGGGTAGTACAGAAATTTTGCTCATTTCAGTTTAAAAAAATAAAGTTTTATGAACCAAAATTCTTTGAATTGTAACAAATAGTAAAATGGGTTTCCATTACACCCACGACACAGTGATAATGTGTGTTTCAGGTATAGTGGCTAGGAAGGAAAATTCAGTCTTGTTGCTTTCATGGTTTTCAGAATCTGTACAGATTGTGTTTACCAACACAGTATGTATGTGCCATAAATGTTTAATTAGCTTGCAAAATGTAAATCTATCAGGAAGAGGAAAGGTAGTGACCTCTTCATTAACAAACAGTGGCCAGTGGCCATTCAGAAAGAATGACAGCACCAGTGAAAATTAAAAGAAATAACAGATAATTAGATAATTTCAGAGTACTATTAGATTGAGAAAATTAAGAAATCACCGTTTTTCCTTCAATGATTTCTCTTAATTGTTTTCTAGCAGTTACAAGAAGTTAAGTTCTTAAAGGTTTGTTAGCATTTACTGCTAAATTTTTCTAGTCTAACTTTATCCATAGTAATGGAAAAATGGAGATAATGTAGGAATCAATAGTGCTCTTCTAACTGTGCTAGCTAGCCACTTGGGATGTTTGGAATGCAGGAGAGGATTTTAGATAAAGATGAAAATTCTGAAATAGAGACCTATCAGGGGTACTCTGGAGTTTATCCAGAGGTAGTGTAAAATAAGAGAATGTAGATGCACTGCCTTATCTCCTCTCCAGTTCTGTGGCAGAATCCAGGGATTATCCAGCAGATGTGCTGAAAGCACAGTTTGAGAGGTAAAAGAAGAATTAAGAAAGGGCATATGGAAAACCAGATGATTGATGGGATGTTTTATTCTGTCAATGAGAGCTCCAGATGGAAATTTAATCTTAGGCTTGAAAGGACAATACCATTAATTACATTAGCAGGAAATATTTAAGATGTGTGGTAAGATAAAAATCTTAGTTGCATGATGTCCCATGCACGTGGGCAATCAGGAACATGAAGTCTGTGTATCATTCTCATTTCCCTCTACAGTGAAGTCATGCAAACTGTGGAAATCCATGCACTTCACAAATTAAATAAATGATTTTATCCAGTGAGTATGAAATAACAAACATTTTTAACCTCGTAATAGCTACTCTGGTAGCTCTTCAGCAGTTTACTGGACTTCTTAGAGTGGAAAGTTTGCTTATTCAGTCTCTTGCACAAAGATAGTGTTCTAAGCAGATGTAAGTTCTTGTGTAACCATTGTTAGGTTTTGTAGATCTGTGGGGTTCAATACCAGGTATGTATTGCATCAGGAGAGTAAATTATAAGGCTTTGAGCCTCAGTGAGTTGTGGCAACTTTCCTGATTGTCTCATTTTTTATTAATTTCCACACAGGTTTGAGAATTGAAGCTTTGATTTTGGAATAAAGCAAACAAACAAAACCAACAACAAAACTAAACACAAAAAAGATGTGTGTAGGAAGCATACAGAATGCACTATTTTTGTGAAAGGAAATAATCTTATTTCTCAGAATTTAAAACAGAAGAAAAATATGAGCTGAAAAAAAGAGAAAATTTCTTTGTTTTTACTTTTCTTAGATATTCACATTTTTAAATGATCCTTACTGAAACAATGATGCAAGCAACAATGAGTTGAAAACACATATTGAAGTAACTCCATATATTCTCTATTACCTGCCCCTGAATGAGATAGAGGGGTCTCAGTAACAATGAGTTTATGCACAGGCTGAAAATTTAAGGCATAAAATTATAATGACAGTCTTTCTTAGAAGTTTCTACTGTTATTTTTAGGCAGATTTTGCAGGCATTTCTTTTTCCTACAATTCTATTTTGCATAAAGATCACTAATTTCTAAAGCTAGTGTAAAAAGGTTTTAGTTTTTGAAGTGAAGATGGATGCGCAGGAGTTTGTTTTCAGACAATCTTCTTCTGCCTCTTATCTTTCTGAGTGTGGTTGAAAAAAACATTGTATGAGCTTAATTTGCTGGCTTTTAGTTCCTATCCACAGGCATGTGGGTGAACATACATTCATAATAAATTAAGCTCCTGAATTTTGTTTAGTGTTCTGAGTTCTCTCTTGCTTCAAACTTCAGTTGTCTCTCACTGTATGTTTGCCATTCTAATTATCATCAGACTGCTCCTTTTTAAAATTGAAGTGTTAGGAAATTTCTAAATTGCTGCCTTTTCATCTTTTGACACTTGGTGTAGAAATTTTAGCCCTTTCCCCATTTAATTTAATTTTAGTAACTTTAAGATTTTAATATAGTTCTTCATTTGTGGCTATTTCTAATTGTAAACTCATAAATAGTTAGCTTACAATATTAAATAGAATCATGGAATGGCTAGAGTTGGAAGGCACCTTAAAGCTCATCTAGTTCCGAGCCCCCTGCATGGGCAGGGACACCTTCCCCTAGACCAGGTTGTTCAAGGCCCCATCCAACCTGGCCCTGAACACCTCCAGCAAGGGGGCAGCCACAGCTTCCTGGGACAACCTCTTCCAGTGTCTTACTACCCTCAAATTAAAGAATTTCTTCCTCATGTCTAACCTAAATCTCCCCTCCTCAAGTTTTAAACCATTTCCCCTTGTCCTCTCACTACACACCCATGTGAAAAGCCCTACCCCAGCTTTCTTGCAGGGCCTCTTCAGATATTGGAAGGTTGCTATAAGGTCACCTCGGAGCCACCTTTTCTCCAGGCTGAACAGCCCCAACTTCCTCACCCTGTCTTCATAGGGGAGGTGCTCCAGCCCTCTGATCATTTCAGTCTCTCCTCTGGACACATTCCAGGAGCTCTGTGTCCTTCTTATGCTGGGGACTCCAGAACTGGACACACTCCAGGTGGGGTCTCACAAGAGCAGAGTAGAGGGGGAGAATCACCTCCCATAACTGGCTGTCTGTGCATCTCTGGATGCAGCCCAGGGCCCAGTTGGCTTTCTGGGCTGCAAGCACACACTGATGGCTCATGTTGAGCTTCTGGTCCACCACCCCCCCAAGTCCTTCTCCTCAGGGCTGTCTGCAATTTGTGTGTGGGATCTTGACCCAGGTGCAGAACCTTGCACTTGGCCTTGTTGAACTTCATGCAGTTTACATGAGTCCACTTCTCAAGCCTGTCGGGGTCCCTCTGGATGGCATCCCTTCCCTCCAGTGTGTTGACTTCACCACACACTTGCTGAGGATGCATTTGATTCCACTGTCCAGGTCCCCAACAAAGATGTTAAACAGCACTGATCTCGGTACCAACCCTTGAGGAACACCACTCCTCATACATCTCCATCTGGACACTGAGTCACTGATTACAACTGTTTGGGTCTGACCATCCAGGCAGTTCCTTATCCAAGAATGGTCCGTTCATTGAATCTGTATCCTTCCAGCTTAGAGATCAGAATGTTGTGCAGGGCAGTGTTGAATGCTTTGCACAGGTCCAGGTAGATGATGTCTGTTGCTCTGCCTTTGTCTACTGAGACTGTGACACCATCATAAAAAGCCACCAAATTAGGCAGGCAGGACTAGCACTCAGTGAAGCCGTGTTGGCTGTCACAACTCTCCCCTTTATCTGCTTGCATTTGCAGAGCCTTCAGGAGGATCTGCTCCATAATCTTGACAGCCACAGAGGTGAGACTGGCCTGTAGTTCCCTGGGTCTTCTTTTTATCAATTTTTGAATATGGGGGTTATGTTTCCCTTTTTCCAGTCAGTAGGAACTTCACCAGACTGCCATAATTTTTCAAATATGATGGACAGTGGCTTTGCAACTTCATCTGCCAGTTCTTTCAGAAGCCATGGGTGAATCCTATCAGGTCCCTTGTTCAAATTCAGGTTCTTTAGGTGATCTCAAACCTGCTTTTCATTTACAGTGGGAGGATCTTCCTTTTCTCAGTCCCTTCCTTTGGTTTCTGTAGCAAGGAGTGCGTGACCAGAGTCCTTGCCAGTGAAGACAGAGGCAAAGGAGTCATTGAGTATCTCAGCCTTCTCTTGGCTGACCAGTTCTCCTGTTTCCTTCTGGAGTGGGCCCACATTTTCTCTAATCTTCCTCTTATCCTTGGCATACTTATAGCAATTTTTCATGTTGTCCTTAAGCCCCCTTGCCAGATCCAGTTCTCTCTGTGCTTTTGCTTTCTTAAGTTGCTTGATTACTTATCTGTAGCTCTACCAGGGTATCTATCCTTGCTTCTATCCTCTATAAACTTTAGTTTTAACCACAAAGTGTGTCTAGGAGTTCCTTGCTCATCCACACCAGCCTCCTGGCACTCCTGCCTGCCTGCCTTCCTTTTCATTGGGACACATTGGTCCTGAGCATGCAGGAGGTTACCTTTGAATATGGACCAGCTTTCCTGGGCTCCTTTCCCATCCATGGCTTTATCCCATTCAACCCTACTAAGCAGTTTCTTGAACAGACTAAAATCTGCTCTTTTAAAACCAAATGCCATCAATTTACTTGGCACTTTCCTCGCTGCCCTAAGGATCTTGGATTCTACAATCTCATGGTCACTGCAGCCAAGTCTCCCATTAAATTTTACATCACTCACCAGCCCATCCATGTTGGTGAGAACTAGGTCTAGCAAAGCTCGTTTTCTGGTTGATTCCTCTACCATTTGGAGGAGGAAGTTGTCATACATGCACTCAAGGAACTTCCTGGAATGCTGGTGCTTTGCTGTGCTGTCCCTGCAGCAGATGTCAGGGTGATTAAAGTCCCCCATGAGGACCATGGCTTGTGAGTGCAGAGCAGCTCCTATCTGTCTAAAGAGGGCCTTATCCACTTGGTCATCCTGCTTGGGTGGCCTGTAGCAAACCCCTACTATATCACTTGCCTCTGACTTACCTTTAATCCTGACCCATAGGGTCTCTGTCTGCTCCTCATCCATCCCCAGCTGGAGCTCCAGCTGGTCACTGATGTAGAGGGTGACACCCTCTCCTCCCTTGCCTTTCCTGTCCTTTCTAAACAGTTTATACTCAGCCATCCCCATGCTCCAGGGAGAGGAGCTGATGCTCACAGCTTTATCCCCTCCCCCCTTCAAACCTAGTTTGAAGCTCTGTCAATGAGCCCTGCCAGCTCCCAGCCAAAAATCCTTTTCCCTCTAGGACAAACTACTGTGTCATTGCATCTCCTTCCTTTAAGGAAAAAAAACCTTGTTTTCCTCTTAAGTTCATTGACCTACTTGAGTGAAGACTTGCACCAGAAGAAGTTAATACAAGCATTTTCCTCAGCTTGAAGACATGCAAATAGTGGACATTCATTTCCTCAGTTTTTAATATATAAAAATCTTATGATAACGTGTTTTTTAAATTGCTCTACTTACTCATTCTTTGACTGTGTCTTGGGTATTTAGAAAGTATTTTTCGTATTTCATTAATTTCAAATAATGGAAAAAATTTACTTTCCAGTTTTCTGATTAAATTGCATGGTGCCCTTGTTTGTTATTGTCTTAATTGGGAGAGGGCAAAAACCGGTTACTTCCCTGTTATTCTTAGGAAGCTAAAGCTTTTATTTCTTTTTCTTAGAAAGAACCTGCTCTTAAAATATTTCTAAATGCACTGTTTGCTATGTAACACTCTCCCTGTCACAGTATAATTTTAGAAATTGTTACCTGTATATGCTACTATATTTCATATAAAGCATAAATATGATCATTATTTTCACATCTTACAAAATGTGTGTAGCAGCTATGGGCTTCAATTTGCAGGTTGAGTGGCTGCAGCTGGAAGGTTGGATTACTTGTTGAGAGCCTTATAAAGATTTTTCTCACATTTTCTCTGAAATAGGTTTCACTGGAGGAGGGCAGCATTAAATGAGAGTGGCTGTAGCCACTGACAGCTCATGATGCCTTCACAGAGGTGATGGTGAGGTCTGCAGTGTTGGGGTGAGCTGGAAGCAGTGTCAGGGATCACAAGACTCAATAAGAGCTGGAAGGAAGAGGCACATCTGGAGTGTCCTGGTGCAAAGTGGCTTACAGATGCTTTTTGTGCTGACTTGCTTGCCCTCTTTAAAATACACACGTCCAAATTGCACATCCCTCTCCCTTTGGTCTTCATTTCAATCTATCAGCTGTGCCACATCTTTGAATCCTAAATAAGCCACGTTGCATTGTTTTAGAAAACTCCTGAATGCCAACCCTGTCACCCTAAAATGAGAACTAAAAATGTAGGAACAGGTTAAAGCAGTTATTTCTGATTTTGATCACAACTAATAAGATTTGGAGAATTCAATTTGTGAAGTGTGCGAGAAACTCAATTCGCAGCTGAATTTCTTCACAGTGTGAGGTCATGCTGTGCCTTGTTTCTAGTGTTGTGGCTGATATGTGGGATATGGATAGATATTTTTACCTTGGCACATTTTGAGAGTTGTGATATTAGTGATATTTGTTGAATATTTTGACCCTAGTAAATGGAAAATATTACTAATAAATCTACAAGCAATAAAAAATTATAGATTGTTTGAATTTTTAATTGATTGGTTGAATTGCCTAGTTTTTTCCTGCACTGACGTAGAGTATACTTGTTAATCCTTTGCAAAACAGAAATATACTTTACTGAAGAAGAAATGACTTGCAGAAAATTTGCCTCTGGTTATGCATTCTCTTATCCTTTGGATTTAATTTTAACTCTCTACAGTAATACAAAGCAAGCTAATAAGTCTTTCTCTTATTTTATAGTTTGGGAATACATGCTACTGCAATTCAGTTCTTCAGGCACTTTATTTTTGTCGACCATTTCGAGACAAAGTCTTAGCATACAAGAATCAACCAAGGAAAAAAGAGAATCTCCTTACATGCTTAGCTGATCTCTTCTACAGTATAGCCACCCAGAAGAAAAAAGTTGGAGTAATACCTCCCAAGAAATTTATAACAAGATTACGAAAAGAAAATGGTAACTTTTTTTTCTTCTTATGTAATAATCATAGCAATTATGATTTAATTCTGAAGTTGACATAGTGGAATTCCTAGATATTTTTTATGCATGGAGAGTGGTTTTGGTCCTGTACAATAAAGAAGAGGTGATCCCAGAATAAGGGTGTAACCCTGGAGCCATTTTGAGAGAGAATCCCAGTCTCTCCATCTGTCTCCATGTAGAACTGAGTATATTGTTGAAATCACTTGCCAAATTTGCCTCTGTATAAATTGTATTTTAATAATCAAGTTTCACTGTAAAGCTTTTTTCCTGTGTTTAAAAAAACATTATTCTTTGAATGCAGAATCAGTCTCCCAAACTGAGTGTGTGGAAAGGATGATAAGACTTCCCTGCAAGAATCCAGCTTAAAAACTCACAAATTTTTAAATTAATTAATTTTTTTCCAATAGTTAGTTTGACCTACTTTTAAAAGTATTATTTAATTTTAAAATCACTGAGTAGTTTGGGCTAATTTTTTTTATTAAGATGTCCTAAATTCCAAGAAATTTCCAGAGATTTTTAACATTTCTTGTGCCTTATCTGCAGGGCTAATTGGTCATCTTGTAATCTGCTGCTCAATTTGGATACTATTTTATAAAAATATAACAAAAATTTTCTAGGAAATAACAACTAGGCTTAAACTGTATAAGGTAGTATATTTAACACTGCTGCAACAGATATTTTCATATTGTTGTAATCTCTCCAGGACTATATATGGAGAATAAAAAAGTGATTAAATGTTATTATGATCCATCTCCATAGTAAAAACAAGAAATAAAATATTATTATGATGTCCCTAATTTGACATGACTCCTCCAGCAGATGCACACCATGACTTGTAGGACTGTTTTTTTTAAAAAAGCTCTCACGTAATGTAGAGTAAGTTCCATTTGCAGAATAGAAAAGTATCAATCAGTCCTTTGGTAAATACACTTCAGTAAGCATGTTTGTATGTTGATGTCTTTACAGAAATATTTCATTATGTCAATGAAAGTTGACAAACTGTGACAAACATGGAGAATGGTTCAGATGGAAAGCAGAAAGTAAAACACAGAAGCCATTAAGTTCATTTTTAGAAAGTGTTCTTTTTAATGCTTGATTATGTCGTAACACTAAAATCCTAAGAAGGAGATGGCAAATGGAAAACGTTCATTACATAAATCAGATGTGAAACTTGAGCTCTTGTTGGCTTTCGGGGTCTCTTTTAAATTATACTCTCGTCTTTTGCATGAATAAGTGGCTAAATTGTCAGGCAGAGATTAAATGAGCATCATATATGTGATTAAGTGCTTATTGTAAAAGTATATAATTTTGAGATTTAAAGAAGAGTGAGTTAAAGGATCAGGTAGGTGTGCAACACCAATCTAGATTCTGCCACAGGCAGTACCCATCTAGACCAGGGTAATGACTGAGAACATAATTTTAATGTATTTCAGACTACAATGCTGCTATTCCATATTTATATTCAAAGTCTGAATACAACATACATATATTAATGACCTTAAAGCTTAAATGGCTGGGAAGCAGCTGCCAGCTTAAACTCAGCAGAATATACTGTTACATTTTCTTAAATTTCTTCTAAGCATAAAATGAACAATTCACAGTCTTCATTTTGTTGTCCTTTGTGCTAATTTACTGGCTGGGCTCATAGCCCTGAAAGGTTTAAAAGGTAACACTGAAGAATCTCTGAAGTGTTTTACCTCAAGAGACTTGCAGCTCTTGTTCTACTTGACCTACTTCATTAAATAAAGACCTTACACTTGGCTTGATTCAGAGCTGAACTTACTCTTTCTTCTAAAAATAGTGTAGCAGTTCATTAAATGATCTACTTGGTTGATACTCTTGGCTGACCTATTGCACTACTTAACCTCTCCAGATTGTCTAGATTAGCATGAAATTATCCTTACTTTGATAATAACTCAGGATTTTTTTTTCTATTTGAAGTTTACTGCTGGATGGCATCAAATGAATGATAGGAAAGCTTCCATGTAAACCCTTTATGCACTCAAAGCTCAAGTTTGACTGAATATCTTTCTTATTCATCTTTCCAGCCCTGGTAACTATCCCTCTGGTCAAGGCCAGTCTCTTAGTATATGCTTGTACTGCAAGAAAATTCCAATCTACAATTAATTAAAATAATTGCACATTAAAAGACTGATACTGATATTAGCCAGTGATATAGAAGGCTTTTTAAACTGGGAGGTAATTTTCCATGTAACGATTCCCAGTCAGATAGAGATGAGGTAACTACCACTAAATCTGATTCAATGCCTTCATGGTTTCCTTAGTACCATTCCTAATGTGAGGATTTGTAGCAGCAAAGGATTTCTCAGGTTGACATCCCAGGGTATGCAATAACCAGTACTTAAGGGTAGTACCAATTTGGCTGTAAAAAAGAGAGTAGATTTTTAAGAAAGAGAATTCAACTTTATGCTTTAATCTGTATCTTTGCTAAATATTGCGAGTAAGTGCCCGTGAAACTATTCCTGTTCCACTGAATTTAACCTAAAGTTATTAAGCTTAGGAATGTTGACAAACTAATGACAAGAAGTGGAAAGCATAGCAAATCCATTATTTATCTGTCCAGCAAGTCCACCAGTAATAAAGGTGCCACATATGCCACTCTCCAAAAGCTGTATTTCAAATCTTGAAAGACAGATCTATTTATTACTTGAGGTCTTAATCTGAAACCTGTGGCTAGGACTTTTGATATGGCTTCTACAAATACAATCTTTTAAAAAAACTTTGAGAAAGAAAGTAGTTGTTTAGTTAATAAGTTAGTTAAAATCTTATTTTCATTGCTACTATTGATGAGACTGTGCTTATGACAGCACAGCAGAGGAGTTAAACCCTAAAAGTGAAAAAAAATAAAACAGTATTTTAAGCAGTTATTTTTCATATTCTTCCTTTGATAGAACATACAGACTATGAAAAAAAATTCCTGACTTATGTCCTTATTTTTGGAAAATATCAACATATAATGTCATTGGAGATGCTCTGTGTTGTCCAAGACATTGACCTAAGCTTGTCAGTAACAGCATAACCCCTGTAGGATATCCAAGTAATTGTGTCCTGGCATCTGGAGGCTGGACAGGATAAGCTATAACATTTTAGGTGGCACTCACTATCTGTGCACCTCTGTTTAGGTAATTGCATCATGCCATAGTTTTCATGCATAGTTCAGAATTCTGTTAATTCTGATCAGCTGGTCATTTCTGTGAATGTAAGCTGACTTGCCCTCCCCTCTTCCCACCCCCTGTATTTTTGTCTTAGTTTATGACATGGGTGTTGTAATGTCATGAATTTTTCAAGACCTTAAATTAAGACTGGTTTTGAAATTCAGTTATCTTTTTTATGAAGTTTATGTAGTATAGCACTAACCAACTAATAAAATCTTCTGTTGTTTTATCTTGTAGAGCTTTTTGATAACTACATGCAGCAGGATGCACATGAGTTCTTAAACTATCTATTAAATACAGTTGCGGATATCTTGCAAGAGGAGAGAAAACAAGAGAAACAAAACGGTCGCCTACCTAATGGCAACATTGACAATGAAAATAACAACCCTCCAGACCCAACCTGGGTTCATGAGATCTTTCAGGGAACATTAACTAATGAAACCAGATGTCTTACATGTGAAACTGTAAGTCTGTACATACTATAAAAAATTACTTGTTTCAGAATGTCGTGCTTCATGAGTCATTTATCCCAACAGTTTAACATACCAAATTAGTTTCTTTCTTTAGAAATCTTACATTCTTGTGAAATTTGCTTTTTGGGGTTTTTTTCTTGTTAGTGTGCTGACACATGAATTGTAGGTTAAGGCTTTTGGTCAATATGAGGAAAATGCCCAATTGAATTTTTGTCAGTGTGATCATAATCAACTTGAGAATTTAGGTTAGAAAATTCTGAATTGATGTATGCCTAAGAGCAATGAAGTCTGCTCCCTGGGGATGGGGAATTCTTCTCAAATTTAATGTCTTAATACCTTAATCTCTTGCTTAGTGATACCTTGTATAAATAAGTATTCTGAATCAGTTTCCACCAATTTCTAGTTTTTAAATTTAAAGCCAGAAAAAATCAAGATACTATGGTTGGCTCTTGACACTGGGACAGTAGACTGAAATTCTCAAAGAGAATAACTTAATGTGCAGGTAAAGTAATCCTTTCCTAAATGTCTGTCCACAGAAATTATTCTAATACAAGGCCCTGAGAAATAAAGTCCTGTAGTGAGTTACACTAAAATTTTTTTTCTAGAATGATTCTACAATCAGAAAAAGCATGTATTTCCAAAGACTTTATAGTTGAATTTTACCTGCTTGCAGGTGAAAAAAAAAGCAGTACAATTTGAAAATTTCAGTAAATTCAGTAAGGCATGGTCTATACCTTAGATACTGTAAAAAGGTAAATTATTGTATTTTTTGTCTGACTATTCACAGCTATTTTCCTTAACTTAATCAGATAGTGTGCACTTTATCAGCATGATCTTGGAAAAGAGGAATCAATCAGATTACATCTGTATATTTCATATGTCAAAATAGTCAAATAAAAATAGTGAAAACTTATAAATAAAAATAATTATTATTTATACTGGTTTTATTTATTTATTTTTACTGCTTCTCTCCATTTTATAGAAATATCCACCTCTCTTTCATTTCAAAGCAAATAGCTTCCTAATGTCATATGTGGTCTAACTGCATGCTTCAGTAAATTGTGGCATTTTGGGTAATTTAGCTGCTGATTTATAGCTACCTTTTTTTTTTTTTTTTTTTTTTTTTTTTTTTTTTTTTTTTTTTTCCTGGTAGATTTCCCCTTCCTAGTAACAATTTCATAGCAACTGTGACTTGCTTCTCTTTTAGTTCTGGCACTTATTTTTTTCCTTGAAACACAAGTTCAGGTTAGTCTCTTGACATGACTGACACTGTTACCTTTCCTCACTGCCATAGTGAATCACTGCTGTCAGAATTTTGATCTAGGTATAGTCCTTTAAATAATCTTAAAATGTTGATACACTCTTTGGCATCATATTTTATTAATTGTTAGGCCTATCACAATTTTGAGAGTTCTATTAATATTGCTCAGTTCTGTCTTTCTGTTAGCTGTTGCTTAGCAAGATGTGCCATGTCTGTTTGCCACTCTGCCTCCTTGGCCAGCTGAATTTTAAGTTCAGTGTTCTAATATGCTTGTTCTGGTATATTAGTATATTTTCAAAGCCCTGATAATTTGGAAGCTATTTTATTAGCTTCTGTCCATTCAATAGGTTAGCTTGTGTTTAGCTAAAACAGTTACCTGATACTGGGCTCTTGGAAACACATTTAAGTAATATTACTGTGAATAGTGTTTTATTTTCAGATATGATAATAGATGATTGTTTAATGCTTGTTGGAAGCTTCCTGTGTCTAGAATTATAACTTAAAATGCCAGGAGTACTTGGATGCAGCTCATCTAGAAGGTTACACAGCAGAAGAGGATACATGACAGTAACCTTATTATATTATCAGATTTAATTTGGGATTTAATGCATACTTAAATATAAAGCATAATGCATATTTGCTCTAACTGAGGACAGTCATCTTCTGACTGGCCAAACCTACTTAAAGTTCTTAAAATTATCTTGGCAATATTTTATTCTAATTTCAGGTGTTGTGATTATGGAAATTGTCTTTTCAGGGCACATGGGGCTCATTGGTTAAAAATAAACTGACTCAAATTAAGTATGGACAGTGGAATATAAGGAGTATAGATATGATTTTTTAACAAAGATGTGTGTCATGGGTCAAATCACAATAAGTAAATTATAAAACAGACTTTAAGTTGTCTTTACATGCTTTCAGTGTGATTTCTTGTCACCTTCCTTGATTGAGGTAGTATGATGAAGTAAGTATTATAATTTTTTGCCACTAATTGATAAAAATACTCTAGGAGTTCATTGGTTTTAAAGTTTTCTCGCACAAGTTAAGGAAAAAAATAACACTAAACTAGAAAATAACGTAATGTACTTCACTGAGATTAAATTTGAAATGGCTTAATGTGGGCAGTACTTCTACTGAGAAAAATAGAAAATTGTCATGGATCAAAAGCACCAAACATATTGGTAATGTTTTTCTCCAGTTGATAGTCAAGCTCTTGTGTTCAAATGTCTTAATGAGGCATAAAATTCTTTGGCTCATTTCTGCTTTGGACTGGGAGAAGGCAATAAGGCAAATTTCAGTGGTCTCTCTTTCGTGAGGATTATAGTAGCCTTAACTGTGCCCTACTTTTTCTTTCCCCTTTTTTTATACGACCAAAATAAATCATGCCCTTAGTTTCAGCTTCATTTAAAAAACAGTTTCTGTCTTAGCACACGTGGGAGCCTCCAGATGAAAAAGCTTTGTCAGTGAGCTGATTCACATTCACTAGTGAAATGTCAGTCTGAAAGAAATAGAGATTCTGTGAGTGTTAGGCTTCTGAGTTTTCTGGTCTGGGTGGCATTGGTCATCAGAGTACAGCTGAGCTGTTTAGTTTCAAGTTATGACCACAATGTGAGAACAACATAGCATCCTCTTTAACCAGACTATTGGAACACCCAAGCCCTTCACTATCATTGAGATGCTCTTATGTCCACTCAGATGGCTTTTTGAATCTATTAGGGCTTGATTCTGCAGGTGGTGAGGTTTTTTGGCTGTGTCAATCTCTTCTTAATTCTATAGATGAGTGAAATATATAGCGTTGATGACTACAGTCTTAGGAACTTAGTGATGTTTGTTTGAAACAGAACCACTGCAGGGGAGAGGGGGGCTAGTTAGAGTGTGACTTTTAAAATGACGTTTTTTATTATTATTAAAAAAGGATGAGTCAATGTTGGGAAAAAAATATATTGTTTGAATACTAATATTCAAAATATTAAAAATTAGGAGTTATCAAAAATTAAAAATTATCAATTTAAATGGAAAAAATCCACTTCTGTACTCTCTCAAAATATGTTTTTTCATGATCCTTTTCATGATCTTTTTGTGAACTTCTGGTTTCCATAGTAATCTCCTTTTTAACCGTGTACAACACATCCTTTTCTTCTTTTCCATCTTCTCCCACAGCTCCTGTATGGGATAAAGCTACCCATGGAATCTTTACTGGTTCATGGAATCTTCTTTGATTACACCGAGAGGAAGAACTGACTAATTGCATGTCTGAATAACACTTATCATGTGACTACTTAATTCTAGCTGTCTGAGCTGAAGACTGCAGCAGACTATTTTCTAGAAGTGATTTTTTTCCCCTTAGCTGTTCTTAATCCCTAGGCTAAGATGATTTACTTCCACCAGAGTTCTTAGTGTTACAAACTCAAGTCCAAAAGTGACTTGTAATGGGATATTTCAAACAATTGTCTACACACCCAAACCATAGGACATCTCTGAAAGCAGAAGATCAAGATGGCTTTTTTTTTTCAACCCTAAAAACACCTTGGAAGTTCTCCATATATATTCTGTTATCCATTTAAAAGTATAAATGTTACACTTCAGAATCTAAAATATGTCATTTACTTGCATGATATCTTTTGAACATCTATGCTTATTCTTGGAAAGATTAGCCACAAGAGTGGAAGAAATCCTTGCCCAGTCCTCTTGTAGGTGTTAACAGAAGCTTTTAACTTATGAAATTAAGTTTTTGGATTTGCCCAGTGGCAAAGTCTCTAAAGTCTCTATTAAGTCTCTAAAATAATTGTCTTGACCACCTATATTTTTCTTTTTATTGGCCCCGTATGCTGCTCTTGGGAACTGTGTGTATTTCATCTCTTGATGATCAGAGAACAACTTTCCAATTTTTATTGAGTTGAAAAGCAACATAAGTTTCATGTTTTAAAGGTAAACTTACACTAGTTCACCTGTAGCTGTTTAATTTTTCCTACTTTCGATCAAGAAACTCCAGCCAGGAATCTTTGCTGAAAGCATTTACTTGTATAATTAGGAGCCATAAAGGGCAGAGGACATTCTCCTCAGTGGCACTGACTGTCTCTGAGTAGTAGGAAACACCAGCAAAAAAAAGTTAAGATTGCAGATTGCCATTTCCTAGGCTTTTTAATATCATAGTTAATTCTTTTAATTAGCTAGGGATTTCTATCACCACTATTTTTCAGGATTTGTGATCAAATTTATTCTCTACTTCTAGAATTTTCTTTTTTAATTGTTCTTAGGCTATGGCTATGTACTATTTTGCCTCTATCAGACCAACTCCCAGGCTTTCATTTACCAACAAATTTGCTATCTGCTGCTCATTTATGAATCTAGCCAGGAAGAGGATTCAAAATATTTGTGCTCCTTCTTAGGGACACTGTCATATGTAAATACATAACTTTCAGTTGGAGCAAGTCATAGGGAAAGAGCAGAGGTGAAACTACTAAATAGAAGAATCCTAGTGATTGTAATTTATTTTAGAAAAGAGTGTGGTATAGAAGGAACTTGGCATTAATATTGTTGAGCTGAAATCACAGCCCAATGACAACTGGCATTTTATACCCCCGCAGACATGTAGACACTTCCTTCCTCTTTCTGAACAAAACTAGATGTAGCAAATCTCTGAAATTTCTATTTCACAAAATATACAGGCCATTTGTAAAAAAACCTGAAGGCTGTTGTAAGGTAAAAGATGCATTCTGTCAACAGAAAATGATAGTGGAAACCAGAGGCAAACTGATAGGTGTGTTAGGGTCTAGGCAAGTGGACTGTGCAGTGGGTGGGGGGCTGCCTGACAGGGCACACTCAGAGTGGTGGTAAATATTTCTTTTTCAAACTGGCAATTGGTCACAAGTGGGGACCCCCAGGGATTGATGTATACCTCAAGTACTGTGTACTGTGTCCAGTTCTGGGCCCCTCAGTTTAGGAAGGATATCGAGGTCCTGGAGCAGGTCCAAAGGAGGGCAACCAGGCTGGTGAAGGGACTCGAGCACAGATCCTATGAGGAGAGGCTGAGGGAGCTGGGGCTGTTCAGCCTGGAGAAGAGGAGGCTCAGGGGAGACCTCATCACTCTCTACAACTCCCTGAAAGGAGGGTGTAGCCAGGTGGGGGTTGGTCTCTTTTCCCAGGCAACTCTCAGCAAGACAAGAGGGCACGGTCTCAAGTTGTGCCGGGGGAGGTTTAGGTTGGACATTAGAAAGAATTTCTTTACTGAGAGGGTGATCAAGCATTGGAATGGGCTGCCCCGGGAAGTGGTGGATTCTCCATCCCTGGAGATATTTAAAAAGAGACTGGATGTGGCACTCAGTGCCATGGTCTGGTAACTGCAGCAGTAGTGGATCAAGGGTTGGACTTGATGATCTCTGAGGTCCCTTCCAACCCAGCTGATTCTGTGATTCTATGATTTTGGGCTCAGCACTGTTTAATATCATCATAACTGATCTGGAGGTTGGGATCAAGTGCACCCTGATGAATTCTGTAGAAAAAACACAAGTTGAGTGGGGAAGTAGATACTCCAGAGGGAGAACCACTTTCCAGAAAAACCTGGACAGGCTGAAGGAGTGAGCTAACAAGCACCCTGTGAAGTTCAGCATGGACAAGTGTAAGGTCTTGCATCTGGGAAAACATAACCCAAGAGTGCAGCACAGACTGGGATCCACCTGGCTGGAGAGTAGGGAGAGTAGCTCTGTGGAAAGGGACCTGGGGTCCCTGCAGCAGCAACATGCTGGGGTGCATCAACAAGGGCATTACCAGCAGAAGCAAAGAAGTCATCATACCATTTAGTCATCTGACACAGGCCACACCTGGAATACTGTGTTCAGTTCTGGTCTCTTCTACACAAAAAAGATGGGGACAATTTGGAGAGGGTACAGAGAAGGGCCACAAAGATGATGAGAGGACTGGGAAGCCTGC